>NC_092711.1:235349764-235652033 GCF_047496885.1 Scyliorhinus torazame | reverse complement strand
AATCCAGACTCATCAACTCCAAAAGTCATTATGGTGTTTTAAAGAAGCGCATGGACATATCTTAAGGTAACATGACACAAAGAATTGTACATAAAAAATCTGTTTAATGGGATTAAACCTCCGTTCACAACATATCAGATTCTGTCAAATTACTGGTGTTACGTTCCTGTTGGAGACCATTAATGCTGAAAGGGAAATCCCAACATCTTGTGGTTAAATGACAGACCTACACCGCAAGCTTTTGCTTTTTGTACAAAAACAAAATTCTGTGTTTAAAAAAATAGCAAAGCTGGCACTGGCACTATCAACTTCACACTTTGATTCATAATTACTTATGTTTTTCACTCAGTTCTACTTTTTACTTCTTCCCAAGAGTTCCCTTATACATTACAATATCTTGAAAGTTCATTCACTTTTCCTGGCACCAACCTACAGCTTTGTCATAGCCCCATAAAATGTATGGAAGTAATTTTGATTCCTCCTGAGTGTTTCAGCCAGTGTCCAGCGAGGCTGGACCAGCCCGTACCAGACTCCCCAAACAGGCGCCGGAATGTGGCGACTAGGGGCTTTTCACAGTAACTTCATTGAAGCCTACTTGTGACAATAAGTGATTTTCATTTCATTTTCATTTCATTTCATTTCATTTCATAGGGATCATTTCATAGAATCATAGAATGCCTACAGTGCAGAAGGAGGCCATTTGGCCCATCGGGTCTGCACTGACCCACCAAAAGAACATCCTACATAGGCCTACTCCCCCACCCTATCACCATCCTATCACCATAGGACCGGACACAAAGGGGCAATTAGCATGGCTAATCCACCTAACCTGCACATTATTAGTTTTTGGCTAAGCAAACTTCTAAATTCACTTCAAAACCTTAAGACTGTGGACTTCCCAGGTCAATCTTAGGCTTCAATGCATTCTTTCTTCGGAATATCAATATCAAGAATGCCCCTGCTTCCTAATGACCCTTTGTGTTCCCATGGCTTCTGTACAGTTGCTGGTTCAACAGCTGATTCCCAGCTCCTGGTAGATGCTTCCTTTCTGCCTTTTTCAAGCTCACTGCTTCCAAGCTCACTGCAATTGACCTTCTGCCACAAGACTCTGTGAGGACCACTGTAGATTTATTCCCCTAGCCTTGAGCTCGGCAAATCCTCTGGATTCTTTACCGCTCACAAAGTTTAAATTGAGTTTGAATCCCGCCTGCATTCCATGCGTTCAGTTATAATGTTAATATTTTTTCTTCTTAAATTGCAGGTCTGACTATTATTTATTTCCTTTGGGCTTCTCAACTCAGTGAGCTGGAGCCTACACTAAAACCAAACTGCAACTGCCCTTTGTGAGTAACATCCAGTTAAATTAAACAATGGAACCTTCTCACCACCACAGCCCATCACCATGCCAATATGGCATGCTGATGTTGCTGCACAGAAATATAAATCAATTATTTTACCTTCAACATAAACCTTTGATTTGGTATAAATTATGAATAATTTATATCTCCGATGGAGTTTTGTGTCCACCCCACTACACCCGCCTGAGAATTATTGGCCCTTTAAAGGAACTCTTTTGTTTAAAATCGGCTTTCAGATTATTTTTAGGAATCACATTAAAAAATTGAATCTTTCAATGAAGTAAGCATGGGCTTTCTAAATCCATTACAAGCCCAGAGAGGGGTCATTTGTTGTTCAAGTCTGACACTTAAGATAAACACAAGTTGTCATTTAAATATAATTAACTCAAGCATGCTTTATTAGATGCATGTTAGTTTCTTCACCGAGCCTTTCCATTTACCTTACTTTTACCACTTTAATTCCTCAAAGTTATATTCCAAAATGTATGAATTATGGAATCATACTGGGTAGGTAATACTATTCTAGCAATAGATGGGATACAACTCATAAAATATTAAGTATATTTCTTCCAACATATATATAGTTTTAAAATATTTTTGATCCATCATAGAATTCCTACTTTTCTGGAGGAGGCTATCCAGACCATTAGGTCTGTACCGACCCTCTTAAAGAGCACCCTATTTAGGCCCATTCCCCTCCCACCCACCCCAAAACCCCATCATCGTAACTACATAACCCCACCTAGCCTACACACATCTTTGGACACCAAGGGGCAATTTAGCATGGCCAATCCACCTAAGCTGCACATCTTTGGACTGTGGGAGGAAACCGGAGCACCCAGAAGAAAGCCATGCAGACATAGGAAGAAAGTGCAAACTCCACACAGACAGTTACCCGAGGCCGCAATTGAACCCGGGTCCCTGAAGCTGTGAGGGAGCAGTGCTAAACACTGTACCACCATGCCACCTGTCAAGTGACTAGTGAAAATCTATGGCTTCTGTCACCAAGATGAGTGCAGAGCAGGCAGAGTTTCTACAGTGAAACTGATAAGCTAAGAAATCTTTGATCATGGCAGGTGAGAGGTTGCTGTTCAAAGTACTTCTCTCAGAGAGTGCGATCAATGCTTGTCATGTGATTGACAACTTCCTGGAAGGTGTTTCACCTGCCTAACATCTCGCTCACATTCAGCTCCACTTCCGTGTTTCAGGCCATCGCCATGGCTTGAGTGCTCTTGCAGCTCCAGCTCTGTGAAGAGTATGAGAAGGAGCAACACTACCACCAACAACGTAGGCAATAGGAGGAGCAACACCAGCAGCAGCTGCCTTCTCCTCAGTCGCATACCTATCCAAATGGGAGGAAGGATGGACATTGGGATCCAACTGCAAGGAGGCAGGACCCCCCAACACAGCAACTCCAGGCAAAGTATAACTCTTTCAACATGTCCGAGCACCAGTGCCTCATCAGGGTCAGGATGTCATGGCAGGTCGCTGCTGTCTTCTGCTGCAGTCTCCTAGAACAAGATTGCCTTGCATGTCGCAGGTGGACGCACGTCGCCAAAGGCTGATAAGTTGCCTGTCATTGGAGGAGGAACTCTCTACCACCATCCCAAACTCCTGCCAAGCTGTGTGCTCTCTTCTCCTGCAAGGAAAGAAATCAAAAAAAGGTTTTGAACGCTGTAATGCTTTGAGTGGGAAGTCAGTACTTGTGAAGGGTGACTGTGAGACATCAGATGTGACGGGGCAGTAGCTGACTGTTGACTACTCAAATGGGAACAAGTTTGAGAGAGAGAAATTAGTAGAGCATCAAGATGTGTTGCTTTGAGGCATACGGTGGAGGGGAATGTTCGGAAAGTTAGAGTGTGAGGCTTGACACCTGAAAATATGATGCTACTCACCGGTCTTGTTGTCTTAAGATCCTGGATTCCCTTGGTGTACTGCCTTCATGTTGGAAGGACTATCTATCTACTTCTGTCTTCCTTGACCATTACTCTCCAGGCCTACTTAGTTGGAGGAGTTGTCCTCTTCCTACTGTCCTTGGGAAAGGTCACACTACTACACTTCCTCAAAAGCAGGACATCCAGCTAGTGATGAGAAACCCAGGGAGCTGCCTTCTCTGCTCTCTTCTTCTGGTGATTGTTGCAACTTCAAAAATCTAAGTGCTAGCAAGCCCTTGTATCCATGTAGTGCTCCCTTTAATTAGAAATATTTCCTTTGACAGAATGGATGCATCGTCATATACACCCTCCTGAGGTGAATCTGGAGGCGGGGTGTGAAGACTCTACCTAAACACCATGTTGGTACCAGTAGGAAAGTGTTTATGTATTTTATCAGTGCAACCTATGTACCATTTTTGCTTGCTTTTGTCATTAAATGCTGATATGATGACGTAAATAAATGAAAGAGCCTGAAAGAACACCGCGTAGACATCTTACTAAAAGTTAATCCATTATGCATTTTCATGCAGTTAACTTCTCAAAAATAATTTTGCGAGGGCATCTTTTTTTTAGACATTTAAGTAGCAATCACTTGCTTTGCATATGTTACTTCAGAACAGCCACATTAGATACTGGGAAGAGTTTGTGCTACACATGTGTCCTATTTGTTGCATCATAAATTACTGTGAGGTTCTTTTCTTTTTTAAAAATAAATTTAGAGTACCCAATTCATTTTTTCCAATTAAGGGGCAATTTAGCGTGACCAGTCCACCTACTCTGCACATCTTTGGGTTGTGGGGGCGAAACCCACACAAACACGGGGAGAATGTGCAAACTCCACATGGACAGTAAACCAGAGCCGGGATCGAACATGGGACCTCGGCGCCGTGAGGCTGCAGGGCTAACCCATTGAGCCACCGTGCTGCCCCTGAGGCTCTTTTCTAATACAGACGGGTAAGAGTCCAATGACAGCATTTGGACCTCAGCGAAGGATGAGGCCCTTCGGCTCTCCAAGCCTGCGCCGATCATGATGCCTATCTAAACTAAAACTTTTTGCATGTCTGGGTTCCGTATCCATCTATTGTCATTCTATTCATGTATTTGCCAAGATGCTCCTCAAACGCCACTATCTTACCACCACCTAGCCCGGCAACGCATTGCAGGTACTCACCACCCTCTATGTAAAAAATGTGCCTCATATATCTCCTGTAAACTTTGCCCCTTGCACATAAACTTTGCCCCTTGCACACAAATCTGTCCCCTCGTAATTGTCCTTTCCACCCTTGGAAAACAGGTCTGACTATCTACTTTGTCCATGCCACTCATAATTTTGTGAACCACTATCAGGTCGCCCCTCAACCTTTGTCTTTCCAGTAAAAAGAATCTGAGTTCATCCAACCTCTTCTCATAGCTAGTGTCCTCCTGACCAGGAAACATCCTGGTAAACCTCTTCTGTATCCTCTCCAAAGCCTCCACATCCTTCTGGTACTGTGGTGACCAGAATTGTGAGCAATATTCCAAATGTGGCCTAACGAAGGTTCAGTACAGCTACAGCATGACTGCTAATTTTTATACTTAATGCCATGACCGACGAAGGCAAGCACGCTGTATGCCATCTTGACTACCTTATCCACCTGCGTTGCCACTTCCAGTGATTTGTGGATCTGTATGCTCAGATCTCTCTGCCTGTCAATACTGCTAAGGGTTCTACCATTTACTATATAATTCAAACCTGTATTAGACCTTCCAAAATACATTACCTCACATTTGTCCAGATTGAACTCCATCTGCTATTTCTCCGCCCAAGTCTCCAACCAATCTATATCCTGCCGTATCCTCTGACAATCCTCTTCAATATTATGGGTTGGTTTAGCACAGTGGGCTAAACACCTGGCTTGTAATGCAGAACAAGGCCAGCAGCACGGGTTCAATGCCCGTACCGGCCTCCCCGAACCGGCACCAGAATGTGGCGACTAGGGGCTTTTCACAGTAACTTCATTGAAGCCTATTTGTGACAATAAGTGATTATTATTATTATAACAGCAACTCCACCAATTTGTGTGTCATCCGCAACCTTACTAATCAGACGAGCTACATTTTCCTCCAAATCATTCATATATACTATGAACAACAAAGGTCCCAGAACTGATCCCTGCATAACACCACTAGTCACAGCCCTCCATTCTGAAATGCACCCTTCCACTGCTACCCTCTGTCTTCTATGACCGAGCCAGTTCTGTATCCATCTTGCCAGTTCACCTCTGATCCATGTGACTTCATCCTTTGCACCAGTCTGCCATTTCTGTGAAAGGCTTTACTGAAGTCCATGCAGACAACATCCACTGCCCTTCCTTCATCAATCATCTTTGTCACTTTCTCAAAAAACCCGATCAAGTTAGTGAGGCACGACTTCCCCGTCACAAAACCATGCTGCCTATTGCTCATAAGTCCATTTGTTTCCGAATGTGAGTAAATCCTGTCCCTCAGAATCTTTTCCAATAATTTCCCTACCACTGACGTAAGGCTCACTGGCCAATAATTTCCTGGCTAATCTTCCTGCTACAACATTGGCTATTCACTGGTCCTCTGGGACCTCACCTGTAGCCAATGAAGATACAAATATTTCTCAATGCCCCAGCAATTTCATCCCTTGCCTCCCTCAGTATTCTGGGATAGATCCCATTAGGCGTTGGGGACTTACCTACCTTAATGCGTTTTAAGATGCCAAACACCTCCTCCTTTTTGATGTTGACAAGACCCAGAATATCAACACACCCTTCCCTAGACTCATCATCCACCAGGTACTTCTAGTTGGTGAATACTGATGCAAAGTACTCAATTAGTACCTCACCTATTTTCTCTGGCTCCAAGCATAGATTCCCTCCTCTGTCCTTCAATGGGTCAACCCTTTCCATGGCTGCCCTCTTGCTCTTCATATACATTAAAAATGCCTTGGGATTCTCCTTAATCCCATTTGCCAATGGTGTTTTTTGACCCCTTTTAGCCCTCCTAACTCCAGGCTTACATTCCTTCCTACTTTCTTTATGTATATATTTATTTTATATAAATGTTTTTTATTGGATTTTAGCACAGAGTATATTTTGCTGTTATGTACACAGGATATGATATATCTATATATATATAAGTAGGCATCTGTTCGTGCCGGCGAGGCACTTCCGGAGGGTAATCCTCGAGTGGGTCTGGTGCCAGTGTTGCCCCTCGCTTCTCCCGGTCGGATTTCACTGCCATTGTCTTCTCGTGCACGCTGCCGCTTCATCCGGCCCTCCCGACCTCCGTCTCTGTTCTCCTTTTTCTCTGTTCCTGTGGATGTCAGGTTGGTTAACGTTTCACAGCCTGCCCCCCTACCTCCCTGGCTCTCCTCTATTGTTCCCTGTCTCTTCCCTCCTCCCCGCACCTGTGGTTCGCCTTTCCTTATTCTTAGAATGAGTCCCCCCCCCCCCCCCCCCCCCTCCGCCGTTCTATCTCACCGTCTCATGCTTTGGCTGCTTACCCCTGGTTCCTGGCTACCTGGCTATTCTTCTCCTTGTTTGTTGGCCACACACAAGTCACGGAACAATCAAGTGAATGGCTCCCACATTCTGTGGAAGCGGTCGTCTGACCCTCGGGTGGCGAATTTGATTTTCTCCATTTGGAGAGATTCCGAGAGGTCAGACAGCCAGTCTGCAGCTTTGGGTGGTGCTGCTGACCGCCAGCCGAACAGGATTCTACGGTGGGCGATCAGGGAGGCAAAGGCAAGGGCGTCCGCCCTCCTCCCCAGGAATAGATCTGGCTGGTCTGAAACCCCGAAAACCACCACTTTCGGGCATGCCTCCACCCTCAGCCCCACCACTTTGGACATTGCCTTGAAGAAGGCAGTCCAGTGCTCCACAAGTCTGGGGCAGGACCAGAACATGTGGGCGTGGTTGGCGGGGCCTCCTTGGCACTGTTCACATCTGTCCTCCACCTCCGGGAAGAATCTACTCATACGGGTTCTTGTTAAGTGGGGTCTATGTACCACTTTTAGTTGCTTTGCTCAGGTGGAGGTGGAGTTGACCCTGTGCAGTGCTTTGCTCCAGAGTCCCCACCCTATCTCGATCCCCAGGTCCTCCTCCCATTTCCTTCTTGTTGCATCCAGTACGGTGTCGGCCCCTTCTACCAGTCGGTCGTACACGTCGCTACAGTTTCCTCTCTCTAATATGCTTATGTCCAGTAACTCTTCCACTAATGTTTGTCGTGGCGGTTGTGGGTAAGTCCTTGTCTCCTTTCGTAGGAAGTTTCTGAGCTGCAGGTACCTTAGCTCGTTCCCCCTGGTCAGCTGGAATTCCTCTGTCAGTTCGTCCAGTGTTGCAACCCTGCCGTCCGTATATTGGTCCCTGACTGTCAGTGTCCCCTCGTCCTGTCTCCACCTTTTGAAGGTGGTGTCAGTCAGTGCTGGTGTGAACCTATGGTTGTTACAGATGGGAGCTTTGTCTGACATTTTGGTCAGGCCAAATTGCTGCCGTAGCTGGTTCCAGGACTGGAGGGTGGCTATCACCACCGGGCTGCTGGGGTGTTTTTTGGGTGGGGATGGGAGTGCCACCATGGCGAGGGCCCGGAGGGAGGTCCCCTTACAGGAGGCCTCCTCCGCGCGCACCCACTCGGCTTCTGGCTCCTTGATCCATCCCCTTATTCGCTCGCCCATCGCCGCCCAGTGGTCGAATTGTAGGTTTGGGAGGGCTAGCCCTCCCCTTGATTTTGTTTTTTGTAACGTCCTAGCGTTCTTCCCCCTCCCCAACCCTCCCCCCGCGCCCCCCATACGAACACCATGATTGGTTGGTCTACTGCTTGGAAAAAGGCCTTTGGGGATGTAGATCAGGATGGCTCTGAATAGAAAGAGGTACCTGGGCAGCACGTTCATTGTGATCGTCTGTACTCTCCCCGCGAGGGAGAGTGGGAGTGTGTTTCACCTTTGCAGGTCCTTTTTTACTTCCTCTGTCAGACTGGTGAGATTCTATTTGTGGATCCCTTTCCTGTCGTGGGCTATTTGGATCCCCAAGTAGTGGAATTTGTGTCGGGCTTGTTTAAATGGCAGTCCCGTTAATGCTGCCCCACCTCCTTGTAGGGTACTGGGAAAATCTCGCTTTTGCTCATGTTGAGTTTGTAGCCCGAGAAGGTGCCAAACTCTTTCAGGAACGCGATGATTCCGTCCATGCTGCTTTGTGGGTCTGAAATGTAGAGGAGCAGGTTATCTGCATAGAGTGAGACTCTGTGCTCTCTGCCGCCCCTTCGGATACCCCTCCAGCTTTTTGCCACTCTGAGCGCAATTGTAGTGGCTCGATCGCTCGGGCAAATAGCAGCGGGAACAGTGGGCATCCTTGTCTGGTGCCCCTGTGCAGCTGGAAGTATCGGGAGTTGGTGTTGTTTGTCCGTACGCTTGCCATGGGAGCGTTGTATAGGAGTTTTACCCAGGAGATGAATCCTGTTTCAAGCCCGAACCGCTCCAGTACCTCTATGAGGTATTTCCATTCGACTCTGTCGAAGGCCTTCTCTGCGTCTAGGAAGACGATCACCCCTGCTGTTCTCTCCCTGGATGGGGTCATTAGCCTTTTGGCTAGAATCTTGGCCAGTATTTTGGCATCTGCGTTCAGCAGTGAGATGGGTCTGTAGACCCACATTCCGTTGGGTCTTTATCTTTCTTAGGTATCAGCGAAATTGAGGCCTGTGCTAGCGTGGGTGGCAATCTGCCTCATGCCAGCGAGTCTGTGAACATCTCCCGCAGGTGCGGGGCCAGTGCTGGTGCAAATCTTTTGTAGAAGTCCGCCGGGAATCCATCTGCTCCCGGTGTCTTCCCCGCCTGCATGAATCTTATGCTGTCCATGATCTCTCCCAGGCTAGTGGTGCTTCCAAGCCCCATCCAGTCCATCAAGGAACCGTTTCATCCTGGACTCCCCCATTGGGGGCTCTGAGGTGTACAGCCCTTGGTAAAAGGCCCTGGATGCCTTGTTGATCTTTTCTGCCACTGTATGTAATGTGCCTCTAGTATCCCTGATTTGCGCAAATTCTCTGGTGGCTGCCTGCTTTCTCAGCTGGTGTGCCAACAGGCAGCTGGCTTTGTCTCATTGTTCGTATAGGGTCCCACGTGCTTGGTGGAGTTGAAGCACTGCTTTCCTGGTGGAGAGCAGATCAAAGTTCCTTTGCAACTCTTTCCTCTCCGCCAGGAGCTCTACGGTCGGGGCCTCGGAGTATTTACGGTCCAACATCAGTATGGAGTCGACCAGCTGCTGCCTAGCCGCCTTTTCCTCCCTATCTCTTCGCGCTTTGAAAGCGATGATTTCCCCTCTTAGTACGACCTTTAGCGCTTCCCAGAACGTGGAGGGTGAGACCTCCCCGTTCTGATTGTTCTCTGTGTATTCTGCTATGGCCCGCGATATCTTTCCGTTGAAGGCCTTGTCAACTAGTAGGGCAATGTCAAACCTCCATGTGGGGCGTTGGGCCCTGCTGTCTCCAGCCTCACGTCCATGTAGTGTGGAGCATGGTCTGATATCACAATTGCAGAGTATTCCACTTTGTCTATCCCCGGAAGCACCGTTTTCCCCACCACAAAGAAGTCAATTCTGGTGTATACGTTGTGTACTGGGGAGAAGAAGGAGAACTCCTCCTCCCCTGGGTGGGTGAACCTCCAGGGGTCCACTGCTCCCATCTGTTCCATAAAGTGACCGAGTTCCCTTGCCATGTTTGCGGTTAGCCCCGTCTTGAGGTTCGATCTGTCAGTCGTTGGATCCTGTACACAGTTGAAGTCCGTCCCCCCCATGATTAGCCGGTGCGTCGCTATGTCAGGGATTTCTGCCATGGTCTTCTTGATGAAGCTCGGGTCGTCCCAGTTGGGCGCGTACATGTTAACTAGTACTACCGGTGCCCCATCCAGGGTCCCGCTAACCATTATGTACCATGCCCCTGGGTCCGCAACCGTCTTTGTTGCCCCAAACATCGTCCATTTGCTGACCAGTATTGCCACCCCCCTGGCCCTCGTCCCGTAACAGGAATGTAGGTCAGTCCCACCCAGCCCTTTCTTACCCGCAGTCGGTCCTGCTCTCTCAGGTGCGTCGCTTGAAGGAAGATTATGTCTGCCTTCATGTTTCTTAGGTGGTTGAGGACACTGGATCTTCTCACTGGGCTGTTGAGTCCCCTTACGTTCCAGGTGACTATCCTGGTAGGGGGCTTCTGTCCCCTCACTCCTGTGGGATTAACGATATTCACCTGGTGGATGCGCCCCTGCCCTCTGGGGTTCCCCCTTGTTAGGGGGCCTTCCTGGATGGTCGCTGTCACTGCTCTCTCCATGCGGTCGGGCCCCTGCGCTCCGGGGCTTCCCTCCGTCCACGGGGCCCCCGCCATGGTCGCCTGCTGTGCAGCCGCCACGCGGGTAGCCCCCTTCACTTTGGCGTTTCCCTTCGCCCAGAGACCGTACTGGGTGGAGGCTTGCAGCGATTCCTTGTTCCGAGCCCTTTGTTGCGGCACTCTGTAGCCCTATTTCTGTTCCTTTTCTAGCCTTGGTTGTCCCTCCGTCCCTGTGTTCCGCGCCCCCCCGTGCCCCTCCCTCCCCAGTCCCTCCCTGTCCTCCCCCTTTCTCCCCCTCTCCCATATGTCCCTCCTTTGTCCCTCTTTCCCCTGCTCCTGTCCCCATTTGCCCTCCCGCCTCTGTTGAGTGGTCCCACCCGCCCTCTGCCTGGCGCTGTCCCCTCTGTTGGGGGTGCGCAGCGGCCCTGCTTTTTTGCATGTCCCCGGTGCTAGCTTTCTTGCTCTTGCGGTGACCCCCCACTAGGGAGTTACTGTCTCGCTTCTCCTCTGCCCAGCCTCTGCATCTTTTCGCCTACTCTTCCCCCGCCCTACCCTGCACTCCCCCTGTTTGCTCACTCTTCTCCGCTACTCTCATACCCTTGTGCTGGGGCCTGGTTTCCCACTTATGTTGGTTCATTGGGTAGCGGTTTGCTTTTTGTTCAGGGTGCGCTTGCCATGTTGGGGATGGGGGCGAGGGGGCCTGGCATTGCCTCATTCCCTCCCGGTCGGCGCATTGTTGCCCCTTACCAGGGGCCCCATGTTTCTACTCTCGCTGTTGGTTTTCCAGCCCATGTTCTTCGATAAACCTGTTTGCGTCGGCGGGGGATGTGAAGAAATACTCTCTTCCTTGGTATGTGACCCAGAGTTTCGCTGGGTACAGCATACCAAAGCGCACCTTGTTCCTGTGAAGGGCTGCTTTTGCTCTATTGAATTCAGCCTGTCTCCTGGCGAAGTCTGCCCCAATGTCCTTGTACACTCTAATGAGATGCCCTTCCCATCTGCAGGTTCTGTTTTTCCTGGCCCAGTGCAAGATTGTTTCCCTGTCTTTGTACCGGTGCAGTTTGGCTATGTGGTAGTATGTATTGGGGGTCATGTGGGACTGGAAGCCCTAATGTCATTGGCTGACAGATCCCGGGTCCTGGTTGGCCGTTGACCTCAAGCTCCGCCCTGAAGGCGAAGTATAAGAAGCCGGTGTCTTCCCCCGCAGGCCAGTTTACTATCGAGCTGCTGGGGAACAGACACGCTTAATAAAACCTCATCGACTTCACTATATTCATCTCATGGAGTCTTTGTGCGCTACAATTTATTAAGCGTGCCTAAAAAGGACTATGGAGCTCAGGATCATTCCAGAATGCCTGAGGATCAGCCCCCACGCAGTGAATGCGGCAGCAGCCTTCAAACACTGGCAGACTTGCTTTGAGGCCTACATCAGGACGACCACCGGCTGAGTCTCAGACGAACAAAAACTGCAGGTCCTGCACTCGAGGGTGAGCACGGAGATTTTCACCCTCATTGAAGACACCGACGATTTCCAGACGGCGTTCACAGCACTGAGAAGTCTCTACGTTCGCCCAGTTAACCAAATCTACGCTCGCTACCAGCTCGCGACGAGACGGCAAGCTCCCGGAGAATCGATGGACGAGTTCTACGCCGCGCTGCTGATTTTGGGACGAGCCTGCAGCTGCCCGTCGGTGAACGCAAACGAACACACGGACATGTTAATGCGCGACGCTTTTGTGGCACGTATGCAATCCTCCCAAGTCCGCCAAAGACTTCTAGAAAAGGAGTCGCTAGGACTCTCAGAGGCACGGGCCCTAGCAGCCTCCCTAGACGTGGCCGCGCGTAATACCCGCGCCTACGGCCCCGACCGCGCGGCAGGCCATTGGGCCCCGTATGTACCCGTCGCGGCAAACCCCCTACCCCCCTCCCGGACGCCCCGCAGGCGCAGCCGCTCTGGGTCCCGACCACCGTGGTCCCGGGAGAACTGGGAGCCCTGTACGCCGCCTACGCTCCCCAACCCCCCTTCCCGCAGCCCACGTATGACCCGACGCCGGCGCTACCGCTTTGGGTCCCGGCCAACACTCCCCACGGAGAGGAGGGGGTTTTTCGCGTCCCTAACACCACCCTAACCCCCGTCCCGCGCCCCACGCCTGACCCGCCGGCGCCACCTACTTGGACCCTGACCACCGCTGTCCCCGGCGAGGGAGCTCCGCATGGTCCCAGCGCTCACGGCCCCACGCCTGACCCGCCAGCGCCGCTGACTTGGGCCCCGACCACCGCTGTCCCCGGCGAGGGAGCTCCGCGCGGTCCTAGCGCTCGCGGTCCTAGCGCTCGCAGTGAGGGAGCTCCGCGCGGTCCTAGCGCTCGCGGTCCTAGCGCTCCCCAGACCCCCCAGCACACCATGTGCGACCCGCAGACGCCGCCATTTTGGGTCCCGTCCACCACGAGGGGAGGAAGGGCGCCGCCATCTTGGACCACCCCAGACTTGTACGACGCATGGGGGCGGCCATTTTGTCCACCCCCGCCGCCATCTTGTGACCCCCCAGCCACGTGCGATGTATGGGGGCGGCCATTTTGTCCATCCCCGACGCCATCTTGGACGGCAACAACGGACCCCACCCCACTACTACAACCACGGCTCGCTTCGGTTACGCTCGATCAGGCTCGGCCCCGGACACTCCAGACGACGACGACAACGGTCCTAATTAACGGCCACGAGACGCCATGCCTAGTCGACTCCGGGAGCACGGAAAGCTTTATACACCCCGACACGGTAAGACGCTGTTCCTTGACCACCTATCCCAGCGCACAAAAGATTTGCCTAGCTGCAGGATCCCACTCCGTACAGATCCAGGGATTCTGCATAGTTACCCTAACGGTGCAGGGGAGGGAGTTCAAAAACTACAAACTTAACGTCCTTCCCCAACTCTGTGCCCCCACCTTGCTGGGATTAGATTTCCAATGTAATCTACAGAGCCTTACGTTTAAATTCGGCGGCCCCATATCCCCACTCACTATCTGCGGACTCGCTACCCTCAAGGTGCAACCCCCGTCCTTGTTTGCGAACCTCACCCCGGATTGCAAACCCGTCGCCACTAGGAGCAGACGGTACAGCGCCCAGGACCGGACATTCATTCGGTCCGAAGTCCAGCGGCTACTAAAGGAGGGCATAATCCAGGCCAGCAATAGTCCCTGGAGAGCGCAGGTGGTAGTAGTGAAGACAGGGGAGAAACAAAGGATGGTCATTGACTATAGCCAGACCATCAACAGGTACACACAACTAGACGCGTACCCTCTCCCCCGCATATCCGACATGGTCAATCGGATTGCCCAGTATAAAGTCTTCTCCACCGTGGACCTCAAGTCCGCCTACCATCAGCTCCCCATCCGCCCAAGTGACCGCAAGTACACAGCCTTCGAGGCAGACGGGCGATTATACCATTTCCTATGGGTCCCTTTTGGCGTCACAAACGGGGTCTCGGTCTTCCAACGGGAGATGGACCGGATGGTTGATCAACATGGGTTACGGGCCACGTTCCCGTATCTCGACAATGTAACCATCTGCGGCCACGATCAGCAGGACCACGACGCCAACCTCCAAAAATTCCTCCAGACCGCCAAAGCCTTGAACCTCACGTACAACGAGGTCAAGTGCGTTTTTAGTACCGACCGGCTAGCCATTCTGGGCTACATAGTACGCAATGGGATAATAGGCCCCGACCCCGAACGTATGCGCGCACTCATGGAATTTCCCCTCCCGCACTGCCCAAAAGCCCTGAAACGCTGCCTGGGGTTCTTTTCGTACTACGCCCAGTGGGTCCCCCAGTACGCAGACAAGGCCCGCCCCCTAATACAGACCACGACCTTCCCTCTGTCGACAGAGGCTTGCCAGGCCTTCAGCCGCATCAAAGCGGACATCGCAAAGGCCACGATGCGCGCCATCGACGAGTCCCTCCCCTTCCAGGTCGAGAGCGACGCCTCCGACGTAGCTCTAGCGGCCACCCTTAACCAAGCGGGCAGACCCGTGGCCTTTTTCTCCCGAACCCTCCACGCCTCAGAAATCCGCCACTCCTCAGTGGAAAAGGAAGCCCAAGCCATAGTGGAAGCTGTGCGACATTGGAGGCATTACCTGGCCGGCAGGAGATTCACTCTCCTCACTGACCAGCGGTCGGTAGCTTTCATGTTCGATAATGCACAGCGGGGCAAAATTAAAAATGACAAGATCTTAAGGTGGAGGATCGAGCTCTCCACCTTCAACTATGAGATCTTGTACCGGCCCGGAAAGCTGAACGAGCCGTCCGATGCCCTATCCCACGGCACATGTGCCAACGCACAAATTGACCGCCTCCAAACCCTCCACGAGGACCTCTGCCACCCGGGGGTCACTCGGTTTTACCACTTCATCAAGTCCCGCAATCTCCCATACTCTTTAGAAGAGGTCCGTACAGTCACAAGGGACTGCCACATCTGCGCGGAATGCAAGCTGCATTATTTCAGGCCAGATGGAGCGCACCTGATTAAGGCTTCCCGCCCCTTTGAACGCCTCAGTCTCGATTTCAAAGGGCCCCTCCCCTCCACCGACCGGAACGCATATTTTCTTAATGTAGTGGACGAATACTCCCGCTTCCCTTTTGCCATTCCCTGCTCCGACATGACCGCGGCCACAGTCATTAAAGCCCTGAACAGCATCTTCACACTGTTCGGTTACCCCGCATACGTCCACAGCGACAGGGGGTCCTCTTTCATGAGTGACGAGCTGTGCCAGTTCCTGCTAAGCAAGGGCATAGCCTCAAGCAGGACGACCAGCTACAACCCCCGGGGGAACGGGCAAGTAGAAAGGGAGAATGGCACGGTCTGGAAGGCCGTCCTACTGGCCCTACGGTCCAGGGATCTCCCAGTTTCACGGTGGCAGGAGGTCCTCCCGGACGCTCTCCATTCCATCCGGTCGTTATTATGTACAAGCACTAATCAAACGCCGCACGAGCGTCTCCTTGTCTTCCCTAGGAGGTCCTCCTCTGGAACGTCGCTGCCGACCTGGCTGGCGGCCCCAGGACCCATCCTGCTCCGAAAGCATGTGCGGGCACATAAGGCGGACCCGTTGGTCGAAAGGGTTCGCCTCCTCCACGCAAACCCCCAGTACGCCTACGTGGAGTACCCCGACGGCCGACAGGACACGGTCTCCCTGCGGGATCTGGCGCCCGCCGGCACCACGCACAACCCCCCGACACCATCAACCCAACCGCCCCCCCCTTCCTGCCACCGCCGCACCCCGCGACCGCCCCCTTCCCAGGAGGATCTGTCCCCCTCCCCTTTGCACCGACAACTGAAACCGTACGGCTCCTGGAGGCGACAACACTGGTACAAGCACCACCACCACCGCCGGGGCCGAGGCGATCGACACGGATGACCAGACCGCCCGACCGACTCGTGGCGTCGATGTAAAACAAAGATGGACTGTTCAAAGAACATTTTGTTTTTTTCCTATACCCTCTGTAAATAGTTGCAACAGGTCGGAACTGTCCAATACGGTACTACCATGTGAATGTTCTATCCTCCCAGGACCAGCCCTATAAACCCTTACCACCATACGAAGCATCACCCCGCCGGGTTCATTTTTGACAAGGGGTGAATGTGGTAGTATGTATTGGGGATCATGTGGGACTGGGAGCCCTAATGTCATTGGCTGACAGATCCCGGGTCCTGGTTGGCCGTTGACCTCAAGCTCCGCCCTGAAGGCGAATTATAAGAAGCCGGTGTCTTCCCCCGCAGGCCAGTTTACTATCGAGCTGCTGGGGAACAGACACGCTTAATAAAGCCTCATCGACTTCACTATATTCGTCTCATGGAGTCTTTGTGCGCTACAGGCTATAACTGCCCTCGGGTGCCGCCCTGGGTTTCGGGCGCAGCGACCGGTGTGCTCTGCCCATTTCTGGTGGGTTGGGAAAAGTTTCTCTCCCCACTAAGTTGCCCAGCATCTCGGCCACGTACGCCGTGGGGTTTCTACCCTCGATCCCCTCTGGTAGGCCCACTATCCTGACATTATGTCTCCTTGAGCGGTTTTCCTGGTCGTCCACCCTGCCCTTCGGGCTCCCCTGCATTGTGCCCAGTCTCGCCACCTCCTTCTCCAGGGCCATGATCCGGTCGCTCATGTCAGTCACTGTCCTCTCCAGCTCCTTAATGGTCGCCTTTTGGGTTTTCAGTTTCTCCTCCTGGGCTTCCAGTTTCTTCTCTGCTCTGCCCAGGGCAAGCTGCGCTTCCGCCAGGGCCTTGGCCATTGCTGTCTGTACTGCGGCCTCTATGTCTGCTTTGGTCCCTGCCTTGCTTTCGTGCTGGTGTTCCCTCAGCGCCTCGGCAAAGGCTGCCTTCCATTCCAGTTCCCCCCTGGCACAGGGGGAAAAAGCTCCCGTCTGCCCAGTTCTTTTTGTTGCGGCGAGGCTTCCATTCCGTCGCTTCGTCTGCCAATTAGCTCATGTGAGTGAGCTCGTGTAGTGCCCCGTTTGCTCTTGGTGCCCTTTCTCCCTCTGCTTTGGCTTCCTTCTGGCATTTTTTTTTTCTTTCTCCCTTATTCCCCCCTTCCCCTCTTTTTCTCTCCACCCCTCCCCTCTGAGGAGATCTTTTCAGGTAAGTTTGGTTTTCTTTTTTGAGAAGCATGGAAGGAGAGAGGGAGTGTTCAGTCACTTTAACAGTTTTCTTTTTCTATGTCTTTCTTTTCTTCTGTTTTTTTCTTTTTTCCTTTTCCCCCCCCCCCTTTTTTCCCCTTCAAAAAGGGGGAATTTTCTTTTTCTTTGTTTCACCCTCCTACTCACTGGAACCAGAGAGAGAGAGAGAGAGAAAGGCTTCACGGGCCGGGAGTCCTCCTTTGTTCCGCCGCTGCCTGCCTCGTGGTGGTTGACGCCGGGTGGGGAGGGGGGGGGGGTGGTGTCGGGCCTCGCTGCTGGCCCAGGCCGCCGCTCCTCTTGCCACGCACTTCGCTGCCCCGCGTTGTTGTCCGGTGCTCCACTGCCGCCCGCGTTCTGCTGTGCTGGGGTGGGGGGTAGGGTGGCACGGTCAGTCGGGCCGGCTCGCAGGCCCGCATTCCACTGTGCCGTCTCCATTCGGGGGGGGGGCTCGACTCTCTCTGGTCGTTTCCTGGTCTCCGGCACCCGGCTCCTCCCGCATACCTTTCCCCGGGGGGGGCTCTCCCCTCGTGCTTCTCCTGCCGTTCGCTCCGTTCCCGAGCGCCTGCGTCTCCGGCCCCGCTCCTCCTCGGAGTCCGGGTTGCTCCTCTTCCTTCTCTCCCGCCGTGCGGGGGCCCAGTCGGCCTAGCTCGCGCATCCGGGCGCACGTTCTTCGTGGGGGGAATGGGACGCGACTATGTGCGACCGCTCCCCTCCGCCGCCGGAAGTCGAATCCCGCCGGAAGTCAAATCATATTCTTTTATTTTAACACACATCGGGGCACCATTTTGTGGAACTGGCATCAGTCTCCGCTCTGCCAGCATGGCAGTGAAAACTATGCCTCCAGATTTCCTGTGTAATGGTGCCTGAGAATCTGGAGAGCTGCAAATCAGTTTTCTTGCCTAGCCAGCACTCTATGCACAGAGTGCAAATTTCTGCACATAGTAACAATGCCATGTGTGGTACTGTTCAGATAAAAAAACACCCACTCACAAATCTTCTTTTGAAAATAAAAATGGTGTTTTTACAAACCTATTCAAGTAACAATAACAACAGCTTCAAACACTGCACACCTCTTAACCTGTGCAAATAAACATCAAGCCATTGACACATGAGATCACAGAAAGAACCAATTATTGTAACACCTAAAGATGTCAATCATGCGTGTTCTTCCTTATGAGGATATCTTGGGCTGCTGGGCTTTGGCCTGGGCTCCTTTATCCCTTCCCCAACCACAATCTTTCACTATTTGGAAAGCAATGTGGCTCTGTGAGAGAGGAAAACTTAATGTCTTCAACGTTCCTCTGAGCTGTTACATTTCACTCACCACAAATCTGAAGAAACATTTTGTTAACATATTGGCTCTCCATGTCTCTTAGCTGTGCTCTCACCATTATCACCAAGACCCCTTTATTTTTAAATATACAATTGGCTTGATAGTGACACTGTGCATTAGAGCCACCTCTATGTTTATAGACTGAGAGTCAATGCTGTCTCAGAAGGTTCCTGTATTCTTACAAGTGGAGCCAATTGCATACTCAGAACCCACAAAATTAACTGTACCCTAGAGTTGCACAGCCTAAAGCTTTCAGGGGTTGGATAGTTTTACACTGAATTGGAGAAATCTCCATTTGCAAATTGTTTGTGATCGACTGGAAACAATTGCATGTAGATCACTGCAAATAGTGGCATTGTTCAATGACCTCATCTCTATGACTGATGCTGGTATTTTGTTAGTATTCTATTATTTCTATTTACTGGCTGTTTGCCTTTAGGATGTGATGAGCAAATTATTCCACCTCATCTGAATTCTTCTCTATTTCACTGTTCACATTGTCCTTTATTCGGCATTGGCTGCCAGAACAAGCACTGCAAGTACATGAAACATTGTCATTTTCAGAAAGATGACTAATAATGTGAGCAGGTAACAAAATATAATCCTGTTTTAGCCGCGACTCAGAATACAGACATATTTTGTTAGCATTTAGGCGCAGAACATTTCGAAGTGCTTTCCTTTCACTTAGATCTGGGGTGGAATAATTAGTGTTTTCCTTCTTGCTTCAAAATACTTAATGACTACCTTTTTCATTATCTTTAGAAAGTGTATTAGAAAGCATCTACAAGTGAATTGAGGTCATCAAGCCAGTATCGCTGTTGAATGCTTGTTTTTTTTTAGGAATAAGCTCGCCGTAAGGATGCCATTGGCAAAAAAGTTTCCAGATAGAATTAAAGAATAACTCATCCCTGCAATAATTCTGCATCAGAATCAGAAGTTAACTGCAAAGTTCAGTGCAACTAAGGGTGGAGAACTCTTTTCATGATTACACAGTTGCTTTCTCTCTACTGAGGTCTGGCAGGGTGCCCAGGATAACTGAAACATGTTGAAATGTGTTGTAGCCATTCACTTGTATGTTGAGTTGCTTGGAGTGATTTCAACTTCTGGGTTTGCAACACTGGCCACACCTTGAGCCGCAAGCTATTCGTAGAAAGAACCTGCAATGTGCAGACTTTACTGCTCAAGACAACTATAAAGCTTCACTCTTACCACAAAGCTTTCTTGGATTGTAGTTGGGATATTTAATAGCTCATTGCTGTTTAAATCGCTATTTCTTATCTATGATTGCATAATCATCTCCAAAAATGGAGACCTGAACAATTGCATCTTAGGATTCATTGTCCTGTCTTATGAGGCTTCGGTACTGCTTTGTTAAGCTCTTAACGTAGCATAAGCTGCTTCCTCGATGTGCACTCTGACAAACAAAGGTTCTGACTTGGAGATAGCTTTAACATGTTTATTAAACTATCAACAATTCTCCTACTTGGATTCAACGCTACTGTTAATCCTGCTATAGCTACTCAGACTGACGAACCAGTCTGCTACAATCCGGTGATGGGTGTGATGTTCAATTAACCCTGTGTCTGTACTCACTGAGTGTCTCCACTGGAAAGAGACTGAGCATGTGTGATGTGTCCTTTTATATGGGTTGGTGTAATGCCCTCCTGTGGTAGTGTCACCTCTGTGTGTATCGTGACTCCCATTGGTCGGGTCCTATCTTACTGACCTATTGGTTGACTGACTGTGTGTCATGTCTCTGGTGTTCCCTCTAGTGTCGAGCTAGGTGTAGTGTATGTATATTAACCCTTTGTGTACTTATAGTGATGCATATCACCACAGGTACAGCTCAGAGCACAACTATGCTATGCAGGTTGACAAAACGGAGTATATTTTTCGATGTTGTATAATTTTCTTACTTTTTGGGGGGTCATAGTACATTCAGGGTTAAAAAGTCCAGATTCACTTGCAAAAAGTGTCCTGCTGTGACGTAGGTGAAACTCTATCCTTGACATTTTATTATATATAACTGGCACAATGTGCAGAAAAAATGGGCTGGTTCTAGACTTCTCATTAGGAGCTGTAAAGTGCAGATCTAAAGATTGATGATATAGGATGTGACTCTGCTGGTCTGTTAGCCACAGTTGCAAATCCTGTGGTGTCTGCAAAATATTGTGAAAGGTAACGAATGGGATTTGCACTGGTGAGATTTCAGAACGTGATGTTCCCGGGCCCTCCCCAGTGACGTGATCAGGTTTGCGCCCAGGAAAGGTGAGAACCTGACTTGAATGAATCCAAATGCATTTTGATATCATTAGCAAAGTTCTAGTCGAAACTTCAAGCCGTCATGAATTTTCCAACCCACCAGCATGAATTCACAGGGGTGCATCATTACTGCCTTTTAAAAATGGGAAGCAGATGGTATGACTTCTGAGAGGGAGGAAGGAGGTGAGGACCTCTCTTCACCTTGTACCAAGATATACAAGGGGACAGTATCTACTGGGCAGCTGTAGAGTCGGGCTGGTCCAAGGGTATTCAGGGCCGTGTGTGGGGTCCTCATCCGGGATGGGGGTTGTTGCGGGTGCACGTTGTCCTGAAGCCTTCAGTCTGCCTGTTTTAGAAAGTGTTCACAGACCTGAATAAGACTTCTGCCTGTGTGGTCAGGATGTGAAAATGTGCACTTAATTTATAGCTGTTAGCGGCATGGGTGTATGCGGCATCTGTGGGTATGGGGATCATGAGGTGAAGGGAAGGGTGTGATGAGACTGAAGGTGGCCAGCCTAAGCGGCTGATTGGGTGAGACCATGAAAGAAAAGAGGACGGCAACCAGCCTGGGGTTTGGGGGGAAAGTGGAGAGGCATTTATACATCATTCAGTGGCTGCCCAGGAATCGTACATGCAAAGAAATGGCAGCAAAGAATTTGGGGATGAAACAACCTGATTATGAACGGTACCTGTTAGTGTTGCCTGTCTCAGCTACAGAGTTATTGTGGCCTCTAACATTTCGAGGGTCATGCTTGTCAATCTATTGGCCATCATGAGTTGAGTCTTAACAATGTCAGCTGCCCACATTCTCAAAGTCAAGGAGAGGGGTGAAAAGTCATGTATCAAGGATTAAGGGTGGGTACAGGGGTTAAGAGTGAATGTGTATAAACAATAGCCAGATGCAACACCTGCCATAGAGGAAACAATAGCCCTCAGTATATACATAGGCGCCCAGTGGACCCTGCCAATGAATGATGTGCGATCATTGACACAGTCTGCCACAAGCCCCTGTGACCAGATGGGAGGCCACAGGAACTCAGAAGGGATGGGGGCATTAACTGGGGATGGTAAAACAATGAGGTTGGAAGTGCAACAAACATTTCACTGAGCGTTGGCCGCTGGAGAAGTCGAAGGAATGGCAGCTTCCAGGACCAGGATGGAAAGGGGTTTCACATCTGTGTTGGAGAAGCACAGACTTCAGCAGCTAGGAAGGGCCACACCCATGGATAACCCAGCAGCAGGATGCCACAGTGACGCAGGCAGACTCAAGGGCTAGCCACAGTTTAGGTCAAACTGAGAGCTCAAAGGTGAAGGCGAAGTAGACCGAGGGTTTACAGGACCCAGTGTCCATAATGGAACTGTCGGACATGTATCACCGGAGATTCTGGCACCACATGGCGGAGGAGGGCATCTGCTCCCTGTGGCCACGAAGGTCACGACAGCCCTCACATATTGCATCACAGGATCATTCCAGTGTGACCATTCTGGCATCTCACAGTCAGCTTCACACAAATGCATCCGTGACTTACCGGATGCACGTCATGCTAGGGCATCCGACTGCCTTGATTGCAACCTGGACCAGGCTCATCAGGAGGAAGGGATATGGGTTTTTTTGTCCATCACTGGTCTGCCACAGGTGCAGGGGCCATCGAAGGCACTCACGTTGCTATACATTCACTGCGGCATCAAGGAGTCCCCTATAATAACAGAAAGGGAATCCACTCACTTAATAACCAGCTGGTGTGTGACCACCAGATGAATATCATGTACTTGTGTGTACGTTTTCCAGGGAGTGTGCAAAATAGCTTCATCTTTGGGCAGTCTCATCTCGCCCAAAATATTCGGGGGTCAGCCCAGGCTGCAGGGATGGCTCATTGAGGACAAGGGTTACCCATTGAAGTCTTGATGATGCCTGTATGGAAGCCTGAGACTGAAGCTAAGCCCTGTTATGCCACCCGATTTGTGATTGAGCGATATATCGGGCGACTGAAGGTGGACTTCGGCTGGCTTGACAGGTGCAATAGGGGCTTGCGTAGAGGGTCTCCCACATCATCGTGGTCTGCTGTGCCCTTCATAACTTGGCACAGCAGCAGGACAATGTCCAGGATGGAGTGGAGGGAGAGCCCAACGAGGAGCCGAAGGATAGAGGTCAGGCAGGGGGCATGGCTTTGCATGGGCGGGGTGGAAGTTCCCGGGATGTGCTCCAGTGCTTCCTCCTCCCTCCGGGTGCTCGTGGGCCTCTGGGTTACTCCATAAGATGGAGGGCAGCTGGAGTGTGCTCTGGAAGCCTCAATGTCATTTACCCCTGCCAATCCTGGTTGCCTGCTATTGTCTGCACCATGATGTTGAATCCCTCAGCAATGGACCTCTGTGTCAGCACCATGGTCTCTAAGCCCTCTGTTATGGTCCTCAGGGACTGAATCATGCTTTGGAGTTTGTCAGTCAAGGCTTTGACGTCTGGCCTCAGGCTTTCCATCGCGGACGGCATCCCTTCAGTGTTGGCCTGGTTGCCGCGGATTGCCAGCAACATCTCCTGCGACAGAAGACTTTGGGACTCCTCCATTTGGCCTTGCAGTCATGGGAATATCGCTGACAATCACTCCTGATATTCCCGGCTCTGCCTATACATCTCAAGCAACATGTACAGAAGCACGGCACCTGGCCGAGGCACAGATGTGTCCTGTGATCTAGCGGACATCTGACTGTCCAATGTCTGGGTTGTCTCTGTGTCCACTTGATGTGCATCAGAGGCTGTGTGTTGCTCACCAGATAGTGACCCAGAGACCTGCCTGCTAAGATCGTCTACCGAGGTGCTTGTCTCTGGAATGGTGGTCGGTGTGGGTGAAATCTGTGATGCCTCTGCCATATCCTCCTCAGAGATCTCCTCTGAGGTGCTGCGCAGGCGGAAGGAGAACCCCTGTTTGTGAATGGATGAGGCTCATCGGTTGATGTTCCTGCAAGGTAAGGAACATTGTTTTAGTACATGGCCTGGTCTAGGGTTTGAACAATAAATATGTCACTTGAGACTGGTCATCTGTTGCAGGCCAACCTCACACATTGTGGAGGTCCACTCCTGGTGCTCCCATGCAAACCCCATGGCCCTCCCCTCAAAGAGGAGATCCTTAAATCAGGCGTCCCACTGACTGTTCCCTCTCTCTCTGTTTATGAGCTATCTTCTCCTGCAGGGACACAAAAGGGTACATTGTGAGCCGGATAACTAGTGCATCAGAGGTCAAGAACAACTGACATCTGTGGGCACTGCGCCTAAGCAGGAAGGGATTTGGATGAGGCGTGTGGGAGGCGTGGGGAAGGGGTTTGAGAAAGATGCTGTGAGTTCAGGAGCTGGATCCTGCGTGTTTTGGCGCAATGTGGGTTCAGGGTGACATTTCAGGGGTGATGAAGGGTCAAATGCCAAGGGGAGACAGGGGGCACTTACCTTTGTGGATCGTAGGAGGTTATTCATCTTTTTTCTACATTGAACCCCCCATCCTCTTGGTCATGCTGCTGGCACTGACCAGTGCTGCCACCGTGCAACAGGTGAGATTGGTGACCTTGCTGGAAGTTTCCTGTCAATACACAGTACACAGGTAGAATATGGCCTGCCTCTCCTCCATGGCATCCAGTAATTGAGTGAGGGGCTCCCTCCAAGAATCTGGGAGCTGGTCTTCTAGCTTCCATCCTCCTGGCCTGAGTGAGAGCGAGTGCTGTGGAGTCGTTTAAGTGCAGTTCCCCCTTGATTGAAGTGCTCAGTTGATCCTCGGGGCAGGGGAATCAGGTGTCTTGCGCCTCAGTCATGGCATTTTTCGCGTGGGGAAAACAAACATTTCCGACTGTTTAAGGATTGTGATCTGGATCGCGCCACCGGAGCTGATGGGAATCGCACCGATTTTCACACCGGAATGACACTTTGGGCTGGATTCTTCCACCCTGCCCGCCACAAGATCGCCAGTGCGGGACGCGGACCATGTAGCGTTCCATTGATCTTGGGCGAGAATTTCCGGTCGCCGGGTGGGCGCAGCTGGAGAATCCCCCCCTTTGTCATTTTTTGGGAAGATTTTGCCCATATTGTTTGACGAATATTCCCAGTGAGTACATTTTCCCATTCAGTATGAGAATTGGCCTTCACATTTAATCTGTGGAGATGGTGGCACAGTGGTAATGTTCAGACTAATACTCTGAGGACACGGGTTCAAATGACAGCTGCTGGAATTTAAATTCAATTAATTATTAAGTACAATTAATTTTGGGCAGCAAGGTCGCATAGTGGTTAGCACTGTTGCTTCACAACTGTGCGGGGTCTGCACGTTTTCCCCGTATCTATGTGGGTTTCCTCTGGGTGCTCCGGTTTCCTCCCACAGTCCAAATATGAGCAGATTAGGTGGATTGGCCATGATAAATTGCCCTTTGTGTCCAAAAAGGTCAGGGGTGGTTACGGGGATAGGGTGGAAGCGTGGGCTGACGTAGGGTGCTCTTTCCAAGAGCCGGTGCAGACTCGATTGGCAGAATGGCATCCTTCTCCGCTGTAAATTGTATGATTCTATTATTATTCAGAACCAAACTTCAAGGCCAGTAAAAGTGGTGGGAGATTGCCTTTAGCTTTATTGTTGTATCAGGAAAGTGGGGAAATTAGAAATATGTCCAGGCAAGTACCATTCCTAGCCAGTAACTAACTCTTGAATGAGCATTGCCCTTCTGTCATATCTGTCAGTCACATTTATTACAAGAGCCATTGTAAAGCATCCAGTTCCTAACTTAATGTCTGGGTTTTGTTGAGACAACAGTTGATTAACAGTACTGGAGCTTGAGTTACTCTTCACATGTTCACAACTACCAACATATAGCACATTTACAGAGTTATACGGAATAAGTAAATACGAAGGGCAGAATTTTCATCCTTGAGGCATGTAGCAGGAGTTAGGAAAATTCCTGGCTCGGCCCACCCTCCTCCAAGGGGGTGGGTCTGGGTTGTAGTTAGTCAGCTGACCTGGGAGAAAGTTCAGAGATAGCCACAGGAGCTGCCAGATGTTGAGACGGGCTGTTTAAAAGGCCCATCTTGGTGCTCTGGGCCTGCACCCCAGTTGAACAAAAAAAGTAAGGAACTGTAGCTCTCACACGCGCTCAACACATAGTCATTCCATCATATCTATCTTAGCTCATACAACCTCACCCCACTCCCTATGCCTCCATACAAAACTAAAACACTTCAATGCCCATTCACCCACGATGCACTGCCTTGTTCTTTGGCGATCACTCACTAATGAGTATGATTAGCCACCTAAGAAACTCCGTGTGACTGGTCATGGGCTCTGTTGGGTGGCTGATGAGCCCTATCCTCAAGCCGCATCTTCGACCGCACATTTGGCAAAGGTTTCTAGGAGGTGGGATTGGTTCTTGTACTTATGACCATTGGCATTCCTTTCTCAGGCTCCTTTACCAGACCCTCTCTTGGAATTACGTGTTCATTACGTGTTCTTAAAATATTGTGTCCCTTCAATCAAGCAGTTTCTCCAGGTAAGTATCTCCTGAACAAGGGCTTTCCAGGCATCTATGTTGTATTTCGTGAGGTAAGCCTTCAGCCTTCCTTTAGCTCGGGTGCCTTCCTTGAACTGGGCAAAGAAGATTTGCTTTGGCAATCTCGACTCTTGCATCCTAAGCACATGGCCAGCCCACCGGAGTTGGTTTCAGATGATAATGGCCTTGATGCTGGTGCTCTTGGCTCCTTCAAGGACACTGATGTTAGCATGCCTATTTTCCAAGCTAATGCAGAGAATCAGCCTCAGGCGGCATCAATGGTACCTCTCCAGGGACTTGAGGGTGCATCTGTAAGTATTCCAAATTTCTGAGCTGTATAGAAGCGTTAGAAGGATGACTGCTCTGAACATGAGGATCTTGGTATCAGCACGGATATTGCCATCATCGAGGACTCTCATCCTTAGTTGTCCCAGCACAACACTCATGGATTGTATATGATGTTGGATCTCCACATCGATGTCAGCCTTAGATGAGAGGTGGCTCCCCAGGTATGCGACATGTTCCACATTTGGGAGGGTATCTCTATTGATCTTGATGGAGGGAGAGACCGGATTGTGTCCTGGGACGAGTTGGTAAAGGACTTGAGTCGTCTTGAGGTTGAGGAAGAGACCTATTCTTCGGTAAGCTTGCATGAAGTCATCAAGCATGGCTGGGAGATTCTCTTCTGAGAGAGTGGAGAAGGTGATGTCCCAATACTCAAGTTCCACGAGCGGTGTCAGTGTCGTTTTTATCTTGGATTTCAATCAGTTGAGGTTATAAATTGTCCATCCATCCTATAGACAATGTATTACATAAGAACATAAGAACTAGGAACAGGAGGAGGCCATCTGGCCCCTCGAGCCTGCTCCGCCATTCAATGAGATCATGGCTGATCTTTGTGGACTCAGCTCCACTCTCCGGCCCGTACACCATAATCCCCGAATCCCTTTATTCTTTAGAAAGGTATCTATCTTTTTCTTAAAAACGTTTAAAGAAGGAGCCTCAACTGCTTTACTGGGTAAGGAATTCCAGAGATTCACAACCCTTTGGGTGAAGAAGTTCCTCCTACACTCGGTCCTAAATCTACTTCCCCTTATTTTGAGGCTATGCCCCCAGTTCGGATTCCCCGACCAGTGGAAACAACCTGCCCATATCTATCCTATCTATTCCGTTCATAATTTTATATGTTTCAATAAGATCCTCCCGCATCCTTCTCAACTCCAATGAGTACAGTCCCAGTCTACTCAACCTCTCGTCATAATCTAATCCCCTCAACTCTGGGATCAACCTAGTGAATCTCCTCTGCACTCCCTCCAATGCCAATATGTCCTTTCTCAGGTAAGGAGACCAAAACTGAACACAATACTCCAGATGCGGCCTCACCAACACCTTATACAATTGCAGCATAGCCTCCCTAGTCTTGAACTCCATCCCTCTAGCAATGAAAGACAAAACTCGATTAGCCTTCTTAATCACCTGTTGCACCTGCACACCAACTTTTTGCGACTCGTGCACCAGCACACCCAGGTCCCTCTGAACAGCAGCATGTTTTAACATCTGACCGTTTAAATAATAATCCATTCTGCTGTTATTCCTCCCAAAATGGATAGCCTCATACTTGGCAACATTGAATTCCATCTGCTAGACCCTAGCCCATTCACCTAACCTATCCAAATCCTTATGCAGACTTCCGGTATCCTCTGCACTTTTTGCTTTACCACTCATCTTAGTGCCGTCTGCAAACTTTGCCACATTGCACTTGGTCCTCAACTCCAAATCATCTATGTAAATTGTGAACAACTGTGGGCCCAACACTGATCTTTGAGGGACCCCACTAGTTACAGGTTGCCAACCAGAGAAACACCCATTTATCCCCACTCTCTGCTTTCTGTTAGTTAACCAATCCTCTACCCATGCTACCACTTTACCCTCAATGCCATGCATCTTTAGTTTATGCAGCAACCTTTTGTGTGGCACCTTGTCAAAAGCTTTGTGGAAATCCAGATATACCACATCCATTGGCTCCCCATTATCTACTGCACTGGTAACGTCCTCAAAAAATTCTACCAAATTTTTCAGACATGACCTACCCTTTATGAACCCATGCTGCGTCTGCCCAATGGGACAATTTCCCTCCAGGTGCCCCGCTATTTCCTCCTTGATGATAGATTCCAGCATTTTCCCTACAACCGAAGTTAAGCTTACCGGCCTATAATTACCCGCTTTCTGCCGACCTCCTTTTTTAAACAGTGGTGTCACGTTTGCTACTTTCCAATCCTCTGGGACCACCCCAGAGTCTAGTGAATTTTGATAAATTATCACTAGTGCATTTACAATTTCCCTAGCCATCTCTTTTAACACTCTGGGATGCATCCCATCAGGGCCAGGAGACTTGTCTACCTTTAGCCCCATTAGCTTGCCCAATACTGCCTCCTTAGTGATTCCAATTATCTCAAGGTCCTCACCTATCATATCTTTATTTCCATCAGTCACTGGCATGTTATTTGTGTCTTCCACTGTGAAGATTGACCCAAAAAACCTGTTCAGCTCCTCAGCCATTTCCCCGTCTCCTATTATTAAAGCTCCCTTCTCATCTTCCAAAGGACCAATATTTACCTTAGCCACTCTTTTTTGTCTTATATATTTGTAGAAGCTTTTACTATCTGCTTTTATGTTCTGAGCAAGTTTACTTTCATAGTCTACCTTACTCTTCTTTATAGCTTTTTTAGTAGCTTTCTGTTGTCCCCTAAAGACTTCCCAGTCCTCTAGTCTCCCACTAATTTTTGCCACTTTGTATGGTTTTTCCTTCAATTTTATACTCTCCCTCACCTCCTTAGATATCCACGGTCGATTTCTCCCCTTTCTACCGTCTTTCTTTTTTGTCGGTATGAACCTTTCCTGAACACTGTGAAAGATCGCTCAGAAGGTTCTCCACTGTTCCTCAACTGCTTCACCATGAAGTCTTTGCTCCCAGTCTACCTTAGCTAGTTCTTCTCTCATCCCATTGTAATCGTCTTTGTTTAAGCACAAAACACTAGTGCTTGATTTTACCTTGTCATTCTCCAACTGTATTTTAAATTCCACCATATTATGGTCGCTCCTTCCAAGAGGATCCCGAACTATGAGATCATTAATCAATCCTGCCTCATTACACAGGACCAGATATAGGACCGCTTGTTCCCTTGTAGGTTCCATTACATGCTGTTCCAGGAAATTATCCCGGACACATTCTATAAACTCCTCCTCAAGGCTGCCTTTACCAACCTGGTTAAACCAATCAATATGCAGATTAAAATCTCCCATGATAACCGCTGTACCATTTCTACATGCATCCCTTATTTCTTTGCTTATTGCCTGCCCTACCATCCTGTTACTATTTGGTGGCCTATAGACTACTCCTATCAGTGACCTTTTTGCCTTACTATTCCTGATTTCCACCCAAATTGATTCAACCTTGTCCTCCATAGCACCAATATCATCCCTTACTATTGCCCGGATGCCATCCTTAAACAACAAAGCTACACCACCGCCCTTACCGTCCATTCTATCTTTTTGTATAGTTTGATACCCTTGGATATTTAACTCCCAGTCGTGACCATCTTTTAACCATGTTTCAGTAATGGCCACTAAATCATAGTCATTCATGATGATTTGCGCCATCAACTCATTCACCTTATTCTGTATACTACGAGCATTCAGGTAAAGTACACTTATGCTGTTTTTTATGTCTTTGTTATGAATCCTAACACCTTGATCAGTAACTTTTCGCAAATTATTTTTCCTCTTACCCTTTCTCCTAATTTTCCTTGTCTTTGAACCCATATCTCTACATAATAACCTGTCACATAACCTGCTTCCTTGCTCTCCATTAACCATTATACTGTCCATAGCTTTACCCTTCCCTTCCCCCCAACTTGCTAGTTTAAAGTCCTTGTGACCAACCTATTTATCCTATTCGCTAGAACACTGGTCCCAGAATGGTTCAGGTGAAGACCGTCCCAACTGTACAGGTCCCTCCTGCCCCAGTACTGATGCCAATGCCCCATGAAATGGAATCCCTCTTTCCCGCATCACTCCTTTAGCCACGTGTTAACTTCCCTAATTTTCTCAACCCTATGCCAATTGGCACGTGGCTAGGGTAGTAATCCAGAGATTATAACCCTGGAGGACCTGTTCTTTGATTTAGTCCCTAGTGTTTGATAATCCCCAAACAGGTCCTCTTTCCTAGTCTTACCTATGTTGTGGACCACAACAACTGGATCCTCCCCCTCCCTCTCCAAAATCCTTTCAAGCTGATCAGAGATGTCCCTCACCCTGGCACCGGGCAGGCAACATACCATGCGGGACTCACAATCTGGCTTACAAAGGATGCCATCAATCCCCCTAATTATAGAATCCCCTACAACTACCACTTGTCTTTTTGTTCCCCCCTCTTGAATGGCTTCCTGTACCACGGTGCAGTGGTCAGTCAACGCATCCTCCCTACAGCCCTCTTCCTCATCCACACAGGGAGCAAGTACCTCATACCTGTTGGACAAGGTCAAGGGCTGAAGCTCCTCAACTCCTAAACTCAGGATCCCCCTACCTGCCTCCCTTGCAGTCACACCACTCTGTCCCTGACCACTGACCGAATTAACAGTACTTATTCTACCGGGTGTGATTGCCTCCTGAAACAAAGCATCCAGGTAATTTTCCCCTTCCCTGATGTGCCGCAGTGTATGCAGCTCGGTCTCCAGCTCATTAATTCTGAGCCAAAGTTCCTCGAGCAGCCAAGACTTGCTGCAGATGTGGTCACTGGCGGTTTCAATGGGATCCACCAGTTCCATCATCATACAGCAACAGCACATCACCTGTCCAGCCATATTCATATAGTTAATTAATTTAAATAATTAAAAAAAAATTTTTTTTAATAGAATCTCAAGGATAAACCCGAACACCAACAAAGACACAGCCCTCTCTCGCCACTCACCCGAACTCAGTCACTCACCTAAACTCAGATGCACTCTGTTCCAATCAGTACTCCATGACTAAAGGCACTCCTGCCACACCTTTTGTACCCTGCCTGATTTCAAATGAGCCAATAGGCCCGCTCCAGGAACTGAAGTCTCCAACTTACACTCGACCTGCAAACTAAGCACTTTTAAATATGCACTCAATTCTCCCAGCAACCCTGCAGCCTGTGGCCTGCTCCAGGAACTGAAGTCTCTTTTAAGTATGCACTCACCTCTCCCAGCAACCCTGCAGCATGTGGCTTGCTCCAGGAACTGACGTCTCTTTTAAATATACACTCACCTCTCCCAGCAACCCTGCAGCCTGCGGCCTGCTCCAGGAACTGAAGTCTCTTTTAAATATGAACTCACCTCTCCCAGCAACCCTGCAGCCTGTGGCCTTTCCATTGGGAAGCACGTTCTTGACAAAGTGAAGGATTGTGGCAATGAGAATCGAGAAAAGGAGGTGGGGGGGGCGGTGGGGGGGGGGGGGGGGGGGGGGAGAGGTGGGGGGGTTGACCCATCATTGCTTGACTCCAGACCAGACCTCAAAATTTTCATATTCATAACCTGTCGGTGAGAATTAGCACCGATATCTTATCCGTGGAGGAGTCGGAGGATGTTGATGAATTTCTCTGGACAGCCAGCCTTTGACAAGGTCTTCCATAGTGCTTCCTAATTGACTGAGTCAAAAACCTTGGTCAGATCGATGAATGCCGTGTAAAGCGCTTGATGTTGTTCCTGGCATTTCTCTTAAAGTTGTCGAATAGTGAAAATCATGTCCATTGTCCCACGGATTGGTCAAAAGCCACATAGGCTTTCCGGAATGATTTATTCAGAGACTGGGGGAAGACAGGAAGCGAGGAAATGAGCAATGACCTTCCTTGCAATGGAGAGTAGGGAGGTTCCTTGGTAGTTCCCAGCGCCTTCCTTGTCTCCTTTCTTGAAGATTGTGGCAATGACAGCATCCCTGAGGTTGACAGGAATTTCGTCTCTGTCACCGATTTTCAGGAATAGCTGATGGATTTGACAGATGATCTCTTCGCCTCCAAGTTTGAAAATCCCTGCTGGAATCACATCCACTCCTGCTTTTTTTCCATTCTTCATGTGTTTAATAGTGGCTTTGACTTCATCCCTACTTGGTGCGAGTCCAAGATCATCTTTGATGGGGAGTTGGGGGATTTCCTCGAATACATGTCATCTCTGATTGTATCATGGTTTCGGAGTTCTTTGAAGCATTCTCTCCATTGAAGGCTAATGTTTTCTCTGTCTTTCAACTGCGTACTGTACGACATATAGAACCAATGAACCTTATAGTGACAATATGATGTGTAATAGATTAGCTTTAAAAAAAGTCAGGCAACACTGTGGCACAGTGGTTAGCACTGCTGCCTCACAGCACTGAGGACCTGGGTTCGATCTGGCCCGGGGTCACTGTCCATCTGGAGTTTGCATATTCTCCCAGTATCTGTGTGGGTCTCACCCCCATAACCCAAAGATTATGTACAAGGTAGGTGGATTGGTCATGCTAAATTGCTCGTTAATTGGAATTTTTTTTAAAAATCATTCATTGATACACTTCCATTTTCTTAAAAAAAACTCATTTTCATTTCAGGCCAATAAACATGTTAATAATCCAGACGCTTTAAAGTATCAATAGCAGAAACCGCAAGCACTTGAAATCGTGTTATCTTGTGTAAATAAACATTGCGCAATTTACGGAAGAAATCAGACCAGCCAGAGCTATGAATCAAGCAATATTTTCCTTGGTGTACAGCTGTTTCAGCACTCTAATCGAACACAGGGCTCTCAACCAAATCTCATTATGGATTCTTGGCTGAGAGCTGAAAAATACATGAGGGTACGAAGAACCTTTTTCAACTTATGAGAAAACCTGCCTTTTGTATGTTCTTGAGAGTCATAGCGCCAAAGGGTGTTAAAATTCTTCTCTCAAACATATCTTGTGATTAGTTAAGAAGCGGGTTAAAACAGAGAAATCATCCGACCATCTCTTCCTTATCCATACCAAAAGGACTTATTGTATTACTCGTAAAGACATTAATGTTTAATTTGGGCTTTAAGTTTCATCTCATTATTTCTCATTATTCTCATGTTCAAATTGTTGAGTATTCTGTCAAGGGTAGAGGCTACATCTTACAGAATTGCACTCATCCCATTTGCTTTGAGCTATCCCATTATAGTCTATCTGTGGCTCCACTGTGCACGATGAAAAGTCAACCACAATGTTCTCTTCAAAAAATAAGGGCATGGAATGGATAATTGGAATGACTATTCCTATTCCTTTACTCTGCTTTATTTTGATGGAACCCATTAATATTGCTTTGCAATAAATTTGAAAACTTGTAGTGGGGTATGGTTTAAAAAAAACTTGGGCCTTATTTTGTTCTGTTAGTTTCAGCAAACGTAAGTGCTCAAACAATAGAAGTATATTGACAGAAATCACTGGCAAAAATGAAGCTAAGATGTAGCATACTGTTGGTTTGATTGGAAGTGACATTCCTTGGGGCTTCTCCTGTTTTGCTGGAATACCTTTAACAGATATTAAATCTGGTGTACGTGTATAGCTAGTGCTTCCAGCTGAGCTACAGCAGCAGACAGGATAAACTCTGGGGAAATTCACCCCCATTAATTCTCTACATCAGGGGTTTAAAAAAATCAGTTTAATTCCCGGAAATCACAGCCCAATTTAGTTTGAGATAACTGTTACAGATTTTTGTTGCTTCATCTGTAGCTTATCTGCAATAGAAGGACCTAGTCATTTAATTGAATCACAGATACCTTTCTGGATTTGTTTGAATATGTGCCTGACTTGCAATTGTTTAAAAAAAGTATATCTAAATCTCTCATGTTGGAGTCGCATTTCTGAAGGTGTATGTTATCTGAATCATGTTCAAATTATTCTGTGATCTTTGAAGAGGAAAAACCAAGCTAGGTAACTTCCATTGTTGATGAGAAAATGGAATGAACTGCAAAGTCAGACTATTATTTGTATCATTGTTGTGAACTGTTTATGAAGTGCACAAAAAGCTAAAATTAATTTTCGAATGTTAAGCCATTACAATTATTTCTTTGCTCATTCACTGTTTACTAAATATGTTTGTCAGTTAAAGCATTTAACAAAGTTTAGTATCGAACCGGAAAATGCTGAATAAAAGTCAGCAGGTCAGGCAGCATCTGTGGAGAGAGAGAGGGGGTGGTGATTCAGGTCAACGACTGTCCCATTTGTTCCAATGGTGCAACCATCAAAACCAAAGTTTCTTATATTTAATCCCTTTTCCTCAACCAAAGGTTCACCATCGTAATGGTTTACAGGACCCTTGAATGCGTTTTTCCCATTTTCTGTACCACAGCTCTCACCTATACCCCTTCTTCTCACAACCATGATGGGGTTCCCCTTGTCCTTAATTTTCACTCCACCAGTTTCTGTATTCAATGGGTTATCCACTCTCATTTCTGCCACCTCTTACATGGTGCCACCCCAAACACATCCTCCCCTTTCAGTATTCCAAACATAGCAAGATTGGAACATAGGAAATAGGAGCAGAAGTAGGCTATTTGGCACATTGAGTCTGCTCCACCATTCAAGGGGATTGTGGCTGATCTTCTACCTTAATGCCATTTCCCACACTATTTCAATATCCCTTGATGTCTTTACAAACTAGAAATCGATTGATATCTGTCTTCAACATAATCAATGATTGAATCTCCAAAGCTCCTCTCATCTGAATCCTAAATGGCCTGCCTCTGATTCAGAGACTGTGGTCCCTGGTTCTAAATCTCCCAGCCAAGGGTAACATCTTTCCTGCATCTACCTTGTGGAACTCTGTAAAAATGTTCTGTGTTTCAATAACTCTAATTCTACTAAACTCTGAGAAATACAGGCTCGGTCACCTCATTCTCACCTCATATGATAATTCCCGCCATCCCAGGAATCAGTCTTTGTTACACTCTCTCTATGGCAAGTGTATCCTTCCATAAGTAGGAGACCACAACTGTACACAATACTCCAGATGCAATCTCACAAAGGCCCTATACAATTGCAACAAGACATCTTTACTTCTGCACTCAAATCCTCTTTCAAATAAAGGCCAACATATGATTTTCTTCACTAATTGCTTGTTACACCTGCATGCTAGCTTTCAGTGACTCATGAATAAGGACTGTCACTTTGGATATCAACATCTCCTAATCTCCGGTAGCACATTGGTTAACACGGTTGCTTCAAAGCGCCAGGGACACGCGTTCGATTCCCAGCTTGGGTCACGGTGCCACACTGGTTAGCACTGTTGCTTCACAGCGCCCGTATTCGATTCCTGGGTCTGCACGTTTGCCCCGTGTCTGCGTGATGCTCTGGTTTCCTCCCACAAGTCCCGAAAGACGTGCTTGTTAGTGAATTGGGCATTCTGAATTCTCCCTCAGTGTACCCAAACAGGCACCGTAGTGTGGCGACTAGGGGATTTTCACAGTACCTTCATTGCAGTGTTAATGTTAGCCTATTTGTGACACTAATAAAGATTATTATTATTATATTTTAAGATATACTCCACGTTTCCTACCAAGCTGGATAACTTCACATTTTTTTCACATTATAGTCCATCTGCCATGTTCTTGCCCACACACTAAAACTCTCTAAATTCCCTTGAAGCCTCTTTGCAGCCACCACACAACGTACATTCATACCAAGTTCTGTTTCATCAGCAAATCTATAATTATTACATTTTTGTGGTACCACAAATTATCATGGCTGCCAAACTGAGAATAGCCTGACATTCTGTTTTCAGTTCATTAATCAATTATAAATCCATGCCAATATATTGCCACTAATCCCATGTGTGCAATTTTTTAACTAAATTCTTGTGTGGGACACTATCAAAAGCCTTCTGAAAATTCAAATACACCACGTCCACTGGTTCTCTCTTATCTATTCTGCTAGTTACATATTCAGAATCAGTGCGCAGTCTGCACGTTCTCCCCGTGTCTGTGTGGGTTTCCTCCGGATGCTTTAATTTCCTTCCACAAGTCCCACAAGACGTGTTGTTAGGGAATTTGGAAATTCTGAATTCTCCCTTAGTGTACCCGAACAGGCACCGTAGTGTGGTGACTCGGGTATTTTCACAGTAACTTCATTGCAGTGTTAATTTAAGCCTATTTGTGTCACTAATAAAGATTATGATTAACATGTTTGTCAAGCATGATTTCCCTTTCCGAAATACAAGTTAACTGTCCAGTCCTACCATTATATTCCAAGTGCTCAGATATTCTCCTCTTCCTCTTCGAGGTGCCATGCTCTGTTGGTGACTATGGACTTACACCGGATTGGACCCTAATTAACCTTGGCAAAGTACTGCAGTGGTTTGTTATTGCATTCTGTAGTCTGGCTGATGAGGAAACTGTCCCGCTCTTACTGCCTGCCATCAGGCATATTGTAAGGATTTGCAGGCTGATAGTCAATTTGCGTGGTCATATTAGGAACCTTCCATGGCGATCAAGTCCTGAACTGGGACTTAAAACCAGAGCTTTGGACACTAACGCTGAACCACAAGGCCACCTAATCAGTTATCACATTATTTGTATGAGATTATAGCATTTTTCCCGATGCCAGGCTTACAGGTCTGCAGTTCCCTCTTTTCTCTCTCCCTCCTTTCTTAAACAGTGTGCTTACATTTGCTACCTTCCAATCCAAAGGAACAATTCCAGAATCTGGAGGATTTTGGAAAATGACCACTGATATTATCTGTAGTCACCTCTTTCAGCATTCTGGAAAGTAGATGATGAACAAAATTATCTAGTTACCTTAAGTTAGCTGCTAGGATGGCAAAGAATTTGGCTGGATTACATGAGGCTCAAATTTTAAACTGTCTACTCAGTGAATGGGTTGCCACATTGTCTTATTGCCCAACCAATTCAACTACTGACTACACTGGCTTTGACATATCACCCAGCTTCACCCTCCAATTTCTCACCATCTCTAACATTTCCCAGTTCTGATGAGAGGTCATTAACCTGAAATGTTGGCCGCAATTCAGTGGCTTTGTCGCGCCCAACTTGATGTCGGGACAAGGCTGTTAAATCTCATGAGGGGCCTTCATCGAGATTGGCGACACTCAAAATGTCTTCTGGCGACATGTTGTGATCTGGATTTCATTCTCGCTGGGCGAGATCCAGGCGCGCGTCCTTAAATAAGTCAAACAGCTCATTAAAATATGTGCTCGCCTAATTCACCCGGGACCCGGAATTCACCGGCCTCGCCAGCGAGGCCTCAATGGGCGCCGTTTGGTTCTGATTCACAAAGTCATGAACCAAAGGTGCTGATTGAAGCCCCCGGGTGAACGGGGACAAGGCAGGCTGGTATCCTAGCACTCCCCCAGGCACCTGGGCACCTTGACACTGCGAGCCTGGCACTTTAGCACTGCCACAAGGGCATCCTGGCAGTGCTGCCTTGGCACTTCCATGCTGTCATGGGTACTGCCAGGGTGCCCAGGTGTCAGGTTGCCCGAGACAGGTGTCAGCCAGGCTGGAGTGCTTTGACCATTAGAGGTGGGGTGAGGCACCCTGAGGCCATGGTGCAGGTGTAGAGGGGATTCAAAAGATTGGGGCTGCCTTTAAAAAATGGCAACCCAATCCACAAGTAGTCTTTATGCACTTACGAGCTGAGCTCCCCGGTACAGGGAATGACCTTGACAGGCTTGATGGGAGTTCCTCGCCGAGGCCAAAAACGAACCCGGCAAAGTACTGTTGAATAGTGGGGTCCTTCTCGACGCCGCAGGCACCGTTCAGTGGACTTTAACTTGATTCCGCCGAATCACGTCAGTTAACTCTGTTTCTCTCCACAGATGCTGCCAGCCCTACCAAGTATTTTCACCATTATTTGTGTTTATTTCAGATTTTCAGCATCCACAGTATTTTGTTCTTGCGACAAAGTCCGCTATTGTATGACTCGGTCAAATGGAGGGTCGCGAAATAAAATCAACAGCTGGACATGCAAATAACTTAGCTAAATATCTGAGCAAGTGAAAGCCAAAAATATCTGAAATTGAAAAGGGTTCAAAAACTGAATTAATGGAAAAGCCATCATGCTTGTTTGCTGTTGAGAGAATTTGCATCTTTCAGGAAATGTATTAAAAGTACTTTGGTGCACAGAGCCCAATTTAACTTATTCAGATCTTCCTTATGAACAATTATGTGAAAAATCATTGTGGGCAGGGCTACCGCTCAGAGGGATTGTTGAGAATGCAACCTTCAACTCCAGATTCGGGCTGGTATCATGATTTTAAAGAGGAATTAAACAATAACAACATATATTTAAATGTGGTGAAATGTTCCAAGATGCTTCACAGGAGCATTATAAAGCAAAATATGACACCAAGTAACAGAAGGAGATATTAGAGCAGATGACCAAAACCTTGTCAAGTAACTATATTTCAAGAAGTGTCGAAAATGATTAGAGAGGAGGGGTGTGCAGAGGGAATTCCAGAGCTTGGGGCCCTGAAGTAATTAGAATTGAGAATGCACAAGATCTCCAAATTAGAGGAGTACAGATACGTTGTACAGTGTGAGCTTGGAAGAGATTAGAGAGAGAGGGAGGGATGAGGCCGCAGAGGTACTTGATCACAAGGGGGTGAATTCTCTGCCTACCCAGCTGCGTGTTTCCTGGCGGAGCTCCGTCGCTGGCCGTGAGATTCTCTATTCCCTCCGTTGGCCAATGGGATTTCCCATTGTATCCCATTGTATCGATCCCCATGCCACCAGGTGTTGTTGCTGCCGGAATACCGTATCCCGCAGGCGGAGAATTCACCCCAAAGATGAACATTTTTAAATCAAGGCATTACTGACTGGAAGTTAATATAGTTCATTAAGTAGAAGAGTGCTACGGGAAGAAGACTAGCTTTGAGTTAAAAAACGTGCAGCAGAGTTTTGTTATATCTCACGTTTACAGACAAACTAATGCAGGAAATCAGCCAAAATGCACTGGAAGATGTGAATCTGAAGATAAAGAAGGGAGGAATAATAGTCTCAGCAGCAGACAAGCTGAGACAGGCCACGTTGGGTAACGTTGCGCAGGTAGGAATACTTATTGTTGCTAATGGCACAAACATAAAGTTGGAAGTTCATCTTGGGGTCAAATATGAGAGCAAGGTCGTGAAAAGTCCGGTTTAAGCTTAGTTGGTTTCCAGGGAGAGGAATGGAATCAATAACTCAGGAAAAGGCAGGATTCTCTGAAAATAGGGCTATGTCCCCAAGCCGGTGGGAAAACCGGTGCTAACAACTCCGGCTTCAACGGCACCCCAAGGTGAGGAATTCTCATCTTTCTAGCGGGCTAGGTTGCTGCTGGAGTCGTTGGTGCCGCTCCAGCCGGTGGCAAAGGGCCTGTGCGAGTTTGCACATGCGCGGAACGGCTGGCGTGATCTCGCGCATGTGTGGACCTGCCGGCATATTTCCGCGCATGCGCGGGGTTACTCCTCTCCGCACCGGCCCCCGGGCAATATGGCGGAGCCTTACAGGGGCCCGGCGCGGAGGAAAGAAGGCCCCCCCAACGGAACAATCCTGCCTGCAGACCGGTGGACCCCGATCGCAGGCCAGGCCACTGTGGGGGCCCCCCCAGGGTCAGATCCCCCCGTGCCCCCCCAAGGACTGCATCCCCATACACATCTGCCAGGTCCCGCCGTGCGTAAGGTGAGCAATTCATGCCGGCAGGAATGGCCAAAAGTGGATGGCCGCTCAGCCCATCGGGGCCCGGAGAATCGCCGGGGGGGCCGCTGTCATCGGCTCTCGACTGGCATGGCGGGAATCCCACACCCACCCAAAATACGGCGCCAGAGCATCTGGCGGCGGGACGTGATTCACGTCTCCCCTTGGGGATTCTCCGACCTGGCGCAGGGTCGGAGAATCCTGGCTAGAGTTTGGGGTGCAGACCAAAACTTCAGTGGCTTCAGTTTTTGCAACATTTACTTGGAGGAAATTTCTGCTTATCCAGTACAGGTGTAGGATAAGCAGTCTGGTAATTTATCAACAGTGCCGGAGCCCACTGGAGAGGTGGTGGTGTGGTAGGTCTGGGTGTCATCCATGCATATGTGAAAAATAACACTGTTCTTTCAGATGATGTTACCAAACATGTGAATGATAAATAGGAATGGACTAACAATAGATCTTTTGGTTGGGGGGGGGGGGGGAGATAGAGGTAATGGTGCAGGAGCAGGAAGAGAAGACAAGGCAAGTAACTCTCTTGTTATGTTTGGATAAAGTCAAATGGAACCAGAACTAGGTACGGTCAATCCCACCCAGCCAAATGAGAATGGAGAGACATTGGAGGAGGATAATGTGGTCAACTGTGGGGCTGCAGAGAGGCTGAGAAGGAAGAGGAGTATTATGATCCCTGATAATGTTTTAAAAATAAATACGAGTTTCCCAACGACCAACAGAACAAATTGCACAAGATTCCACAGTTTAAGACCTTTACTGTAACAAATAAACAAAAATAATAATTACTTAACAGGCAACAAATTCATCAAATTACAGAAAAGGTATCTCCTGACTGATGAACTGACACAGCCACAATTAATTTACAATCAATTTCTAAGATTTGCCATGCTCTCAACAGATAAGTAGCCTTGTATATTAAATCACACACTCTTCCAAGCTTTTCGGCAAACATCCTTGATCCTGCCACACCAGGGCAAGTCTTCCAGTATCCTTTGAAAGTTCCTTCATTGAATCTTTGAGGTATCTTTGAACTGAATTCCATATGTAAGGTCCACTCCGGCAAATTCTTCATCCTAAATCCTCTGAAAGTCCCATCTGTTCCATTTTCTTTCCAAACACACACCGATTCTTACAAGCATCCTGCTATCACAGCTATAACTTCTCTGCTTTATGCGCCTAACAGTATCTCTCGCTCCCTTCAGGCCTCTGAGTGAGATTCTGTATCCAGAAATATAGAGTCAAGGTATGGTAACAGGCACTTGATTTTCTATAGAATTCAGTCTGGGCTGTTTTCCCCATACCTCCCATATCATATGGACCTGACACCGGGTAGGATTAGTATGATCTCCATCAGAGTATTCTCTTTCACCTTAAATTACAAGAAACATTTAAAGTCATTACCACCTTCAAGGGTCTTGCCTTCAGAACAGGAGGAAGACTTTACCTTTGTCACAGTCAGATAGGAAACCGCTTATGACTTTGATATGAGCTGTCTTGTTAAAGAGAGCAATCATTTTAAAGTATCAAAGAACACGAACAAAGCTGAACAGAGCAAGGTCATTTTCTTTGAATCAAAGTGCATCTCACCTGTTTAAAGACGATTTGAAGGTACATTTAAGCATTTGCACTGCAGAACCAGTCAAGGTCATATAATATACTATACCATAATGTAATTTGAACAACCATGCTAACCCCGCTCCTTTAATTTCAAATCAACTTTATTTACTTTATCTTTTGTGGGTTGTCTCGGTACATTTTAATGAAGTCGCCATAGTCTGAAGTAGGCTTACTGTAAATCTTTAATACCAGAACTATGTACAAAGATACAGTAAAAGATATACAAGCTAGGAGCTGCCTCCATGTTTCAGTCTACACGTGGCTCTGTCCAACACCAGGCTTATTCTGAGTGTGGACCAAGTGATTTCTTACGTCATTGTGGTGGGCGGTACTATACTTAGTCCCACATTAATCCTAAATGTGTCAGACTCATACACTACATCTCCCTTAGTCTTTATCCATTGTAGTTTAAGTGATTATATTTTACCTTATGCCTCACATTGTTATTGCTATCATACATTTACTTGTCATTGCTACATTATCACTACCCCATCTGCTCTCTTCAAGTCCTTAAATTCAAAGTACAGGCTGTCTGGAGGCCACATAACCCTTCCATTTCTCGTGCATGCTATTGTTGGAAGGGTGGTAGACTCTGTCACTGCTGGTTTATCCTGTATGCTTGGAGGTTGTTCTGTCATCTGGGTACATTTTCAACCTTTTCTTCCATTCCTTCATGTTGAACTGCACTTGGTCACCTCAGCTATTGCACTGGCAGGTGGCTTCTACCTTAACTCATTCGTTGTTATGGGATGGTCGGACATTGTGTTTGTCTGTTTGTTGCTTCTTTCATTTTGTCTATCATTGTGTGGGTTGTGGTGATGTCCTCTGTAGTGGAGGATAAGTATTCCTGTGGCAAGAAAGAGATTTAGCGATACACTGACCTCTGGATTTTCCTGTTGGCGATGGACAGCGGTTACCATGTTCCACCAGCTGTTGTGGCTTTAGTATGCTGGCTGGGAGTCGCAGCATATGCCTAGTGGTTGCAGTGTTGACCTGTATCAGAGCTGGACGTTGGGGTTCATCGGTACTGCTAGTCGCTCTTGTTCACAGAATAGGCCTTTGACAGGGTCGAATGGAAAAACCTGGGGTACTGGAACGGTTTGGGCTAGGGCCAGGGTTCACCTTATGAGTGAAACTTCTGTACAGCGCTCCCATGCGAGCGAACAGACAAGCATCACCAGCTCTGGGTATGTCCAGCTGCACAGAGGCATGAGGCAGGAGTGCCCTATATCCCAGCTACTATTTGCCCTGGCAAGTGGGCCACTAAAGGAGTGGAGAGGCATTCAAAGAGAGGGCAGAGAGCATAGAGTCTCACTCTACGCAGATGACCTGCTCCTCTAAGTCTCAAACACTCTGGCCCGCAGGGATGGGAGAAGCAGTGCTGACGAGGCTACTGTTCAAGCTGGCCCAGACTAAATTCTGATGCCTGGGGATCCAAATAGCCCACGACCCGACACGGATCTAAAAATGGAATATGATGAGTCTAATGGAGGAGGTAAAAAGGGACCTGCAGAGGTGGGATCTATTCCTACTCTCCGTAGCGGGGAGAGTCCAGACGATCAAGAATGATTTGTTACTGTTCTCTAAGTTTTCCAGCATTTCATCATGTCTCTGCATTTTAGAAAGTTTTTTATCCAGGAGCTACCACCATGTTGTGGGGGGTGTTGCTAACATCTCAGGAGGTTTTAATGAAGACTTTGTGGTATGAAGTAGGTTAACTGTAAAGCTTTATTCATACAAGAATTATTTACAAAGATACAATAAAGTGTGCAAGACAGGAGCTATCTTCATGCATGTGGGCTCTATCCAATACCAGACTGACTCTGGGTGTGGGTAATATGCTCTCTTACATCACTGTGTGAGCAGTGCAATACTCAACCCCACATTAACCCTATCTGTACCAGACCCTTATACGACACTATCCTTTTTTACATATCTCTGTCAGTAATGCCACTGTAACAATAGTGATTCCGTAATCTCCATTTACACCCTGGGTGACTATAATATAGTAGCATTTTTACCTTGTCTAAGTTGTTCATCTGCTTCTGGAGCTGTTACCAGCTAAATTGTTCACATTCGTTTGACTCTATCCATGATTTTTCTCGCACTCTGTTTCCCTTTTGAATTATGATATGGGGTGGAGGTGGGGGGGGGGGGGGGGCGGGGGGGGGGGGAGGGGGGTAATGTATGGGATACTGAGGCACCCCAATGAATAGGTTTGTTCATGACACTTCATTCTAGTAATTCTCATATGGTCAGGGTCTTTGTCTGTGTATTGAAATGTTCTTATTTTCATGAAATGTGCACACTTCCTGAATTAAGGAACTTTCCAACATTTATACTGACTGAGTGGTTTGTGCTGTTTGAAAGTATTAATGATCATTCAAGCTGCTAATGACCGGGAGTTTTCTTCCTGTAATTAATATCACATCCTCAACAACTGACTTTTCCAAACTGTGATTAGGAAGAGTATTTTTTCCTGCTTTCTCTCAGAGGAAAATATAGCTAATTGGAATCTGGATGTCAAAGCTATCTTTTTTAGGCTGAAGTACACCTGCAACCCCATATACAGTAACCTTGGAAACGTAGCCCTTTTATCAACTCAGCCATCCTCGTGATTCAGATAGTTTTTCATACCCCTCACAACGAATGATTTAAATTTAAATTTTAAAATTGGAAACATTAACTTATATTTTGGATGTAACTACAATAGGTGATCACTTTGATAAGAACATTTCCACTTTGGGTTTTGCTGCCTTCAGTGCACTTTCATAGTCCCTGTTGTACAATATCACAAGGTGCCTCACAGGAACACAATCATACAGACCTGGGATTCAAACTCAGATAAATCAGAACTATTCCAATTCCCAGGCTTTGAATTTCACCATCTGGATGGCTGATCTCAGGAGATTGCAAATATCAGCAATGTTGCTTTGTCGTGTATGATTATTTCCAGTTTATAATATTTGTATGATGTCTGGATATTAATACATTGAATAAGTGGGTTTCATTGTGTAGTGTGAGTCCTGTCTGTGTGTTTCCAGAGTTTTTATTTAAGTCTTTTATAATTCCTTCAAGTGGTAACCTACCTTCTTTTCTTGTGACTATTTTTGAAAAGGTCAAAAGCAATTTGAATCCACTTTGTCACAAATCACATTTGTAACAGGGGACCGGAAAGCAGAAATATAGTACCCAAAGGGGAAGGTATGACAGAACTGGAAGGGAATGTCTCCAGGGATGCAACAGAAATGCTCAAATGTGTTTCAAAGTTGGCATGATCTCAAATCTGCAGAAAATAGTTATTGTCATGAAAACCCAAATATCACAAGCTTTTGCGAAGAATTTTACATTTTGACAATCAGCCGATTAATTTATTTCAAAATATGTTCAAAACATGTTCAATTAACTCAGGGGTTGAAATTTGTTTGGATACTAAAGTGAAGCTTGGAATAAATGGGGCTAATATCTTGGTGACAATAACATACAAAGGAATTTGATACAATCAGCACATAGAGGTTAATTCCATTCTCTTCCCACATCTGGTGATGCACAAAGTTTCCATAGCTAACAATTCCTGGAATAGGCTGCTAGTCTGTCACCAGAGACTTAAAGCTTGAGGGCCGCTACTCCACAACAAGCTTGGCTGAGCAGGAGTCTCTCCCACTCTTACCGGCAGACATTGGTGTGTTTGAAGAATTTACACGCTGACAAATTCAACCTTTTTGGCAGCATTATGATCACACCTTCCTCAACCATCAAGTCCTGGAGTAGGACTTGAACCTGGAGCTTCAGGCTCAGAGGCCGGAATGCTGCCCACTGTGCCACAAGATCTCCTGCTAAAAGATTAAGCTGCTGTTTATTTTATGACATACTGAAAGGGCTGCAGCTTCAGAAGCAATAGTTCCAACACTAGAAAATTAAAGTCGAAGGAACAAGAGGCATACCTGTGTCCTTTGCATACCTTGATATTATCAAATGTGGGCAAATTATAGGCAGAGGTTTCCCTGATTGAGAGTAAAATAACTTGTGCAAATGATCTGCACTCAACATTTTTATCCCAAAACAAAGTTCCAGTAAATTACTTCTGAATTATGATTGTATTTTCCAGAATTTTCTCACCAGGAATGTGTTGAAACGAAAGAATTGAAGGAGAAAATGTAATCTCTTTGTAATGAGTACAGGTATGTGAGTTAACAAGATGCTTGACAGAGAAGGGTGCTCAAAGTCACAAAAATGAAATGTGAATTTTAACGAGAGTTTTCAGATGGGTTACATGTCTGAGAAATTAAATAAAAATTTAATGTTGGAGAAAGCAGGAAATGTTTAAAAATGTGAACAAGATCTGGATTTCAGTGTAATTATTTGAGGATGAATGGACAAGCCTGAGCACGAATATTCCATTCAGGTTCATTTCAAACAACGTACACTTATAGATATACTGGGCTCAAACTGAATGATTAAAATTCCTATTTCCTCCATGGAAATCAGGAGAGACAGCAAAAATGTGTTGCATAACCCAAGTACGAGCACAGTTCATTCAAAGTTAAGTATGCTGCTGTTTCTTCAGTTTAATACATGCTGTTTTTCTCCTGCCGACACAATGGAGCTATCTCTCATTCAAACAGAGAATATGTCACCAGCGATTTGAATGTCAGTTCTGATGAAAGGCCATCGACCTGAAATGTTAACTCTGTTTCCCTCTCGACAGATACTGCCTGACCTGTTGAGTATTGTCAGTATTTTCTGTTTCAATTTAATATGTCACCAGCAGTTGTGTTATGGCAATTTTTGCATCAGTGAATTGAATGTCATTTCGTAAAAGGGAAAAAATGCCTGAGATTTACGTTCAACAATGACATATTCTGTTCATTCTCTGAATCTTCGTGCTTCTGAGCAGAATCTTCATTTGCAAGGGATCTCAGTCACTGCGTTTGGCTGTTGATGATATGAATTACAATTCTCCATCTTCACATGTCTGAACTATCTAATTGCCAATTATAGCCACCGAGTAAGTCAAAAACTGATTTCCTTAATTTTTACAACCGCCACTTCCTGAAATTTTTGCTCCATAACTTCAGACCATTCATTTGTGCTAAAGCTGCCTAGTTCCAAACCTTAATGCCAAGATGAATCAATTAATATAAAATTACAAAACTGATTGCTCGCATTACTTGATCAAGCCATCACTTTGCCTCAAATTACTTAACCAATTTAAGGTGAAGCCTGTCAGGCTTGGGCTCCCGCAAGTAGGATTGAATAGACTCAGTCCATCAATTCATGACTCTGAATGAGTCGAGCCACTTAATGGCTATAAATGATTAGAAACTGGTGTATCTTTGAGGAATACAGACACTTGAACCATTTCCATATTTGTGGTGGATTATTGCAATATGAAAATAGAGAAACAAAAGAAACTTGCCAGGGACATGTATTAGGGACAGTCCCCCCAATTGTTTTTGCTGAGCCACCATTGGTCCAGTGGATCTTTCCAGAGAGGAAACGGTGACATCAGTACTGCTTTGTATTTTGTCATTAACAGATGCATCTGGGAGTCCACAGAGGCACAGAGTCCCTCAAAGAGAAGGGACTTAATCATCTTATCCAGGAACGACAGAACAGCAAGATGGAAGGGCACATGGATTTGTTAGGATAGCAGGCTTCCTAAGGTGTAGGGCACCATTCACTATATGCATGTGGCTCTGCAATCCCTCACATCAATTAGAAGAATTACAGGAACTGCAAGGTCTGGCATGATCCGAACCTGTAGTTGGTGTGTGATCGCACCAAAAGGTTCATCTTGCTCAATGCCTGCTATCCTGGCCACACCTACAATACATTCATCCTGTGCCAGTCCACACGAACTACCATCTTTGGGCCTGAAAGACATACCAGAGGATGGCTGCTCGGCGGCAAGAGTTATGCCCATTACATGTGGCTGACTACCCCTTTCCATCATCCTACCATGTAAGGTCAGAGGGTCTTCAATGGGTGACCTGCAACATAGCGCAGCCAGCCATCGGGTTCCTCAGAAATATTTTTGGTCTTTTTCAATGCACACAGTGTTTGTGGTGGTGTACTGCTTCCTCCACAAGCTCATAAGAACATAAGAACATAAGAACTAGGAGCAGGAGTAGGCCATCTGGCCCCTCGAGCCGGCTCCACCATTCAATGAGATCATGGCTGATCTTTTGTGGACTCAGCTCCACTTTCCGGCCCGAACACCATAACCTTTAATCCCTTTATTCTTCAAAAAACTATCTATCTTTATCTTAAAAACATTTAATGAAGGAGCCTCTACTGCTTCACTGGGCAAGGAATTCCATAGATTCACAACCCTTTGGGTGAAGAAGTTCCTCCTAAACTCAGTCCTAAATCTACTTTCCCTTATTTTGAGGCTGTGCCCCCTAGTTCTGCTTTCACCCGCCAGTGGAAACAACCTGCCCGCATCTATCCTATCTATTCCCTTCATAATCTTATATGTTTCTATAAGATCCCCCCTCATCCTTCTAAATTCCAACGAGTACAGTCCCAGTCTACTCAACCTCTCCTCATAATCCAACCCCTTCAGCTCTGGGATTAACCTAGTGAATCTCCTCTGCACACCCTTCAGTGCCAGTACGTCCTTTCTCAAGTAAGGAGACCAAAACTGAACACAATACTCCAGGTGTGGCCTCACTAACACCTTATACAATTGCAGCATAACCTCCCTAGTCTTAAACTCCATCCCTCTAGCAATGAAGGACAAAATTCCATTTGCCTTCTTATTCACCTGTTGCATCTGTAAACCAACTTTTTGCGACTCATGCACTAGCACACCCAGGTCTCTCTGCACAGCAGCATGTTTTAATATTTTATCATTTAAATAATAATCCCTTTTGCTGTTATTCCTACCAAAATGGATAATCTCACATTTGTCAACATTGTATTCCATCTGCCAGACCCCAGCCCATTCACTTAGCCTATCCAAATCCCTCTGCAGACTTCCAGTATCCTCTGCACTTTTTGCTTTACCACTTATCTTAGTGTCGTCTGCAAACTTGGACACATTGCCCTTGGTCCCCAACTCCAAATCATCTATGTAAATTGTGAACAGTTGTGGGCCCAACACTGATCCCTGAGGGACACCACTAGCTACTGATTGCCAACCAGAGAAACACCCATTAATCCCCACTCTTTGCTTTCTATTAATTAACCAATCCTCTATCCATGCTACTACTTTCCCCTTAATGCCATGCATCTTTACTTTATGCAGTAACCTTTTGTGTGGCACCTTGTCAAAGGCTTTCTGGAAATCCAGATATACCACATCCATTGGCTCCCCGTTATCTATCGCACTGGTAATGTCCTCAAAAAATTCCAGTAAATTAGTGAGGCACGACCTGCCCTTTATGAACCCATGCTGCGTCTGCCCAATGGGACAATTTCCATCCAGATGCCTCACTATTTCTTCCTTGATGATAGATTCTAGCATCTTCCCTACTACTGAAGTTAAGCTCACTGGCCTATATCCTCATCTGTTCTGAGGATTTGGCCTCTTTCCCCTGGGAGCTGAAGATGATCGTGATTGAAGGAGAATGATGAGGAAGCCGAGACGGCGGAGAGGATGCTGCATCCATCCCGTGGAACTGCAGTAAGGGGAATCATTTTGCGAGACTTCACTTCAGTTAAAAGGTCAATTCCCCACTCAAATATTTGTTCACCACTTCCTATCTTATATTCACATCAGACTCCCCAGCATAAATTCCCTTTGGTCAAAATTAATCAAGGAAGGCAACATCAAAATCTTTCACTCAATAACTTCCTCCAGCACCACATCAATAAGGAAAAAAAATCCAGAATTAATCATTCTTGTACCTGTCTTCAGGTGCCCTTGCCTGGACTAATGCTGAAATGTAGTCCTATCTCAGTGGCTACAGAATGGCTGGCAGAAGGCTACAGGTGGCCCTGGAGGACACCTTTGAACAGCTCGGGGCATCGAAGATCTGCCTTCTGGCTGCACCACTTCAGCATGGGTGGCAGCAGTCTGAAATGGCCGACTGGAAGGCAATAAACAGAACGCTGGCAGAGTGGCAGTGGGAAGAGGAACTAAGAGAAGGAGGTATGTTTGGACTCCATGGTGCCGCTCTGACTCCTGCAGGCTGACAGACGTCTTGCCTGTCTGAAAGCACAAAGGCAAAAAGAGAGGGATGGGGTGTGAGTGTGGAGGAAATCAAACGATCTGCAGTTTCCATTTCATAATATCAGTGAATATTGTGTGGAGAGGGTGTATTAAGCACTTTAACAATTACCCGAGAAGATCTTGGCAAAGACAGCTGCGACTGCTGTCAATCACTACTACTTCAACAGGATATGAGGTATTAGTCCCATGACCTGTAGGCAGTTTGAAAGCACCAGCAATAGGAGTCTAAGTTAACTCTATTTGGCTGTAGTCTTTGCTTAAAAAAACAAGCCACATGATTGTTGTACCAATTCATGGTGTGTGATTGGTATGCTTATGTTTCAGAGAAGAATGTGACATGGTGGCAGCATACTGTTGAAGATTTGACTGACAACTATATAAGCCTCAACCCTTCCCATGCAGCAGAGGAAAAGAACTGCTATGAAAGTGAAACGACTATTTATCATTGTGTGTAAGTGAACCTGCAACTCTGTACGAATCCTGCACGTCATTCCTTTGTCCTGAGATTAAACCTCGCCCCTGCCAGAAAGTACAGGGTTCCAGTAAGATTGTTCACATTTGGGTGAGCTTAATCAGTATAAGTCTACCTGCTGTGAGGTTTAAGCAGGAATAGAATTTAAATAACTAAACATGGAAAGTCTTACTTTAAGCAGGATTCACAGATGGGAGAGAATCCATTACAGCTTACTGTACCTCCAGGAGGTCAGAGGAAGCTAAATACTGTAGAATAAGCTGGGAAAAAGAATCCATCCAGCAGCAGTCCCTAATAGTCAGAAGAGACCTGCGAAAATAAAAAATAAAACATTTCTCCCTATTTTGTTTTAGCCTTGAAGTCTGAAGTTCCTTATCACACCTGAATCACTGTTTTATGGATGGAGCATCAGTAAATCCTGGAACTATCAGACAAAGCTCGACAGAGGCACCTTTACCGTCAAACCAAATATGATCCACATAATAATAATCTTTTATTGTCACAAGTAGGCTTACATTAACACGGCAATGAAGTTACTATGAAAAGCCCCTCGTCACCACATTCCAGCACCTGTTTGGGTAATGTTGCATCTTAGAGCAACTCAGACTGCTCAGTGTGAACATTCGCTCACTTGCCGAATTGCTATCCAGCAGACAAGTGCTCGCTCCCAAGTCATCACTCATTGGTACTTCCAGGAGCATATGATGCATGAATTGAGAAACAAGGGAAGGTGAAAGATGTCCATTACTGGCATGCAGATAGCAAATTATTTAATCTGAACATCAAACAGAAATTTGAGGTACAACACCCAACTGGTGACACATGGATTCCAGCAGAAATGATCAATTGCTGCTCAGAGCCAACATAGCATCAAGTGCAAACAGAAAATGGTATGAAAGTGCCATGAAATAGATGCCCAATCCAAAATATACCACACCCAGAAACATCATGTTGTCCAATCGCAAGCAGAACACAGTGTAAGATACAACACAAATGCAGCACCTTTATCTAGCATTCTGAAAATGTACAACTGCCTCCAACATGATGACCATGTCTGGATCACTAGACAAACCACTGATACATTTCAGAGACTTGTAAATGTATTGCTTTGTATAATGGTTCCTTTAGACACGATGGACGGGATTCTCCATCGACGGGATCCTCTGTTTCCCCGGCAGTGCTCTCATGCCCGCGGATTCCTGATGACATGGTGATGGCCACAATGGGAAATCCCATTGGCCGGCTGCCAGGATGGAGGAAGATGCTGCCGGTGGGGCGCACCGTGCCAGAAAACGGGTCTGGTGGGATGGAGAATCCCGCCCATGTTATTTTCTTTGCTGTCAGGTAAATAGTTTGATTTTCCAAGGGTAAAACATTAGCTCACACAAAAGGGAATGTTGTGATGTGGGGTGAGATTCTCCGGAAAGTGTTCTAAGTGTGGTACTGAGCGGGAACTGCCGCGAGCTTCCCGGTGCTAGGCCCGTGAGGCCGGTAACGCTATTCAACATTAATTAGTCCACTTAAAAGGCCTCATGGGCTTTAAACCACAAAAGAAGGCTCACCAGCGGTTTGTCGGGACCGCTCTCGCCAGCCCCTCCCCCGCTAACAAGGTCGAGCAGCACTTAAACAGCACTTGCACAACCAACCCCACTCAGCTCACGGCCATGGAGGTGGGACGACCAGCCCCAAGGTTTGGAGACGGGGACCTGGGGAGGCTCCTGGATGCGGTGGAGGTCAGGAGCGATGTCCTGTTCCCCCAAGGGTCCCAGAGGGCAGCCAATGCCGCCTGGCATGAAGTGGAAGCAGCCATCAGCATGACTGGTCTCTAGTGCCGCAAGAAGGTCAACGACCAACACTGGGCAGCCCGGGTGAGTTGACACCACTCCTCCCGAAACCTACCCACCGCCCCCCCAACACGATCAGCCATCCCCAACCCTCCATCTGCCCCCCCAACCCACCCTTCACCCTCCTCCTTTCATGCCCCCCTCCCTTCACCCCAACCTTCTTATCACCTGTTGCTCTTTTTAGCTTTAGTCTATTTGCTCTGTTTAGGTCACCTTTGCTCATGAGTCGCCAGGTATCTTTATGATACCGCCACGTGGTTCAAATTTAGGTTATGATTAATAACACAGCACACCGCTTAGTAAGGATTAAAACAATGGTCACTTATTATATACAACAAGCAATATTAATACTCTAATACTACTATTTATATAATAAACCTATCACTACTGGCCAATACTTAACTTAGGAAGAGCCCACCAGGTCAGGGAAATGAATGGCTTGTCCAATCAAATCTGGCCGGCGGGGTTCAAAAGGCTGCTACAGGTCGGTGGCTAGATGTCTCTACCGGATAGCGATCGTTGGATTCAAACTTACACTTCCCGGTGGCTGGTCTTGCGAAGGTCTCGAGCAGGCGAAGATGAGAGAGAGAGAGATCTGAACTTGGACCTTCACTTTTATAGGGCCCAGGGGCTTCCCGCCTCCCGGGGCGGCCCTTGACCCTGAGTCCCAAGTGATTGGATTCTGTCCCCAATCTCTGGGGTCGATGTGTCCAATGGTGAGGCGATTCCTCGATCGGGGGGTGGTCGCTCACCTGTCTTTGTTTCGGCCACTGCAGGCGCCGACAGGTCTGGCCCGGTATTCAATTGCTAATATGTTGCAATTGTTCCCGGGGATAGCCGATTTAACTGTGGATGTCTGAATAGATTGGTTGCAAACAGTCTTGAATGCAACTGTGAATACCTGGGTTGATGGGCTTTTGATAGCCCTGTGTATCGATCTGGGCTGCCTTCCCAGAGCTGAATATGCAAAACTGTCTGCAGCTGCCTGCTTGTGTCTTCTTGGCTGCTTTTCCCAGCAGTCTTTCGGGTTAGCCATTTTAAACTGGGTTTTGGCCAGATTAATCGGAACGCAGCCATTTTACATGGCTATACACCACACCCTCCTTTCAGCCCAACCTTCCCATCAGCCCAACCCTCCCATCACCACAACCCTCCCTTCATCCCAACACTCCCTTCAACCCAATCCTCCCATCACCCCAACACTCCATCTACAGACGCTGAAAGATGCCCTCGTACGAATGGGATATGGTGCTCGACTCATTGATCAACAGTTCCAATGCGCCACAGCAAAAAAACGCACCAACCTCTTCAGAGGACAAACATGGGACACAACCAACAGAGTTTGGGCAGCACGGTAGCACAAGTGGATAGCACTGTGGCTTCACAGCGCTAGGGTCCCAGGTTTGATTCCCCGCTGGGTCACTGTCTGTGCGGAGTCTGCACGTTCTCCCCGTGTCTGCGTGGGTTTCCTCCGGGTGCTCCGGTTTCCCCCCACAGTCCAAAGACGTGCAGGTTAGGTGGATTGGCCATGATAAATTGCCCTTAGTGTCCAAAAAGATTAGGAGGGGTTATTAGGTTACGGGGATAGGGTGGAAGTGAGGGCTTAAGTGGGTCGGTGCAGACTCGATGTCTGTTCATCTGTTGTCGCAGCATCTGCATGGTCTCGCCAATGCGAGTCTTTGCAGGTAATTAAGTCTTTACAGGTCCAAGACTCGCATTCAAAGCATTGTGTTGCATCATTGACTTTGTCTACATATGTGTTTCTCTTCATTCACCTGAGGAAGGAGCTGCGCTCCGAAAGCTAGTGATTCGAAATAAACCTGTTGGACTTTTTGCTGGTGTTGTCAGACCTCTTACAGTGCCCACCCCAATCCAATGCCGGCATCTCCACATCATGGCCAACACTCCCATTACCCCAACCCGCCCTTCACCCCAACCCTCCCTTCAACTCAATCTGCCCATCACTCCAATGCTCCCTTCACCATAACCCTCACTTCGCACCGTGCTCCACCACTGTGAACCGCATGTGTGACTAAAGATGCCCTCCCTCTGTCTCTACAGGAGAAGCTCTCACAATCGCCGAGAGAGGCCCAGAGTGGCAGTAGGGTGCCAGATATAAGAATCCTCACATCCTTCGAGGAACTGGCCCTGTAGGTTACGGGGATGCCTGAGGACAGAGCGGTCACCAATGTGGAGGTCAGCGCATGCCACAGAGGTGAAGATACACCGGACCCCACCCAGATGTACATTGCATCCCCAGAAAGAATTACATTTATGAACACTATGTTTTTAGATCAGGCTTACAGAAGACAGGAGAGTCCATAGATAATTTCATCACTGATTTAAAGTTAAAAGCTAAAACCTGCAATTTTTCTGTGGTGGAAACGTCCATGATTAGAGACCAGATTGTGTTTGGTGTGAATGAAAATAAGCTGAGGGAATGGTTGCTGACGGAATCAGAGCTGTCTTTGGAACAAACATCTAAGATATGTCAGGCTCACGAGCTAGCAACACAGCATTCTGAAATGTTTCTCAGCAATGGCAGCGACTTCTTGGAGGAAAACACTCCGGTTGCCACCCTTTTTCCAAAAAGGCAGGAAACTTTTGAAAAAAGGCAGGATACTTCCTGCAGTTCCTCACACACCAACAAACAGGTTAAAGATCAGGACAAAGTATTTCTGTGTAAAAGATTTGGTCAAAGGCACAAATTAAGGCAGTGTCCAGCATTTGACAAGTTTTGGGTAATTCTCCGCCCCCGCGCTGAGCGTGACTTCGGCGCGGAGAATCCCAAACACAGTCTCCAGTGATGAAACATCATTGTCAAAATATTCTCCAGCATTGATGCTCTATTTAAAATAAATGCGGTTGATGAGGACAAATGGCTGCTACCACTTGAAGTGAACGGTACAGTGGTCCACTTGAAGTTAGACACTGGTGCCAAAGTCAATTTAATCAGCATGATTGATTTTAAAAATCTAAAAATTCAGCCGATTAGAAGAAATTACAAAATATCTCTGAGAAATTATAATGTTTCAAGCATTAAATGTTATGGTGCTTGTGACCTGAGTGTGGTGGTGAAGAACAGTTTATTCCACTACATTCTATATTGTAACCGAGGGCTTGGATTCATTATTAGGTGATCAATCCTGTGAAGAAATAGGTCTCTTGCAGTTGGTATATAGCATCCACAACGGATTGGATCAACACTCCAACGATTCTGAGAATATTATCAGCAAATTCAGCGATGTGTTCACAGGTTTTGGTATGCTACCATTCACCTAAAAGATAAGAGGATGCAAAACCTGTGATACATGCACCAAGAAGAGTACCTGCACCACTACGGGATGGCCTCAAAAAGGAGCTAGACAGAATGACGAAATGAAAAGAAATCAGAAAGATAAAAGAACCTATGACTGGGTAATCTCCATGGTTTGGGTAAAGAAAAAGAATGGCGATATTAACATATGCATGGATCCTAAAGATCTTAATGAGAATATCAAAAGAGAACATTACGAAATACCATAGCTTGAGGAAATCACATCTGAGCTGGCTGGTGCACAATTCTTTATGAAACTTGATGCATCTCAGGGTTTCTGGCAACTAAAGATAGTGGAACAAAGTATAAAGTATTGCATTTTAATACACCATTTGGACGGTATTGCTTTCGGAGAATGCCATTTGGCATAATTTCGGCATCAGAAATTTTTCACCGTGCCATGGAGCACATAATCGAAGGCATCGCAGGTGTATGTGTGTATGTGGATGATATCATCGTTTGGGGCTCAACCGTAAAAGAGCACAATACGCAGTTGCTCAACATTCGAACGCGCATCAGGAGAAGTGGATTGAAGCTCAACATGCAAACGTGTCAATTTGTAGTAGCTGAGGTAACATTCCTAAGTGAGAAGCTCTCATTGCATAGCATTGAACCTGACAAGACCAAAACCCAAACAATTCTCAACATGCCAAAATCATATGACAAGGAAGCCATCTTAAGAGTGATGGGTATGATCAATTTTAGAGGAAAATTCATTCCAAACCAGTTAGCAAAAAACACACATCTACGTGATCTCAAACACAAACAATGGATTTCACTTGGACTGAGCAACATGAGTAAGAGTGGAAGAAGCTCAAGACTTCATTAACCACCACGTTAGTTCTCACATTTTTTGACCCGTCTAAGCAGATTAAAGTGTCAAGAGATGTGTCCAAAGATGGTCTAGGAGCAGTTCTTCTGCAACTTGAGCATGACGATTGGAAACCAATCAAATATGCATCACGATTCATAATGGCAACAGAGCAGAGGTGCGCTCAAATCGAAAAAGAATGCCTGGGTTTAGCTGTAGGCTTGGGGAAATTCCGCGACTACATCTATGGGCTTCCAACTTTCACAGTTGAGACAAATTATCGTCTTTTGGTTATTATAATCAAACAAAATCTCAACTAGATGTTTCTGTACATTCAGAGGTTGATGATGAAGTTACAACACGATGACTTCAATCTTATCTACATGCCAGGCAAATATTTGTTTTAGCAGATGCATTATCGAGAGCATCGATATAAAGTCTTAGGAGTGAAATTGCTAAAGATGTAGATCTGCATGTCAATATTATTTCCACACTACTACCAGTAGCAGATATGAAACTACGCGAGATCCAAGAAGAGACCAGGAAGGATCAAACTTTTCAAGAGGTGAAAAACACTCTGGCCCAGAGGTCAATGTATGGAGTTCTACAATATAAGATCATAACTCAGTATCATTAATAGAGTGGTACTTCATTTGAACACTATAATCATACCTCAATCTCTTCGAAAGGATTTACTAAAGAGGATACACAAAGGACATCAAGGAATTCAAAAATGTAAATGGGGAGCTCGTGACTCTTGTCCATTGTCTTGTGCAGGAGATCACGTAGATGTGTTGTTTTTGCTGACTGGTTTGGAATGAATTTCCTTCTAAAATTGATCATACCCATCACTCTTAAGATGGTTTCCTTGTCATGCGGCTTTGGCATGTTGACCAGGATATTGACAGGATGGTCAGTTGTTGTGACGCATCGTTGCAAGCAAACAACAGAACCAATGCAAATATCTGATTTACCTCTGGCACCATGGCAGAAAATAGCTATTGATCTCTTTCACCTACAAGGGAAGGATTATTTAATAATCATAGACTATTTTTCAAACTATCCCGAAATGGCTCTACTGTCAAGCATAACGGCAAGCAGTGTAATACTGCATACCAAGTCCATTTTTGCTTGACACGGAAGTCTGCAAGTCGTCGTGAGTGACAACGGTCCTTGTTTTAACTGTAAAGAGTGGCAGTCACGTATGATTTCAATCACATCATGTTGAGTCGGTTGTACCCTCAAGCCAATGGAAAAGCCGAAAAGGTGTACATATTTAAGCAATTGTTGAAGAAAGCAATGGGCAGCCAATCTGATCCATATCTCGCACTATTGAGTTACAGAGTGTCACCATTGTCACATGGTAGATCGCCAGCAGAGTTACTCAGGAATAGAAGGTTACATAACACAGTTCCATACCTGGCAAAGAAGGAGGAGAATGTAGTGGTACTGCAAGAATTGCAAAACATTAAAGCAAAACAAAAGCAGTTATATGATAGAGTGTCAAGGATTTTACCACCTCTGAGTAGTGATGACATTGTGAGAGTAGAAGATTCTGGCAATTGGTCGAGAAAAGCCATTTGATTTGATTTGATTTATTATTGTCACATGTATTCTTATACAGTGAAAAGTATTGTTTCTAGCATGCTGTACAAACAATTCATACCCTACATAGGGAAGGAAGGAGAGACTGCAGAATATAATGTTACAGTCATAGCAAGGTGTACAGAAATGATCAACTTAATACGAGGAAGGTCCATTCAAAAGTCTGGTGGCAGTAGGGAAGAAGCTGTTCTTGAGTCGGTTGGTACGTATTTTTTCCTGACAGAAGAAGGTGGAAGAGAGTATGTCCGGGGTGCGTGGGGTCCTTAATTATGCTGGCTGCCTTTCTGAGACAGCGGGAATTGTAGACAGAGTCAATGGATGGGAGGCTGATTTGCGTGATGGATTGGGCTACATTCACAACCTTTTGTAGTTTCCTGCGGTCTTGGGCAGAGCAGGATCCATACCAAGCTGTGATACAACCAGAAAGAATGCTTTCTATGGTGCATCTGTAGAAGTTGGTGAGAGTCGTAGCTGACATGCCAAATTTCCTTAGTCTTCTGAGAAAGTAGAGTCGTTGGTGGGCTTTCTTAACTATAGTGTCGGCACGGGGCGACCAGGACAGGTTGTTGGTGAACTCGACACCTAAAAACTTGAAGCTCTCGACCCTTTCTACTTCGTTCCCATTGATGTAGATAGGGGCATGTTCTGCATTACGCTTCCTTCAGTCAATGACAATCTTCTTCGTTTTGTTGACATTGAGGGAGAGATTATTGTCGTTGCACCAGTTCACCAGATTCTCTATCTCATTTCTGTACTCTGCCTCGTCATTGTTTGAGATCCGACCCACTCCGGTGGTGTCATCAGCAAATTTGAGAATCAAGTTGGAGGGGAATTTGGCCACACAGTCATAGATGTACAAAGAGTATAGTAGGGGACTGAGGACACAACATTGTGGGGCACCGGTGTTGAGGATGATCGTGGAGGAGGTGTTGTTGCCTATCCTTACTGATTGTGGCCAGTGGGGTAGAAAGTTCAGGATCCAGTTGCAGAGGGAGGAGCCCAGGCCCAGGCCACAGAGTTTGGAGATGATTTTCATAGGAAAAATGGTGTTGAAGGCTGACCTGTAGTCGATAAATAGAAGTCTGACATAGGTGTATTTGTTATCTAGGTGTTCCAGGGTAGAGTGCAGGGCCATGGAGATGGCGTCTGCTGTGGACCTGTGGCAGCGGTAGAGGAACTGTAGTGGATCAGGCAATATCCGAGAGGCTGGAGTTGATTCGTGCCATGACTAACCTTTCAAAGAACTTCATGATGATGGATGTCAGAGCCATTGGACGATAGTCGTTAAGGCACGCTGCTTTGCTTTTCTTTGGTACAGGGATGATGGTCATCTTCCTGAAGCAGATAGGGACCTCAGATTGTTGTTAAGGTAGGTTGATTATGTCTACGAATACCCCCACCAGCTGATCCGTGCAAGACCCGAGTGCTCGTCCGGGTGCCCCATCCGGGCCAGTGGCTTTCCGTGGGTTGACCTTCGACAAGGCTGCTCTGACGTCTGCAATGGTGATCTCAGATACAAGTTCATCAGAGGTTTCTGGGGTGGAGAGCATGCTCTCGCTCACCTCTTGCTCAAAGCGTGCATAGAATGAGTTGAGCTCATCAGGGAGGGGTGCATTGGATTTTACATGCCTCCATCTTGTAGTCAGTGATGTCTTGCAGACCTTGCAATAGTCGGCAGGGTCCGTGTGGCTAGCCTGGGACTCAGGCTTGGTCCGGTACTGTCTTTTAGCATCTTTGATGAATCTCCTTAGATCATATCTGGCTTTCTTGTTATAGGTCATGGTCACCTGACTTGAACGCCTCAGACCTTGACTTCAGCAAGCAGTGGCTATCCCTGTTCATCCAGGGTTTCCGGTTGGGAAACACGTGGATTTGCTTCTTTGGCACACAGTCTTCTACACACTTACTAATGAAGTCAGTTAGTGTTGTGGCGTACTCGTTCAGGCTGGTCGCAGAGTTTTTAAATACTGACCAGTCCACTGACTCTAAGCAGTCCCGTAGGAGACCATCCGATTCCTCAGACCAACATTGCACGACTTTCTTTGACGGATTCTCCCACTTCAGTTTTTGCTTATAAGCCGAGAGCAGGAGTACAGCCTTGTGGTCAAATTTGCCAAAGCGTAGGCGGGCGACAGAGTGGAAGGCATGTTTGATATTTGTGTCGCAGTGGTCCTGGATGTCTGGGCCTCTGGTGGAAAAGGTGACGTGTTGGTGGCAACTTGGTAGTACGCTCTTGCGCTTGGCCTGTATTGTACTTGAAGAAATACCTCGCTCCTGCCATGTGCAGACAGAGGATGGGTTGGTTTTAAGATGAAATCATCGCGCGCTCTTGAAAACAGAGAAGACTTTCACAACAACGCGATGGATGACAAAGCTACGTCAGAATCAACGCAAGCTGCAATGTCAGATTGTTCAACAGTTCCTGAGCATGGAAACGTCATGGAGAACATTGAATCTACAAGTTCTGAGCAGCAAGGTCAAACTTTGAGAAGGTCAACTAGAGTCAGAAGATAATCTGATCGATTCAATTTGTATATTTGGACTACGTGTGCATACTATGCTTGCGGTTCGTGTATATATATATATATATATTTTTTTTAAAAAAAAACAGTTTTTAAAATGTAAAAACACAATTAATATTGTGAGACTCACAGGCTCATGATACCACATGTAAATATCCGGATGATAATCAATTTATTCATTCAAAGGAAAGAGGATGTAGTGATATCACGGTTATGTTGTAATTCACCGACTGACCACCAGGAGTCTCATTAGTAAAAAATGAATGTTGGAGTCACTGACTGGAGGGAGCTGGAGAGAGGTTGCTTGTCCTTGATCTTACTGTTATCCATCTGTGGTTTTGTATACAGTTTACCGACAGTTAATGTTAACAAATCATTTGTAGCTTTCGCTACAAGTGTTCCTCAAAATTGTTGACGCCATTGTTTTTTTGGGAACTTGAATTGTACTGTCCACCTCTGCACCTAGCTTACAAATTTTCTTTTATGTTACATCTGAAGCAGCTGAATTTTTTGCACCTACATCTGTTCTTGGAGTATTCTCTTGATCATTTACTTTGGCTGGCTTGTTTTACTCTTGCCGTCAATGTTATATTGCGAGATCTGCTCAGAGCCACACAACGACTGTAAAAATGAGGTAGGGGCACCAATATTCTGAATGTCAAAGGCTGAAATGGACAGATTTTTAATCAGCAAAGGGAATCAAGAGTTATGGGGATAAGGTGAGAAAGTGGAATTGAGGATTATATCAAATCAGCCATGAGATCATTGAATGGGGGAGCAGAATCGATTGGCTGAGGGACCTACTTCTGCTCCTATGTCTTATGGTCTCCCAACTGTTGCCTTTTCTGTGGCTCTGCGGTAACTACAGCAATCAGTGAGTTTGCCCTCCTTTCTTTTGATATCTATATTCTAATGCTCAGAGTCGCCAGGTATCGAATGATACCACCACAAGGTTCAACCGGCTATCGATCAAAAAGCCAAACACCAGTTAGTTAGTTCAAGGTCAAGGGTACTTTATTTACACACACAATTAGTCATGCAACATACACTACTAGTTAACTACACCTATCGACTAAGACAACCGGTACTTAACTTCAGGCACCCGGCTTAGGTCAGAGGAACAGTGGCCGTTGTTCGATTATGGATCTATCGGGTCTGTAGGAGTAACTGCTGCTCAGCTAGGCTCATCCGTCTGGTAGCGGGCGTTGAACTTGGACTTGCTTCTGGTGGTGCTGCGATTGAAGATGGTCGTAGCCAGGGCGCCAGGTCCAAAAGAGGACGAACATATGGCGGACTCTCTTCTTATGCTTGGGGGTTTTCGCGCTCTTTTGGGTGGTCCTTCAGTTTGGACCCCACTAATTGGGTGATCCCCGATCACTATGTTCGATTCCTAATCAATAGAAATTGATGGAAATTGAATAGAACTCCCTGGATGGCTGGGCGTGTCCCAAGTGGTCACTGACCTGTTGTTTATGCTTCCCTAGAACAGGGAGTGGCGCTGAAATGTCTGGGACTGTGCTGGTCGCTCAATACCAGTCCTTTGACTTGGTGGAGATGGACCATCAAATGCTCATCGGCCCATCAAAATGCTAATTGGTCAGAGTTTCAATACCGTCTGGACTCCTTGCTTGCAAGTATACATTTCAGGCTCTGAGCCTGCCTGAATCTTGCTCTGTCCATTTTACCCGCTATGCTCTGTGAGTTTCTCTGTTCCTGGTTGTACGTGGCCATCCCAGATGGCTACACTCAGTCCTCTTGATCCCCACCGCGAAGCGTGAAGGATCACACTACTGGATCTTCTCCTGTTCTCTGACATGCCGGGTACCCGCAATCAAGGACAGGTTCTACCCTACTCTGTCCTATGGTTCAAAATAGTTACCTAAATTTCCCTAACACAACACATATTCTAAAAATTCCTGAGGGGCATTTAACATTCAAACCTATATTTCATTCTCCTTACACAAAAAGGGGAACCTCTAACTGTCTCTAACTAGACTACACTCATGCTGCTATTTAACAATCAAAGAACTTATCTTACAATACAAAAAATATAACGAATAGCAGTATCACATTCCTACTTATCAAATGTCTATGTACAAAGAAGTAATTTATTAAAGAAACAACAAGCACGGAATTTATTAGGGAGGAAGGGTTCAGAAAGAGTGTGGGGTTTGCTGGATTCCAAGGAAAAGGGCTCTAAATGCATATACTTGAGGGTGGGAGGCTTTCCTCCTCCATTTCCGAAGTCTGATTGTCTGGATGTCACTGCACAATATAGCTACGACCAGTATGGCTTCTACTGTGTAGACAGGGAGTACCATTGAATGAGATTCTCACACCATGTGGGGGTATCAGTGACTGTGTCAATGTGTGGTGTAGTGTCCGGGCTAGGGGTGTTGTGTTGGGTAGTCGTGTTTGGGGCCTGTGTGGTGAGGGGTGTAGGGGTGGGTAATGCGTGCAACTGTATTGATCCAACGACGATCATGATGCAGATCATCAGGTTCGGCTGCATCTTGTTCGGGCTTTTCTCCGTCTTTAAGTACCTTCGTATCTTCCTAGGGGTACAAGCATAATATCTGTTATTATCTTGTTGCTTAACATCTCGTTTGTCTGTCTGTTTCTCCTTATCGCCAACTTCCCATTTAGAATCGTCACCATATGTGACACCCTCATTTAAAAAAAATAATCATTTTGGAGACAAGACATCTGAAAAAAAATTCTGTCGCAGTGCGAGCACTCTCGCAACCTGTGTTTGATGGGCTGGGTGGGCGGATAATTTCTCCGTCCACTGCAAACTCGTTTTTCAACCAAGCAATTCTGACATGTAAATAGTAGGTGGGGGGGAATAGCAACCGAAGGGCCGCCAGAAAGGGGCAAAAGTTGTGCCAAAGTGTATTCTTTAAACCACAGACATGAAAAAGAACAGCAAAAGAGTTTTGAAAACAATTCTCAGAATGGGGTGCGTATGATTCGGCAGGGCAAGAATGGGTGGAATCCCCGGGTAGGGCGTGATCAGTGCCGTTGCTCCACTACCCGAGCTTGGCTGACCAAATGTAGAGGGGGTCCTCAGGCAGGGCGGGGATAAGTGCCATTACTCCACTGCCTGAGTGACCTTCCAAGAGCGGTAAGAATGTGGAAATATATGGGCTCCAATAAACTTGTTTCCTTAACTGCCATGTGGCGTCAGAAGAGTAGTTATTACTGTATCAAGAAATTATTCGTGAGGCTGACACACAAAATCGTACAAGAGAGAACGTACAACATTTAAAAACAAAATAAAGAAGAAAAACGGGCAGGCTCCATCAGAGTATAGGACACCGTAAATCTCAATCGGTTCCTGACTCTCATCATCTGGACACCTCAAGGTTCCATTTCAAAAAGGGTCTCAAAGGGGTTACCATGGTGGGAGTCAGACTCGGAGTTATCACCATCTCCCGGGTGCCAAACTCGTGCCTGGAGTTTGAGTGCCAATGCCGCGTGTGCTGATGTGGGGTCCATTTCATCATTCCGTGACATACGACAGGAATTATCACAGTGCCAATGTTTCATGTTCCGTAGGGTGGTCGGGGCAAGGGTAGTGTCGCTATCGTCGGGTGGTGGGTCAGGTTCCGGTGAGGGCAAATAATTTGTCTCGGAAGGGTTGAACATATCATGGTCGGTGTCACTGGGGCTGTCGTGACTGGGGCCTGGTCTGTGTGTCCATTGTTCGGGTCTCTCGGGCGTCAGTTGTGCTGTCGCTGTCGCTGTCACTGGCAGCCGAATCAAGCGTTAGGGTCAAATTTGATCCTGGGGGCAGGATCAAGGTCGTGTCTGTGGACGTGCTGTTGCTGCTGGGGGAGGGCGGGATTGTGTTGTCAGTGGGCAGGTCTCCGTTGTCTGCCATTGCCAATGAAAGGTGGTGTGAGTGGCTGCACTGCGCTCCATAAACCTTAAGCTGATTGACTTAGAACCATCCTGACTTTCCATTCGGATATGTGATTTTATAAACTGAGGGGCTTACTTTTTCCGAGATTGAATAGGGTCCTGCAAATTTAGGGGAGAGGAATGAGCTGGGGTTGTAGAGGGAGATCATGACTTGCTGTCTGACTGTACACTCTGTCGGGTGTACTGTCTTATCAAAGCAGGTCTTACTCTGCTTTCGTTTAGCCCCTAGTCGAACAGCTGCAGCGAGCTGCGCTGCTTTAATATTTTCCATCATGTGCTGGACTGCTTTCTCATGGGTCAGGGCGGTGACTGCTGGGCTAGCCAAATCAAGTCCAAATAAATACTCGGTACCCTTCCTGGGTTGTCCAGTCATGAGGGTATGGGGGGTGTAACCTGTCAAACTCGACACCGTATTTCTAATAAACATCAGTGCGAATGGGAGCACTGTGTCCCATATCATGTTGTGCTGCCGCACCATTTTTCTAAGTGTGGCCTTTAGTGTCCGATTCATGCGCTCCACAATGCCGCTGGACTGCGGGTGATAGGCAATGTGGAACTTTTGCTTTATCCCCAAAATTGTCATGACATTTTTCATGACCCTGCCTGCCAAGTGCGATCCTCGGTCCGATTCAATACCATGGGAGAGTCCCCATCTGGTGAAAACTTGCTCGGTTAGGATCTTTGCCATGGCCTTGGCCGTATTTGTTCTCGAGGGGAAAGTTTCGACCTATTTTGTAAATGTGTCGATTACAACCAACACATATTTGCATCCATTTCTGCAGGGGGGGAGGGGACCAATATAATCTAACTGCAAGTTTGTCCACGGGCCATTTGCAGGGTATGTCGTAGCTGGGCTTTTTTCGCACATCTGTCCGGGTTGTTTTGTGCACAAATCAGGCCACCAGCAGAGAGGCCTGAGGTGGGCAACGGGGGATGCTATCCATTGGTGTCCATTCCGTCATGGAATTTACAAATGATCTAATTCCTGTCCTGTGTGGGACTACATAAATGCTATCTTTTAAAACGATTTCCTCGTGGATCGTTAAAGAACTTTTAAACTTGTTGTAGGGAACTGGGAAGTTTCCTTTTAAAATTTCCTTTAATGTCTCGTCTTCCTTCTGTGCTTGGGCTAAGTCTTGAATGTTGGTCTGTGAGACCTGAACTGCGTGCATTGGGGCACTCTCGGGGGGTTGCCAAAAGTGGCCATGTCGTGAGCCTGCCTCTGCTAGAGCGTCAGCTTTCACGTTACCGGCTGGGGTAGAACGGTGGTAATTTCTTACTTTGACTATGCCATATTTTCTGCCTTTAGCTGGCTGGAGGATGTGTTTGAGTAATGACGCTGGGGGTAGAGGTTTTCCGTTGGTGGAAATAAATCCTCTAGATTCACACAGGGGTAGGAATTCTGTCAGGCTGTTACAGACGTACAAACAGTCTGAATATATGTCCGCTGGGGTCGGGAACGAATCGGGATGCTGGACAATGTAAGTGATGGCTGCTAACTCGGCTGCCTGCGAACCTAAGTGTCCAGGCAACTTTAAAGTGGTCTCTTCCAAAGCACATCCCTGCCCGTCCTCTACATAAATCCCACATCCTGCGATCCTTTTTCCATCAGGGACTGTGGAGGAGCCATCTACATAAATTCTCAAAGCTTTGTCTGTGAGCTGGGTCGTCTGTGGTCGGATGCCTGTCTTTTTCGGTACCGACTTGGGAACAAAGGGGCCTGTACTGTGCTTGGGGGCTATGATCTCACACTCATGTGGGGTTCCTGCATAGTGCAAATTGTCGGCCAGAAACGTGTGCGTTTTTGTCCGTTTTATGGTAATGTCGTGTCCTTGTAGGAGTAGGGTTCATCGCGCTGCTCGAATTTGACTTACTGTGCCGTCTTTTAGTCTGCCATCCAATATAACCTGTGTCGGGGTGTGCTTGGTCAAAATGGTTATGGGGTTGAGTCTGGTTATGTACGAGAAGTACTGTACCGCCCAGAAAACAGCTAGTAGGTGCCTTTCACAGGCTGAAAATCCCTGTTCTACTGGATCTAAAACTCATGAGGCATAGGCTCCGGGTCCTAAACGATCGTGCCTTTCCTGCAGGAGTACGGCCGAAAGGGTTCGGTCGGTGGTCGCTACCTCTATCACGTACGGGGAGTCTGGATCTCAGGCTTTCAAAGCGGGGGCTGTGCTCAGTGCACGTTTCAACGCATCTATGGCATCCGTGTGCTGTGGAAGCCATTTCCATGGGCCTGTTTCTTACGGAGCTAGGAACGTGGGGCTGCTTTTGTGGCGAAACCGTCTATGTTCTTTACGCAAAGAGTAGTGAGGCCGTGGAATGCCCTACCTGCTACAGTAGTGAACTCGCCAACATTGAGGGCATTTAAAAGTTTATTGGATAAACATATGGATGATAATGGCATAGTGTAGGTTAGATGGCTTTTGTTTCGGTGCAACATCGTGGGCCGAAGGGCCTGTACTGCGCTGTATTGTTCTATGTTCTATGTGGTTTCTACAATAACCGACAAGTCCTAAAAGTGACCCGAGTGCTGTAAACTTTTAGGGCAAGGGCAATTTTAAAATCGAGTCTATGCATTTATGTTCTATTTCACGCTTCCCATGCATGATGACCGTACCTAAATATGTAACTTTTCCCTGGAGGATTTGGGCTTTCTTGGAGTTAATTGTGCATCCAATTTTTGTGAGTAGTTCTAATAATTCTGAAAGAAGCAAAATGTGCTCTTCCTTGGTGTCAGTCTGTAAGAGCAAGTCATCCACATACTGAACAAGGCATTCAGGGCGGGAAAATTTAGATAAGCCGTTCGTCAATTGCCTGTGAAAGATGGAGGGGGAGTTATGGAAGCCTTGTGGAAGGGACGTCCACGTGTACTGCTGTCCCTGGAAAGTGAACGCAAATTTATACTGGCATGCTTTGTCCAGTGGTATGGACCAAAAGCCATTGCTAATATCCAATACCGTGAAACGTTTTGACTGGAGTCCCTGTTTTAACATGGTTTCGGGACTCGTGGCAATGGTGGGGGCTGCTAGTGGAGTCACTTTGTTCAATTCCCTATAATCGATGGTCAGTCGCCATGAACCATCTGGTTTCCTAACTGGCCAAATCGGGGCATTGTTCGTTGACGTTATGGGTTGAATCACTCCTTGATTCAATAAACTTTGGATTACCTTGGCTATCTCTCCCTCGGCTTGCTGGGGAAAGCCGTATTATTTCTGGGGCTTCGGATCGGGACCTGTAATGAGAACCACTCCTGGGATTTTGCCGCAGTCATGCTTGTGCTGGGCAAACAATGCTTTATGTCTTTTCAAGACCTCTCTAACCATTTTGTCTGTGGTAATGGTTTGTGGATCAAACCAGTACTCTCCTACTGAGCTAATCCTGTGTGCATAGTCTCCTATTGTGGGCGTGGTGGGGGCGTGCTCTGCTCGAGCCATTTTCCTTACATATCTATTAACGGGGTCGAACGAAAGGTTGTGTGTACTCATGAAATCTATGCCCAGGATGTGTTCTGCTGCCTGGGGTAAATCTACGAACACGACCGAGTATTTCGTTTTAATATTGCCAATCTGTACATGCACAGGGGCTGTGACCTGTAAAGCCACTAAGGGTAATGGTGTCCATAGTGGATCATACATCTCTCTGGTACATTGCGAAGGAGTTTAACGTGGTTCGGGACTCTCCTGTATCCCAAAGGAACTCTACTGGGTGTCCCCGGACTGTCCCTGCAACTACCGGTCTTCCGGACTTATCCCAAAGGGTATCGCAGACCCAAGTTGGGAAGACCGAACACCATCAATCGGTGCCATTTATGGCCAAATTATCTGCTCGAGTGCTAACATTGTGGATGGGTCTGACATTGTTTCTAGGGGGGACATTTGTGTGCTGATTCCTTTGCTGTTTCGGGGGGGCATTGCATTCTCGGGTCCGCACTTATAACATTCCTGTACTTTGGGGTGCTGCACGTTACTTCTGCCTTAATTTACCCATGCGGGGTCTTGGTGTGCCCTTACTGGATTAATTGTGGCGTTTACTCTCTCCTGGTCTGTCTTTCTCTGTAGGGACTGTTCCCAAGCTCTCGATAATCGTTTCAGTACCAACACTTCATTGTGTGCCGGGTCTGAGGGGTCGTAACTGGCACATGCCTTCTGTCCTGCCTCTGTGGCATGGGATACTAGAGTATGGGTCCATTTGGCCGTATCATCTGTTGATAAATGGGCACGGGCTAACTCACAAAATGCAGCAGTAAAGTGGATCCAGAGGCGTCCAGCAAACGATGTTGGATGCTCTCCCTTTTTCAGTCTGCACCAGTTGAGTCCTTCTACCGGATCTCCTCTATTATAGCCAGTGGCATCTAAAATGGCTGTTTTCATCTCTTGGAGGCTACATCCTCCGACATTTTGTGAGTCGGGAAGGGCTGAACCTACTGACTGGTCAAGGGACATCAATTTGAGCTTTACCTCTTCCTGCTCGTCTAAACCGTACATGAGGGTCTGTTGCTTCACTAGTTCGAATAAGTGGTGTGGGTCAGATGTGGGGTAGAAAGTCTCAATCTTATCGTGGGCATCTCTTAACTGGGTGATGTTAATGGGGTTGTATACACAAAATCGGGTTGGTCTTCCGTGGTGACCCTTCGCTGCATAGTGATGGGGTTCATTGGGTTGGGTGCTGCCTGTGCAGTCGGTTGTGCGGGTGCTTTCCTTTTTGGGGCCTGGGGGGGGCTCTATTCTGGTTCTCTGTCTCACTCACGTATCGTTGGGCTGTTTCACCGAGTTCCTGCCAATCGGGGCCATCTTCCTGATCTAACTGTGGGCCAAAGGTATCTCTGAACCTGTTCTGGACGGACAGCAGTGATTGCAATCTTGTAATTTGCTGCCTGCACTTGGCATGATCTGTGGTGATATACATCACTGTAAGTACACAAAGGGTTAATGTACTTACACTACATCTAGCTAGACACTAGAGGGAACACCAGAGACATGACACACAGACAGTCAACCAATAGGTCAGTAAGATAGGACACGACCAATGGGCAGTCACAATACACACAGAGGTGACACTACCACAGGGGGGCATTACACCAACCCATATAAAAAGGACAAATCACACATGCTCAGTCTCTTTCCAGTGGAGACATTCAGTGAGTACAGACACAGGGTTGATTGAACATCACACCCACCACGTGGATTGTAGCAGACTGGTTCGTCAGCCTGAGTAGCTATAGCAGGATTAACAGTAGCATCGAATCCAAGTAGGAGAATTGTTAATAGTTTAATAAACGTGTGAAAGCTATCTCCAAGTCTGAACCTTCCTTTGTCAGAGTGCACATCAAGGAAGCAGCTTATGCTACGTCAAGAGCCTAACAAAACATGATCCACCGAACTCTGCCTCTGTTCCGTTGTTGAACTGTGGAGTGCTCGGAGGGTTGCCTTCAAATCATCGCATTGTTTCCTCAATTGTTCTACCTGGTTCTCTGTTTCTTCTCTTACCAGTATCACACATTGCGTGTCCTGATAGGTCTTATCATACTGAATCTGGAAGCTGCTGAGGTGGGCAAGACAAGATTGGTATGCCCTCTTGACATCATCCATCTCCTTGTCCTTCGCCGCTAGCTGCTCCCGGAACTGCACATTTAATCTCTCGCTTTCACTAATGTCTCCCTCTCTACTTTTCTCCTTCTCCTCAAGCTGTCTATGGAACGTCCTCACGACCTCCTCTGTGCCTCGCAATTGTGCCAAGCAGGACACGATTGCTATCAGCTTACGAACCTTACTTAAACTTTTCTTGTGGATCTCGGTCGGGCTGTCCCACCAAGTCTGGCCTATGCTGTCAGGACCTGTTTCCTCATTTGCGCAAAATTCCGACCATAGGGGCCACCTTTTCCCCTTTAGGTATCTCCTAATCTCTTCTTCCCATACAGGACACAGTTCTAATCTGTTGGTTGCTGCGACCTCGGGCTCTTGTGGATGCATAAGGCGTTCCATTGCCTTCATGGCCATCCCTACAATTACTTCTGTCTCTACCGGGAATTTGGAACAAGGGGGAATAATGCGGTGGTGCAAACATGGGGATGGCTCAAGCTATTTTCCAGTTTACGCAACCCTCGAAAGTTTCACGCAACAAAATCTATCGAGTTTACCTTATATCCCTTTGTTAGTACGCATGCAAATTACACACTTCCGAATTCTGGAGGTTTGATTGATACTGGTTTCGCTTGTGGTTTCTTTTACTTTGCCAATTTAGATTTCTAATTCAAACGCTTTTGTGGGTTCTCTCGGAGTGACACGGTCACTTCTGGGTCGAGTCCCGTCAGATGTCGCCAATAACTGTTGCCTTTTCTGTGGCTCTGCTGTAACTACGGCAATCAGTGAGTTTGCCCTCCTTTCTTTTGATATCTATATTCTAATGCTCAGAGTCGCCAGGTATCAAATGATTCCACCACAAGGTTCAACCGGCTATTGATCAAAGAGCCAAACACCAGTTAGTTAGTTCAAGGTCAATGGTACTTTATTTACACACACAATTAGTCATGCCTATCGACTAAGACAACCTGTACTTAACTTCAGGCACCCGGCTTAGGTCAGAGGAATAGTGGCCGTTGTTCGATTATGGATCTAGCGGGTCTGTAGGAGTAACTGCTGCTTAGCTAGGCTCATCCGTCTGGTAGCAGGCGTTGAACTTGGACTTGCTTCTGGTGGTGCTGCAATTGAAGATGGTCGTAGCCAGGGCACTAGGTCCAAAGGAGGATGAACATATGGCGGACTCTCTTCTTATGCTTGGGGGTTTTCGCGCTATTTTGGGTGGTCCTTCAGTTTGGACCCCACTAATTTGGTGATCCCCGATCACTATATTCGATTTCTAACCAATAAATGGGCGGGTGCCTGGATGGCTGGGCGTGTCCCTAGCGGTCACTGATCCTGTTGTTTATGCTTCCCTAGAACAGGGAGTGGCGCCGAAATGTCTGGGACTGTACCGGTCGCTCAAGTACCAGTCCTTTGTCTTGGTGGAGATGGGACATCAAATGCTAATCGGCCCATCAAAATGCTAATTCGTCAGAGTTTCGATACCGTCTGGAGTTTGCAAGTATACATTTCAGACTCTGAGCCTGCCTGAATCTTGCTTTGTCCATTTTACTCGCTATGCTCTGCGAGTTTCTCTGTTCCTGGTTGTAAGTGGCCATCCCAGATGGCTACACAATGACCAGTTTGGCCTGATGTGGCTTAGTTGAAGGGATACCTCCGGGGGTGCAGAGATAAATACAAACCCTTGGGAGGTAGAGGGACATATCTTGGCAATGCCTTGGCACATCTTGGCAGTGCCATGGTCAGCCCTAGTGGGAGCCTCATGGGGTTGTATATATGGGTGAGGGGGGGGGGGGGGCGGGGGAGAGAGCAAACATTGAGAGGGAGGAATGCAGTCAACGAATGTCAGGTGAGGGGATGAGGTTTGCTGACATTGAATATCAGGGGTGAGGGAGGGGTGTGGGCCCCGAGACATCCTTGATGTGGGCTGGATGCCATTAGACTGTGGGCTTGATGTGGGCTGGGATGCCTTTTAAAGATGGTGGCCCCAACATGTTTGGAGCTAGTTCCCGGCTCTAAGAGCCTTACCCCGCCAGAGTGATGGCATAAACCCGCCCACTCATTTTTTTTAGCAAAGCGGCTCAAAACGTGGTGAGAGGTTTTGCACCATTTATTCCCACCGGAGCTGATACTTCTTTGGCAGAATTCTGCCCATTATGACTCTATTGAAAGGGTGGATGGAGGCAATGTTGATCATAACATTTCAGAAGTATTTAAGGGGCAGCGCGGCGGTGCAGTGGTTAGCACTACTGCCTCATGGCGCCGAGGTTCTAGGTTCGATCTCGGCTCTGGGCCACTGTCTGTGTGGAGTTTGCACATTCTTCCCGTGTTCGCGTGGGTTTTGCCCTCACAACTCAACGATGTTCAGGCTAGGTGGATTGGCCACGCTAAATTGCCCCTTAATTTGAAAAAATTAATTGGGTAATCTAAATTTATATTTAAAAAAAGTTTCAGAAGTATTTAAATGTGCACTTGTGATGCCAAAGTATACAAAGCTATGGGCCAAGTACGGGGAAATGGGATTCAAATAGTTAGGTGGTTGTTTTTGAATGGCACACATGCGATGGTTTGAAGGGCCTTTTCTGTGGTGTAGACCTTTGTGACTCTCCGGGGGTAATTTTGAGCGCTCTCTCTCTGTCTGCGAGAAATTCTGCACAGGCTCAAAATCCAGAGAGAACTGAAAAACATGATTCTCTCTGGCGTGCTTGGCTTTTGGAATCTTCTATTCCCTCCCCAAGCCCGTGGAGCAGTGCAAATTAGGTAGCATGAGCCTGGGAACCTCATTTTAATACATTAGCATGTCATGAGCACTCTCTCCAGGTCTTCACCCTTCAAGGAATATTCACCGGCCCCAGACTGGCGTCACTCATCAGTGCCAATGAGAAAGGTCACTACCACTGATCTGAGTCCCAAGCATTGAACCCCCAGTGTTCAATCAAGAGTTTATATTACAAAGGAGACAGTGATGTGACTCCCAGTGCAAGATTCCATGGCCAGGTCGATTATCATTCACCCTGTTATATGTCATTATAGGGAGTTTCTTTGAGTTACCCCAGGAGGATGCAGACATGGGTCCCATGCATCCGCTCAATAGCCCTGTCACCTACCGCAAGAAGCGGGTGTGTGGGTTGGGAGGAGCGGGGGGGTTTGTCGGGGAAAGGTTGTGAGAAATGTGCTAGGGAGACTCTCGAGTGTCTCGGTGCAAAATCCTGGTGGACCGAGAGGGACAGGAGTGGGGATATGACATGTGTGAGAGGGGAGGGTGTGAGGCTTAGTGGAGAGGCACTCACTCAGGGGAAAGCGCATGATGGAGATCCCAGAGGAGTAGAGGGCTGAGGGACAGGCTCTTCTCAGGAATCCTCACCGCTCACTTTGGTTTCCTTTTCTTTTCAGTGCATGATTCTGGAGAATTATGGAAACTGTCGAGTTGGCTTTTCTACTCATAGCGATAGAGCAGCAGCAAAGACAGAGATGTGCCGCTGCACACGGCCAAAACCACTGCCCTGCTGAGGAAGGGAAACCTGGGCCCTTAGCAGGACAAGGATCAGCACGATAGAGGAAAGAGCCCTGTTTGAGACTGTACCAGCCAAGGATAAAGACGTTGATCTTCCGATATACAGATGTTGAAGCCACAGTGCCTGAGAAGACAGCACCTGATCTGTGTCATTTACAACCGGCCTTTAGACTCATTAATCATTCAGTTCTACACAAAACGTACTTGAGTGATGATTGATGGAGTACAACCTTCATTAAAGACTATTGGATATAGAATAGTAAAATGTGCCCTATCTGAAAATATATATAAGAATGCAGTTTTAGTTTTAATTTGTAATTGTGATGCAGGGTGAAGAATAATGTCCAGATTGTTGCTGATGATCAAAGTCTGAGACAGTACCTCGCTTTTCTTCCGAGGTCCCAAACTGTGTTGTGCATCAATTCCAGCTGCTAACAACATTTCACAACTGACAGCTAGAAGATGCCACAAAGCAGGGACAATAGGCTTGCCTTATACTCTTCTGAAGAAATATAAGCAAGATTTTCCGGCCCTTGCTGCCAGTCTTCTGGACCTGCCAAAGACTCCACCCAGGGTGGGTTACCCAGCAGCGGGTCTGGAAAGCAATGCGAATGGCCATTGACTTTGGCAGGATCAGAGTATCCTGCCTGTGGCCAAAGGCAAGCCGCCGCACCCACCCACAAAACTCACCGTGTGGGGGACGGATAATCCCGGCCTATGGCTGGCATTTTCTGCTGCTCTTTGTCTTGGGCAAGCTTAGTAGCGAGAGTGTAAAATATCGCGAGAAGGCGCATTTCACGTTGAAGTGAAAGCAGAAAGCGACCATCCCCTCACCCCGTCAGTGGAGGACTGTATTTTCTGTTGTTCAACGTCGGGAACCTCTAGAATAGATTAGCAAATCATTATCTGATCCATACGCCGGAATCATACTCCCAAGTCAAAGAGGACATCCATGATGGTGTGAAGTCAGCAAGGTGCAATGGGCGATTGGCTTCAGAAGCTATGAACAAGGGGAGTTCGGAATCGAGGTGGGCAAAGGTCTTGTCAGGATGATACCAGTTTGATGCCTGTTTGCCATTTTTGTACCTATTTGGTGCCTGGGGGTCCCAAGAGTGCCAGGGGGTGTCAAGGTGTGCTGGGAGTGCCACAGAGATGCCAGAAATGTACCTGGGTGAAGAATGTTTCCTGGTGTGTTCACTATGCGGTGGGACAGCCTTTAAATATGGTGGCAGATCATTGAAGTGCTGAGTTGCTGGTGGAACACCTGCTTTCCTTTTTGCACTGAGTGCTGCGCTATCTGGTTTAAAAAGCCATTATTGCCACTGACAGCTTTAATGCCGTATTCCCCACCTGATGTCGGGCTTTACCGATATGAGAGGAAATGTCACCCTGTGAATTTGAACCTATGGCTTGTGACTTAGCAGCCTTGCCCTTACTAATTTAAAAAACAAAAATCCATTCCTCTTCACTTTTTTGTGTTGCATTATACTCTTCGTATAACTCTTAAGACTATATTATCAAACAAACCAATGTAATTAATATAGGAGCACATTAATATGCTCAGAAATATTTCAAAATGCCATGAGCCCCTATAAGTATGGCTCTCCTTTGCATATTTACATACACAACTACAGAATCAGATCTTCAGTCACAGGAAGAAAACCTTAAAAAGCCAGAAGCTCGCCTTATTATTATCTCTGCGCATTAAAATCATACAATTGAGAGATATCACCTTCTACCTACAGACGAGTCTTTGTTATGTTTCCATGTAGATTTTTGTTCCATATTCTTTCTCTTAACCTTCTCCTAATCTCCAGTCACAGACACAGTATTGATTTTTTCAGCATTGTCTTAAGCTGAGGTTTAATTGAAGGTCAGTATTTGCATCCCTTTCAGATACACTACCTGCAATATATTATCTTTGTTTAACAGACATCACCTCAATAAGCTCATAATCTTATGCTTTGAACCTTACCGTAGGGGATTACAGATATATACTTTAGTAAGCAAAACTTGAGAAGCTTGACCTATAGACATAAAGTCACAAAGATCATACAATGCTTAAACAGATTGTACGGAGAATGATCTGATTGTCAAAAAAAAGCTATAATATCATAACTTATTATAATGGCTGGCTTGAAATTAATTTCATTTTGTGTATTGAGACTTATAATCCTTTTACTAATATTTATTGTTGTCTACATAAGCCCATTTTATTTTTCTTTACTGTATTAAATGTCAGCTTTGCCAAGTACTTTAGCAATGGAAAGCTGCTTCTTTGATGGATGTTCTGCTAACAGTTAATAAAAGAAGAATCATTTTGTTGTTTCCTGAAGTGAATAACTTCAAGTGAGAGATGTGGCTGAAGACAAACTCAAAAAATTTGAAGGATATATTTAGCAGGCTTGGCTAGCAACCATCCACAGTCAACTTTGTTTCTTTGGCCCATCTGCAATCTCTCTCCTACCTCAGCTGCTCTCTTTCTTTCTTTTTAGAATTTGATATGCAATTCCAGATTCATCTTAAACATGCTTCTTTACCATTGTCTTGCCATGGAACTAGAACAAATCATGGCTGGAATTTTCCGGTTGTCAGGATCGACTTTACCTGCTGGCAGCGCACCCCTGCCCTGTGGGTTTTCCAGCGGTGTGGGGTGGCTTCAATGTGAAATGCCACTGACAAGCGGCGGGAAGAGAGAATCGCGTTTCCAGCGAATGGCTGGCCACTGAGAAACACGCATCTGGGGGACCAGAGAATTCCAGTCCATTTCTTTTTTGTGGAATTGCCATCCACACATGTGCAAGTCTATGAGCTCATTCAATGCTGGTACTGCTCCATACAAATGAGCACAGTGTGGTAAACCACTGTGTTCTTATATTAAGGGTTGTACGGTAGAACCTGCACTACAGGTTCACCTGGGCCCCTGCATGCTAGCTCCGCCCAGGAGCCGGGTTATAAATATGCGTGGCCTCCAGTTCGCAGCCATTTCGTCAGCGACTGTGGGAGGCCACACATCTGATACTAATAAAGCCTCAGTTTGGATTCAACTTCGTCTCCAGTCAAATTGATCGTGCCTCACACAGCGCATCTTCACAGAGGCAAATCCAGGCAAATACAATAGAAATTGCTGAAAAATGTCAACCATCTGTTACACTATAGTTCAGTATTCTTTAAAATTGAGTTCTTTGTTCCGTGATGTCAAATAGAATGGTTCAAAAACATCAAAAGCCTTTAATTTCTTTATGAATTGATTGATAAGAATACAATAGTGTAAAATATTTTACATGATCTAATACATAATTAACTGATAGTGATATTATTTTCATACAATAAATAGTGCTGTTTGAAAGTATGCAAGAGTTATATTATTATATTAAGATTTTCTGGTGGGATACTTTGCAGCAAGTTCTTTCAAGTACTCTTTAAATCTCAGTGGGCTGTCTTGAAGTGCAGAATGATCTCATGTTAATTGGCACTAAATGGTAGAATTTACATGGAACCATGCAAAAATCGATCTGCTCATTTGGAAATTTATTTCATTGAATGCACAAGTGAAGTTGGCCTGCTGATTGGTTCAGGGAAATTACACTGTCTCACAGGACAATTTTGGCACATTTTCACTTCACATGTTGTGTTGCTGAAAGAAATGCTAATGTTACAACAATAAAAATACTTTAATGGCGGGTACAGTTTTATGTATGAAATATTAATCCTGCACACTTTAAAGAGTTTTAATTGAAAATCATGCAAGAATCTCATTAATTGCACTTCCTTGGCTTCTCCATTTCTTGCCATTCGATCTTATGTTACAATCTCTCTCTGACTTTACATAGTGTTTACTGAAACAAGCCATTCAGACTTTCATACTAGATCACCTTTGTGCCCACAGGAAACTCCTCCCCCCCTTTAGTTTTTCAACCTCATCAACATATCCTTCTACTCATTTCTCACTCATGTTTTTCTCGCTTCCGTTTATTGTATATATTTTAGTCACTTCAACTACTCCTTATGGTAGCGAATTCCACATTCTGGGTAAAGACATTTTTCCTGAAGACCCTGGGTGGGATTCTCCGCAATCGATGCGATGTCCGCCGACCGGCGCCAAAAACAGCGCGAATCAGTCCGGCATTGCGCCGCCCCAAAGGTGCGCGATTCTCCGCATCTTGAGGGGTCGAGCCCTCACCTTGAAGGGCTAGGCCCGCGCCAGAGTGATTTCCGCCCCGCCGGCTGGCAGGAAAGGCCTTTGGCGCCCCGCCAACAGGCGTGGAAATGACTTTGCCGTGCGACGCATGCGCGGGAGCGTCAACGGCCACTCACGGCATCCCCCCGCATGCGCAGTGGAGGGGGTCTCTTCCGCCTCCGCCATAGTGAAGACCATGGCGAAGGCGGAAGGAACAGAGTGCCCCCACGGCACAGGCCCGCCCGCGGATCGGTGGGCCCCAATCGCGGGCCAGGCCACCGTGGGGGCACCCCCCCGGGGCCAGATGGCCCCGCGCCCCCCCCCAGGACCCCGGAGCCCGCCCGCGCCGCCTTGTCCCGCCGTTCGAAAGGTGGTTCAATCCACACCGGCTGGCGTGGGTTGACAGCGGCGGGACTTTGGCCCATCGCGGACCGGAGAATTGCCGGGGGTGGGCCCGCTGTCAATTGAGAGTCTTGTGAAAGTCAATGGAGTGTGAAATTCAATGTAGACAACCAAGTACAAAGGGATAAAAGAAGGCGTACTGCAACATTGAAACCACAGAGCTGTCTGAAACCTCAAGGGGAGTGAAATGGATTGTAAACAATCAAGTGCAAAGGGAGACTTCAAGTGGAGTGAAATGCTTCTCTAAGACACAAGCTGCAGCATGGCTCTGTACTATGAGAGGAATTTCAGGATAGACAGGCTGCAGCTATGCTTTGCCCTGCTATGGGGTTGTTCAACATGAAAGAAAGTAGGGTTTAAGGCTTCACAGACCAAAAGTGACCACCATCCCGGGAGACCCCTGACCTAGTCCCCTCCAGCCCAGCACGAGCTCCCCAACCCCCAGTTCCCTTGAAGGACCTCCTCCCACTGGCATCTTGTGCTCCCTGGAGGTAAGTGGAGAGGGTACCTGCCTCCATGGTCCCCCTTGGAGTCCAGGGCACCTCATTCCCATTTTTAGGGACCAGTTGTGATTTGTTCCCATTTAAAAAAAAATAATTTATAATAATTAATAATTTTTATTGTCACAAGTAGGCTTACATTAACACGGCAATGAATTTACTGTAAATAGCTCCTAGTCGCCACATCCCGGCGCCTGTTCAGGTAGACAGAGGGAGAATTTAGAATGCCCAAATTACCTTAACAGCACGTCTTTCGGAACTTGTGGGAGGAAACTGGAGCACACGGAGCAAACTCACACAGGCAATGGCCTGAGGCGATGGATACTTGGTGCGGCGTACTCCCTCAGTACGCTGCTTTTCGGGGGTTGGAGAATAGTGGAACCAGTGCCGGTCCCGATTTTGTGCGGGAAAACGGATTCTCCGCCCCGTCGCCGAACGCGATTTTGGCGTCGGGGTGCGGAGAATCCAGTCCCAGATTTCTCACTGGCCAGCTCCTTCACAGATCTGTGACTTAAATGGACAGTACACTGTTCTACTCCCAATACCTCTTTGTTCCTTTAGCTTCAGGTTCTCTTTCTGCTCTTCCTGTCCGGGTCTGTCACCTCTGTGTCGTCCGCCGGGTCGTTCTCCGACGTGGGTGGGGTGTACCTTATAGGTTTATAGGTGCCCGTCTTTTCCTTGATGACTTCCTTGGAAGTTGTACTTCCTCCTCGGGGAGAGGTGTCGCGGCGGCCTCGTCAAACGTGTCCATCTCCGACTCTGACGACTGGATGACGGGGTCTGGAGAAATTGCTCGGGGCTGGGGTGTGGGTATCCTTCCAGTCTGAGCTATCCCAGCTCGAGGCGGTCCTGCTTCGACTGCCTCCAGGTGTGGTTCCGCTGCCCTTATTTGGTCTAGGTGTTTCTTCAGCACCTTATCTCCTATCGAAACTTCGTATGATATGGGCCCTGTTTGGGACTCTACCGTGCCTTTGACCCACGTTGGTCCATTCCCATAATTCTTGACCCAAACCGGTGCCCCCACCTGGAAATGTCTCTGCTGCCGACTATTATCATGCCCCCTGCGTTGGACCTCCTGTTGTTTCTCCACTGTCCCCGTTAAATTTGGGAAAAGGAGACTCAGCCTCGTTCACAGCCACCTTCCCATGAAGAGTTCAGCTGGCGGTATGCCTGTTGTGGAATGCGGTGTGGTCCTGTAATCAAACAGCCAGCGGGAGAGCTTTGTGTCCATTGACGCTGCCGGCTGCTTCTTGAGTCCCGCTTTTAGTGTCTGGACCGCTCTCTCTGCCAGGCCGTTGGACGCTGGATGGTAAGGGGCCATTTTGATGTGGCGGACTATGTTTCCCTTTAGGAATTTTCCAAATTCCCCACTTGTGAATGCCGTTCCGTTGTCCGACACCAATACCTCCGGAAGCCCATGTGTTGCAAATGAGGCCCTGAGCTTTTCAATTGTCGATGCTGTGCTTGCCGCGTTTACCCGGTGGGCGTCCAACCATTTGGAGTGGGCTTCTACTATCACCAAAAACATTGAGCCCATGAAAGGGCCGGCGTGGTCAATATGCAGGCGGGTCCACGGTCTGCCTGGCCATTCCCACGGGTGCAATGGCACAACTGGTGGCACTCTTTGCCCCTGTTGGCACTCCTGGCACCGACGTACCAAGGCTGCTATGTCTGTGTCCAATCCTGGCCACCAAACGTAGCTTCGAGCTAGCATCTTCATTTTAGACACCCCTGGGTGTCCGTGATGTAACTCGGTTAAGATTGCCCGACGGCCCTGAGCTGGGACTATTACCCGGGCTCCCCATAATAGGATACCATCTTCGACGGTTATTTGGTCCCTTCTGCTCCAGTATGGGTGCATCTGGGGCTCCACTGGTCTCTCCAGTTCCCCCGTTAGCAGTAAATGCTTCATCTTGGCTAAAACTGGGTCTTTTTGCGTCCACAATCGAATATGTTGTGCGTCCACTGGTAGGGTGTCCAAAAAGTTTAGGGTCATTACTGTCTCCTCTACTTTAGGCCTTAGCGGCGGGTTGTCTGGGAGGGGAAGTCTGCTCAAAGCATCTGCATTTGCTACTCGCGTTCCCGGTCTGTGCTCCAGAATGTATCTATACGCCGCCAGTAGCAACGCCCAGCGTTGGATTCTAGTTGATGCAATCGGGGGTATTGACTTGTCTTCTTTTAATAACCCTAATAACGGCTTATGGTCCTTCACTATGGTGAATTTCCGCCCGTACAGACACTGGTGAAATTTTTTTACTGCAAATATCACCACCAGTCCTTCCTTCTTGATTTGGGCGTACTTTCTCTCAGCCATCGCCAAGGTCCTCGAAGCAGAGGCTATTGGCCGTCCTTCCCCATTCCTTCCTCTATGGGCTAAGACGGCTCCTACCCCGTAAGGTGATGCGTCACACGTGACCACCAACTCCTTCCTTGGGTCAAAATGCTCGAGGACATTTTCGGATGACAGCTGTTCCTTAATGTCCCTAAATGCTCGGTTTTGGCGGGCGGACCATTTCCATTCTTGTCCCTTTTTTAGTAGCTGGTGGAGGGGTTCTAGGATGGACGCCCCATTTTCAATAAATTTGCCATAATATGTTACCAATCCTAGAAATGATCATAGCTCCTGGACCGTGGTGGGAGCTGGGGCTTCTTTTATTGCCCTTACTCGGTCTTCCAATGGGTGTAAACCCGACTCGTCTACTTTATATTCCAGGTACGTCACTTGTGGGGCCAGAAAAACACATTTTTCTCTTTCCAGCCATACGCCTGCCTTTGCGAAACGCCTGAGCACTTCCTCCAGGTTCCTTAAGTGTTCCCTGTTTGTCCTACCCATGATTAAGACATCGTCCAAATAAATCACCACCTGCGGTAGTCCCTGCAGAATATTTACCATCGTACGCTGGAATATAGCGCAGGCTGATGACACTCCGAAGGGTAGCCTAGTATAACGAAAAAGTCCGTTCAGGGTGTTGATCGTAGCGAACCTCTGGGAGTCCTTGTCCAGTTTTAACTGCAGGTAGGCGTGGCTCATGCCCAGTTTCGTGAACAAAAGCCCACCTGCCAATTTTCGGGATCGGGTTTTTGTCCAGCAGTGCGTATTTGTTTACTGTCTGTTTGAAATCTCCACAGAGACGGATCGAGCCGTCTGGCTTCAAAATTGGTACCACCGGCGCTGCCCATTCCGAGAACTGTACTGGTCTGATAATGCCGTCGCGCCGTAACCTTTCTATTTCGACATCTACTTTCTTCCTTAATGCAAAAGGTACCGGCCTGGCCTTTCAAAATTTCAGAAGGGCTTCTGGGTCCACGTGCAAAGTTGCTTTGGCGCCTATAATTTCCCCCAAACCTTCTTGGAAGACCTCCGTGTATTTTTGGAGTACTCCACTCAACTGCCCGTTTCCACTCTGGAAAATTTTCATCAAATCCAAGTTGAGGTCTTTTAGCCCGTTCCGTCCTATTAAGTTCGGTCCGGAGCCCTCTACTATCGTCAGTGGTAATCTGAGCAATTGTTTGTCATATTCCACGGGTACATGAGTCGTGCCTAGATCTTCCAGGGGTTCCCCAGTGTAGGTTTTATGTTTCGTCGATGTTTTTGTTAGGGTTAGTGGATGGAGTCCATCTTTGATTTTTTAAATGCTGCCACTCCCATTACTGATACGGCCGCACCCGTGTCTATTTCCATTATTGTCGGCCAACCATTCACCCGTGGGGTAATCTTAATAGGTTCTGCTTTCTTCGTCGCAATATTATATAACTGTTCCCCTTCGGAGGAGGATGGGGCATCTAGGTTGTGTACTTCCCTGCATCCCCACCTGCTATTCCTCTTTTGCCACCTCCTTCTAGGGTTTCTGTCGCTGTTACCCCATTCTGCCTGGTGCCAGAAACGGTCCTTCTCTGTTGGGGGAGCCTCAGCCGGTAGTTCCCTCTGTCTCCAGTTAGTCCTAGCAGACTTGGGGGCAGTTCTGGGGTTTTCCTTTGGCCCTCTGTTCCTCAGGCTTTTCCTGAGGGTGGCTATCTGGTAGCTGGACCCATTGTGGTAGTCCCTCTCCCAGGTATCTACCTCCATTGGCATGCCCTGTAGTTCCTGCACCCCACTTGCTGCATTTTCTAGGGACAGTGCGAGCCGTAACGCCCGCCTGCAGTCTAGCTGCGTTTCCGCCAACAGGCGCTTCTGTATTTGGAGGTCATTTATGCCACACACTCACCGGTCCCGAAGCATTTCATTTAGCGTCGGGCCGAACTCACATTTTTCCGCCAGCCTTCTCAGGCGGGTCAAGAAATTCGTGACTGACTCTCTGTCTTCGAGCTTCATTGTGTAGAATCTGTACCTATGCAAAATGAGGGGTGGTTTTGGGTCATAGTGCTCTTCCACCAATTTCGTTAATTCTTGGAAAGGTATCGTGTCCGGCATATCGGGATAAGTTAGACTACGTATAATGGCGAAGGCTGAGGGTCCGACGCCGACAGCAGTATAACCCCTTTCCTTCCGTCCTCCGTTATCTCATTGGCCTGGAAAAAGTAACACATTCTCTCCACATACTGGGACCAGTCCTCAATAGTCAGGTCGAATGCATCCAACTTCCCAAAAAGAGGCATTTTTGAAAGAGCAAGGCTTATCCTCCGGGTGCGGCAGCTGGTCTCCGCAAGGTTCTTTGTTTACCTCGTCGCCACTGTAATAATCCACAGGAGGCAGGGGTTCCGTCACCACACCAGTATTTATTTGTAATAACTTATATACAAGAGCAGCTCCAAACAGAGCTGCTAGCATTCCAGTCAACTTAAGACTGTCTCACAAAGCCTACACAGGTGCTTCTATGAGGCCCCTAAATGAGCTATCATTGAGGGAGCTCATACTCCAATTGGCCAACCAATAATGCCAATTGGAGGTCATTACACTGCCCATTGCCCACCTGGAGGTAGCGGGAGAATACTGGAAGGTCGCTGCCTTCAACCTTAATCTCACTAATGAGAGTGAAATGAATGCAAATTAGCTGTGATCAGAATCTTGTCCTGAGGGAATCTGATCATGCGAACTGGAGCAGGCCACGAGAATCCAAAACTAACTGCCACCGGCACAAATTGTGTTTTTGGGCTCTCTGCTATTCTCCCAACATAGCGGAATTTGCGCCAGGTGCAATGCAGCCAGAGAAACACCCCAATACGTACAAACACCCTTTTGTCCAGAATGAATCTAGCTATAAGTCCCTTCAGGCACAGAAACATGAAAATAAACCCAACTAAAACTATACCTTATTTCTAATGTTTACAAAACAAATATAAATCCCTCAAAACCACCTTTGTTTTTCAAACACCATATAAGTTTAATATAACTTCTCTGCTTTCCAGTTCTAACCCTCTAGAGTTGACCCCCAGTCCTTTTTTTAACGGTATTATTAATATTATCAGTAGCCATGACTATTTTTAGTGTTTTGTATGTCTGTATTCCCAGATCCCGGTTTCCCTAACCAATTCAGACAAGGAATGTATGGCCTCCTTATTTGCCCGACTAGGATTGCATTTATATCGCACTTTTCACAACCTCAGAACATCCAAAAGCACTTTGCAGACAATGAAATACTTTGAAAGTGTTGTCACTGCTGTAATGTAAGAAATGCAGCAACCACTAAAAGCAACTGATGGCAGTCATTCCGTGAAAAAACTGGGAAATTCCTGCGTCAATGGAATTCTGATAAATAAGCGTGATCATGAAGGTTGGTTATGACCATGCCGTTTAGAATGATTTGCAATATATTATAATCAACAGTATGAGTGAGGAACAGTTTGTCGATCAACTCAAAACTCTTTCCAGCGTTCAGATCTGGATCTCAGTGTTATCGGTACTGCTACTCAGAATAAAAATGCCCAAAACAACTTTGGATACTCGATAATGAATCAAACCAGGTTGTTCACGGAAGGACAGCTTCACTCAGCAGTATTTTTAAAAGAGGCGGAATGTTCCCACAATTTGTCAGTGTCAGGCTCTGACTGAAAACCGATGTGTATCTCTCCAGATGCACTGTCGAGTTTTCAGGCCAGATTTTCTGGCACTCTGACATAAGAGAAATCAGGGGACGTGCTTTACACCATCAGTTTAGCGGGGGGACCTGGTAGAGTCAGGAAGCCTGGCTCCAAAGAGATCTGGGCACCATCTTTAAAAGGTGCCCTGATCAGGACTGACCTTAAATTCCCCCCCGCTCCCCCACCCCCATCAACCAGCCGCACAAAGGTCCCTGAGGCTCTTCCCCCACCGCCTAATGACACAGTGATTGGGAGTTCTCCGCCCACGTCCCCCGGCACAATTATCAGTGGCCACCTGACAACTGCTGCAGCAGTATCATTGCTGTCATGATATTCAAACACACACATCATGATGGACACACCAACAGACAAATCAGAGCACACAACACCACAACCAATCACACACAAGGACACCAACCACATAAAAGCACGAGCACGACACCTAGTGGACAGTAGGTCTGGGGACAAAGACACGGACAAGACCTGTTACAAGATCACAAACAGGGAATCCCCACGTGCAGAGTATCAAGACAAAACTGTACATAGAAAGTTTAAATAAAATAGCGTTGTACCATATACAACCGTGTTGGCTCATCTGTGTGTCAGAACGCCCAACACCACAATTGCCACTCCCTCCTCTCAATTCCCACTCCCGCCTCAATTCCCACTCCCCCATCACTGCACGTTCTCCCTCTCAATGTCTCCTCCCTCCTCCACTACCTGCTCCCCCCCACCACTGCCAAGTCCCTCCTTCAAAGACCTTGACACTCTCCCTTCCACCATACATATTGGGAAACATCCCCCTCCCCATCCTTCTGAATTGGGCTCCTGAGAGGGCCCTTCACTGAAACTAGCTATGGCACAGCGTGGCATAGGTTGGCATTGCCACCTCTGCCAGGGGAAGTACCAGGCAGCAGTGCCCAGGCATGCCCCTCTTTCCCCAGTGGCTTTCGTGACCTTGGCATCCCCGGCTTGAACCCCTCGACTGTTTCCCATCTTCTGAAAGCTGTTGTGCTGTCTTGTCGGCGAGGTTTGAATATTCTTTAAGGGGACATGCATCAAGTGGTGTTAGGGTCCTTTAATAACATGTTAATCCATTAAAATGTTCTCAATGTAGGAGGCATCTTGCTGGTGAGAATTTTGCACTCACGTCGCTTTTCTCGCTGACAGCAAACAACGGTGCAAAGTTGCTCCCAAATTATAATTTGCTTAGAGTTCAAATGCAGTTGAATTTGAGTCGAGCGAAATTGTACTTTTTTTACAATTAAAGAGCAATTTCTTCCTGGAAATATTTGTGATTGTTAAATGCCTGTAGTGTGCTCCTTGAAGCGGACATGTCCTTATCTCATGTGAACATTTTGTCTAATATCCTGGACAAAAGTACTTTGGATCTACAGTTCGGAATTGGTTGAGAAATAGATGAGAAGCTTTGGAGTGACAGAAGCTGTAATTTCTTTGTTTGAGGTTTATAATTGCACAACAAACATTTTTAAGCCCTTTTAAATAATGAATCTTTAATTCCGTTTGCACGTAAATCATTTATCGAATGTGAAGTTTGTTAAAAAAATAAATAGCATAAACAGAAAATGTTGTTATAATGGATATCTGATGTGTGACCTTAAACATTCATTACTTATGCAATGTTAATTTTTGAATCATAACTTTGCTGCTGGCACAATACCAAAAAGGAGACGGTAATGTCACTTAAATTATTTGAGAAATTCAATTGATGAAAATAAATACAGCAGCTGCATTCTAAACAGATTTCAGTTTACTTTTTTAATCAAAATTTAATTTGTGCGCCAAAATTGATGCGCAAAAGTAGGACACTAAAAATTGATCTGGGTTAGTAGCAGTTCATAGTTCTGCACGTTTTTTTTTCTGTTGTGGACTTGTTCACTCATCATGCAACTCTCCCATTCACATGCTCTCGCACAATTCCTTTCCTATTTCGTCTTTTAGTGTCAGATAATTATTCTTGCGGCCTTTGAGGAACACCGACATCTGTCCCCCATTCTTTTGAAATACGATGGGCCATTAACGACATTGTGAGTAATATTTCTGTTGAATCACCATTTATTACTATACCACTACAGTGATATACAACATCGAAAGCAAGCAAAAGCTGAATTACAACTGAAAAAAGAAATGGCAATCCCAAAGATTAACATCTCAGGAGTATTTTGGGTAATCTATCGACACCAAGTAAAAACAAATGTTCACATAAATGTTGTAACTTTATCAGGACCTACACCAATCCATTTTGCATGAAGATTCCAACCCTGAAAAGTTCCTCTGACTAACATCTGGGGGTTTGTGCCAAAATTGTGTGAGCTTTTTAAATCCGTTCTTGGGATGTGGGCATTGTTGGCTGGACCAGCATTTGTTGCCATTCCCTAATTGCCCTTGAACTGAGTGGCTTACAAGGCCATTTCAGTGGGGGCAGTTAAGAGTCAACCGCATTGCTGTGTGGGTCTGGAGTTACATGTAGGCCAGACCGAGTAAGGTTGGCAGATTTCCTTCCTTGAAGGGCATTATGGGTGGGATTCTCCCGAATCCCCGCGATGGCCCGACTCCGGTGTAAAAAACGGCGCAAACCACTCCGGCATCGGGCCGACCGGAAGTTGCGGAATCCTCCGCACTTCCAGGGACTAGGCCGGTGCTGGAGAACCCCTCAGAGAACCCCGGAGAACCATGCCAGCCGGCAGCGGAGGGGTTGGCGCCACGCCAGCCAGTGTCGAAGGGCCAGTGTGAATTAGCGCATGCGCAGAACCGCCGGCATGGTTCCACGCATGCGCAGACAGGCCGGCATATTCTAGTGCATGCGCAGGGGGGTGTTTTCTCCATGCCAGCCATGGCAGAGCCCTACAGTGGCCGGCGCGGAAGGAAGAAATGCACCAACGGCACAGGCCCGCCCGCAGATCGGTGGGCCCCGATCGCGGGCCAGGCCACCGTGAGAGCCCCCGAGGACAGTACCAGCTGGCCTACCAGCCAGGTCCCGCTGTATGGGACCATGTTCAATTCACGCCGGCGGGACTGGCAGAAACCGACGTCTGCTCAGCCCATCGGGGCCCGGGAATTACCGGGGTGGGCCGCTACCAACGGCCCCGACTGGCGTGGCGTGATCCAACCTGAAAACCGGCGCCGGAGAATACGGAAGCCAGCGTCAGAGCGGCAGGGCGGGATTCACGCCGCCCACCGGGGATTCTCCGACCTGGCAGGGGGTCGGAGAATCCCGCCCTATGTGTTTTGATATTTTTTTTGACAATTGGCAATGGTTTCATCATGAGATTTTTAACTTCCAGATTTTTATTGAATTCAAATTTCACCATCTACCATGGTGGGATTCGAATCCAGGACCCCAGAGCATTACCCCGGGTTTCTGAATTACTAGTCCATGACAATATCACTATGCCACCGCCTCCCCCCCCCACAAACCAGTGAAGCAACAAACCTCCAGGGTTATACACACTTAATGAGACCTAATGTTCCAGACAACACAATCACAAATTCTGTGCATGTTGTTTCCCACCGACAGAACAGATCCAGTCAAGGTGGTGGCGGTGTGGAGGTATGTACCAGTGAGGGAGTGGCCAGGGAGTCCTCAACATTGACCCTGGACCAGAAGAAATTTCATGATACCAGGTCAAACATGGGAGGAACAGAAATGTAAAATGTTCACTATTAAAACATCTAACAATTGATACATGTGAAACTCTGTCACGTTAATTTTCACAGCGGGCCTGCCTGCACCTCTACCCCCTGAGGGAAATTAGGAGTGGTGGGGGGGGGGGGGGTGTTGAGCCAATGGACACAGCCTCGTCCTATGAGAATCTGGGGATGATGAGGGCCTCCCTGCTTCTCTGGGAATGTAGAACCCTTGCCGCTGTCTTCCCCATCCTTCGGCTCCTCCTCAGACATGTCCCTCAGCCCCTCCAGGTCCGCCTCCTCCTCAGAAGAGGAGGCTGCATGGCCCTACTCCTCCCCCTCCAGCATGTCGCCCCACTGCTGTGCCAGGTTGTGGCGGGAACAGCAGACCACAACAAAGCAGGAGACACTCTGGGGGGTGTACTGTAGGACACCACCAGAGCAGTCCAGGCATCGGAACCGCATTTTCAGAAGTCAATGCACTGCTCAATGACAACACGGGTGGCAACATGGTCCTCGCTATAACGGATCTCCACCTCGATCTCAGGCATCCTGGGTCATCAGCCGTGACCTCAGTGGAGGTCCCTTGTCCCCCACGAGCCAACCCGTCTTCATAGAATGGTCCTCAAAGACAGCGGGGATCTCCAAGTGTTCCAAGATGTTGCTTCTGTACACACCCCCTGGGTAGTTAGCAAACACATGCATGATACAGAGTCAGTGGTTGCACACGATTGGAACATTCAATGAGTGTAACCCCTTCCTGTTAATGCAGGGCATTCCCTGATGCCCTGGTGCTTGCAGGGCAACATGTGTGCCATCGATGGCCCCCTGGACCTGGGGCACCCCACTGATGGTGGCAAATCCTGCAGTCTGGGCATCTTGGCTGGCCTGTTCCAGCTCAAAGGTGATAAAGTCTGATGTCTGGGCATACAAGGCATCCGCCATCTCCTGGATACAGCTATGGACTGTGGGTTATGAAATGCCACACAGGTCCCTGCTAGGTCCCTGAACTAGAATGTTTCATCCCCCTGACCAAGCCCAATGCCCCTGAGACGTACCACACCCCCCTCACTCCGGGCAATGGGGCAGACGCTCTGGTGCCCTTGGGCTGCATGCCTTAAATGGAAATGGCTACTCACCTCCTCACTTCCCCTCAGAAGCCATTATGCCAGTTTTTCATTTTTAAAACGGAGTGCTGAACGAAGCTTGCGTGATTTCTTGCTGGCAAACCAGCGAATTCTCGCCAATGAAACTGAAGTGAATGCAGATGTAGATTCATGATATTCTTGCCAACTTTGGGAGAGATCCTCAACTCACAATCGGGAGTGGGCGATTTCAAACTGGTTTACGCCTCGTGTGAATCTCGATTTTGACCTTTCCTGCTATTTACCTGGTGTGCCCCAATTCACGCCAGGTGCAACACAGTGTTTAAATCGCACCCAATGTTCCGCCTTCACGTTGAGAATACCCTCCATCGTGTTGTCTCTTGCCACAATTATGCTAAATGGGATAGATTTGAAACAACTCAAAACTGGGTATTTGTGAGGTGCTGTTGGCCATCAGCAACAGCAGAAGTGTTCAATCATAATCTGTAATCTTATGGCCAGGCATATCCGCCATTCTACATACCCCAAAATGAGCTGTCAATGTAGCGAAGGTATGATACTGGACTACTTGTATGCCAAACAGATGGAAGCGGGATTCAGAGACAGAGCTAAGCGATCCTACAACCTATTAATCAGATCTAAGTTCTACCGCCCTGCCACATCCAGTCATGAATGGTGGTGGACAATTAATCAGCTAACAGGAGGAGGAAGTGTTTCAAAGATCCCCATCCTCAACGATGGGGGAGCCCAGCACTTTAGTCCAAAAAACAAGGCTGAAGCATTTGCAACCATCTTCAACCAGAAGTGCCGGGTAAATGATCCATCTTGGCCTCCTCTTGAGGTGCCCAACATCACTAGCTGCACCCATGGCCAAGCTGATCCAGGACAGCCTCAACAATGGCACCTACCTGGCAATGTGGAAACTTTCCCAACCATGTCCTGACCACAAAAAGCAGGACCGATCCAACCGGGCCAAGTCAGTCTACTCTAAGGTGATGGAAAGTGTAGTCGACAGTGCTATCAAGCGGCACTTATTCGGCAATAACCTACTCACTGACATTTAGTTTGGCTGCTGCCACTCAATTTCTGACCTTGTTGCAGCTTGGTCCAAGCCGTCACCTACAAGTGATGGGAACACGATCACTTGAAAGTTGACTCCAATCCAGACAGCAGCCTGACTATATTGCCTTCCTTTCACTGTCACTGGGTCAAAATTCTGGAACTCCGTCCGTAAGGGCACCGGGGGGGGGGGGGTGTCTACCCCACATAGACTGTAGCAATTCAATAAGGCAGCTCACCACCCCCTTTTCAAAGGCAATTAGGGATGGGCAATAAATGCTTGCCCAGCCCACATCTCAAGAAATAATTTAAAAAAAATATTGGGCTGTAATAAAATGGAACTCTGAATAAGAAAATCTAAAATAATGGGGCACAAAATTGGCGTTGCATGCGTAGGAGAGGTGTCAAGGTCATGCTCCCATAAAAAGTACTTTAACAATGCTGTATTCTGATGTATTTTACTCATTTTCACATTAGAATAAAATCCAATGTCCTCTTAGACTGTTTGACATAGAAGTTCCCGTAACACTGTGCTGGCCTGGCCTTGATTTTGAGAACTGACAGCCGCTTTGGTCTGAATACCAAAAGTCACAATGCTTGAAATGTAATTGATTGTCTGTGACGGATTGAGAAAATACAAAAAGTAAACTTGAGATGTCAGTTCTTTTCTTCATCTCATATTTCACAATTAATAGATTTTTCTTAAAAAATAGATGATCGCCGTAATTTTACCAAAATTTGTCAGTGTCAGGATCCTTTATTTAAAAATGTTTTTCTTGAGTTTTCATATTTTATACCCAACAATTTATAAATAAGCAAAACCGCGTACAAACCGACACATGCATATTGCCTGGGCTGGAGAGTGTTAGTTATGAAGAGAGACCGAATAGACTTGAATTATTTTCCTTGGGGCAGAGGAGACTGAGGAGGGACATGATTGAGATGTATAAAACCATGAGGAGCATAGATAGAGTAAAGAGAAACAAACTTTTCCCCTTGGTGGAGGGTTCAATGACCAGGGGGCATAGAGTTAAGGTAGGAGGTTTAGAGGGGATGTGAGGAAAAGCTTTTTTACTCAGAAGGTGATATGTGTTTGGAATTCGCTGCCCGAAAGGGCGGTGGAGGCAGAGACTCTCATTACGTTTAAGAAGTATTTAGATGTGCACTTGCACTCCGAGGGCATACAAGGCTATGAGCCCTGTGCTGGAAAATTTGATTAGAATGGCTAGATGGTTGTTTTTGACCAGCGCAGACACGATGAGTCAAATGGCATTTTCTGTGTTGCAAGATTCTATGACTCTATGACATATATTCACAAGCATGCACCTTCACAACAACTGTGGCCCTTTAACTGGCTGTGGTAGTATCAGGTATTGCAGTACCCGAGAGGCTGTAGACCATTGGATAAACCTAGGAGTTTACCATTGGCTGTTTGGTATGTAGTTCCGCCCTGATAGGCGGGGTATAAGAACAGGTGCCGTCCCAGCAGCCCTCATTCTGTACCTAAGCTGCTGGGGAACAGATCTAGTCTATTAAAGCCTTCAGTTATGATACAGCCTCGTCTTTGAGTTTAATTGATCGTGCATCAATTTAATAGACTACTCTTGAGCTGAAAGAATAGATCTCCGAATCAAGCCGGAGTGTCTACACGCGGAGAACTCGGCTGCGATTTTTAAGCACTGGCTGGCGTGCTTTAAAGGCTACATTGATACGGCCGGAGGCACCCCCTGAGGAGAACAGAAACTGCATCTCCTGCACTCGAGAGTAAGCCCTGGAATCTTCTCACTCATCGAGGAGGCGGAGGACTATGATGATGCGATCAAACTGTTAAAGGGACATTATATACGCCATGTAAACCAGGTCTACGCACGTCACCTGCTTGCAACTAGACGGCAAAGCCCCGGGGAATCACTGGAGGACTTCTACCGTGCGCTACTGGTGCTGGGCAGAAACTGTGGCTGCCCGCAAGTTTCAGGCAGTGAGCACATGGAACTTCTAATCCGGGATGCCTTCGTAGCAGGTATGAGCTCTTCAGAGATCCGCCAAAGACCTTTAGAAAAGGACACCCTGGGACTGAGGGAAACACGGGCCCTGACAGGGTCCATGGATGTTGCCTCCAGAAATGCGTAGTCCTATGCGCCCGACCGTGCAGCGGCCCCTGGGCTGCGTGGCATCCCGCAGCAGCAGCCCCACTGACCTTCCCCGTGTCCCCGCAGGCTTGCGCTGTAAGACGGCCCGCCAGCTCTGTCGGGCCCCTTTGCTTCTTCTGCGGGCAGGCGAAGCACCCCCACCAGCGCTGCCCAGCCCGCACCTCCACCTGCAAAGGGTGCGGCAAGAAGGGCCATTTTGTGGGGGTCTGCCAAGCACGAGCCGTGGCCGCGGTCTCCAATGACTCCGGACCGCCGCGGCAAACTTCCCTTCGGGCCCCAGGCGGCCAGCACCCACGGCCACGGCCATCTTGCCCCTCGGACGCCATGCTGGACGGATGGGCGCCGCCATTTTGTCCATCCCCGCCGCCATTTTGTACATCCCCGACCACCATGTGCAATGCATGGGAGAAGCCATCTTGGATGGGGCCGCAGGCCCCAGCAAGCCGACTACATGCTGCCCGATCACAACCCACAACTGCTCCATCTGGCCTCGGTGACGTTGGACCAAAATCGGCCACGGACACTCGCAACAGCAACGACGACGATCTCCATCAACAGCCACGAGACGTCTTGCCTGATCGACTCTGGGAGCACAGAGAGCTTTATACACCCCGACACGGTAAGGCACTGTTCACTTGTTACCCACCCTGTAAACCAAAGAATCTCCCTGGCCTCCGGGTCACACTCGGTGGAGATAAAGGGATTCTGCCTAGCGAACCTCACTGTCCAAGGCAGGAAATTCAACAATTTCCACCTTTATGTCCTGCCGCACCTCTGCGCGGCTATACTCCTGGGGTTAGACTTCCAATGTAACTTGCAAAGCCTCACTTTTAAATTCAGCAGCCCTATAGCCCCCCTTACTGTCTGCGGCCTCGCGACCCTTAAGGTCAACCCACTTTCCCTGTTTGCGAACCTCACCCCGGATTGCAAACCCGTCGCCACCAGGAGCAGACGGTACAGTGCCCAGGACTGGACCTTCATCAGGTCAGAGGTCCAAAGGCTACTGATGGAAGGGGCCATTGAAGCCAGCATCAGTCCCTGGAGAGCTCAAGTAGTGGTGGTGAAGACCGGGGAGAAACATAGGATGCTCATTGACTACAGTCAGACCATCAACAGGTTAACGCAGCTGGATGTGTACCCTCTCCCCCCCATATCCGACCTGGTGAACAGGATCGTGCAAGACAAGGTCTTCTCCACGGTGGATCTCAAGTCCGCCTACCATCAGCTACCCCTCCGCACTAGTGACCGTAAGTACACTGCCTTCAAAGCAGATGGGCGGCTCTACCAATTTTTAGGGGTTCCCTTTGGTGTCACTAATGGGGTCTCGGTCTTCCAACGCGAGATGGACCGAATGGTTGACCGGTACGGCTTACGCGCAACGTTCCCGTATCGTGATAGCGTCACCATCTGCGGCCATGACCAGCAGGACCACGACACCAACCTCCGCAAATTTCTCCAGACCGCAAAAATCCTTAACCTGACATACAATAAGGATAAATGCGTGTTTAGCACCGACCGTCTAGCCATTCTAGGCTACGAAGTGCGAAGTGGAGTCATAGGCCCCGACCCTGAGCGCATGCGCCCCCTCATGGAGTTCCCCCTTCCTCACTGCCCCAAGGCCCTAAAGCGCTGCCTCGGGTTCTTCAGCTATTATGCACAGTGGGTACCCAATTCCGCAGACAAAGCCTGACCCCCAATCCAGTCCACAACCTTCCCCCAGTCGACGGAGGCCCGCCAGGCCTTCAGCCGCATCAAAGCAGACATTGCAAAAGCCAAGATGCGCACCATCGACGAGTCCCTCCCCTTCCAGATCGAGAGCGATGTGTCCGACGTAGCTCTGGCGGCCACCCTCAACCAAGCGGGCAGGCCTGTGGCTTTCATCTCCCGTACTCTCTATGCTTCCGAAATTCGCCACTCCTCGGTCAAAAAGGAGGCCCAGGCCATAGTAGAAGCTGTGCGACACTGGAGGCATTACCTGGCTGGCAGGAGATTCACTCTCCTCACGGACCAACGGTCGGTGGCCTTCATGTTCGATAATGCACAGTGCGGCAAGATTAAGAACGACAAGATCTTGAGGTGGAGGATAGAACTCTCCACCTACAATTACGAGATCTTGTACCGTCCGGGGAAGCTGAACGAGCCTCCTGATGCCCTGTCCCGCGGCACTTGTGCCACCGCACAAGTGGACCGCCTCCGATCCCTCCACGAGGACCTCTGCCACCAGGGGGTCACTCGTATTTTTCATTTTATCAAGACCCGCAACCTGCCCTACTCCATCGAGGAGGTCAGGACTGTCACCAGGGACTGCCAAATCTGCGCGGAGTGCAAACCACACTTCTACCGGCCAGAGAGGGCGCACCTGATAAAGGCTTCCCGTCCCTTTGAACGCCTCAGCATGGATTTCAAAGGCCCCCTCCCCTCCACCGACCGCAACACGTACTTCCTTAACGTGATTGACGAGTACTCCCGGTTCCCATTCGCCATCCCCTACCCAGACATGACCACAACCACCGTCATCAAGGCCCTCCAGAGTATCTTTACACTGTTCGGTTTCCCCGCATACATTCATAGTGATAGGGGGTCCTCCTTTATGAGTGACGAACTGCATCAAATCCTGCTCAGCAAGGGCATCGCCTCGAGCAGGGTGACAAGTTACAACCCCCGGGGAAACGGGCAGGTAGAGAGGGAGAACGGAACGGTCTGGAAGACCTACGGTCCAGGAATCTCCCAGTCTCCCGCTGGCAGGAAGACCTCCCGGTGGCCCTCCACTCCATCCGGTCACTGCTCTGTACAACCACGAATCAGACACCTCATGAACGTCTCCTTGTTTTCCCCAGGAAGTCCTCCTCCGGGACCTTGCTCCCAACCTGGCTAGCGACACCCGGACCCATCCTGCTTCGGAAACATGTGAGGGCGCACAAGTCGGACCCGTTGGTCGAGAGGGTCCACCTGCTGCACGCCAACCCCCAGTACGCCTACGTAGCGTTCCCTGTCGGTTGCCAAGACACGGTCTGCCTTCGGGACCTGGCGCCCGCCGGAACCCCACGTGCACCCGCACCATTGCCCCCACTCGCACCCTCCCCACAACACCTAACTTGAGGGTCAGTACTCCCGCCGCTTCTGCCTAGGCCCAAACACACATCAACGCCCCCTACAGGTGCCTTCCCCCCGTCCACCTTTCGCCCCAACAGCGACGCCTGCGGGTGACGAAGCTGCCAGGGAGGACGACATGACGCTCCCGGAGTCGCAACCGCCGGGACCCCCATCGGATCACCGCCTAAGCCCAGACGCTCCAGAAGGACGACCAGGCCACCCGATCGACTGATTGCTGCACTATGAACACTTTGTTATTGCGCTCAACATCACGGTACCTCCATTCCTGGTCATACCATGCGAAAGGCGACTATTAACGCTGGCCGTCGCCCCGCCGGGCTCTTTTTTAACTGGGGGTGAATGTGGTAATACCAGGTATTGCGGTACCTGAGAGGTGGTTGTCCATTGGTTAGACCCAGGAGTCTACCATTGGCTGATGTACATAGCTCTGCTCTGTGAGGCGGAGTATAAGAACTGATGCCGCCCCAGCAGCCTTCACTTTCTGTATCAAAGCTGTTGGGGAAGAGTTCTAGCAGATTAAAGCCTTCAGTTATGAATCACCTTGTCTTGAGAGTAATTGATTGCGCATCAAGGCCCCGACCCTGAACGCAGGCGCCCCCTTATGGAATTTCCCCTCCCTCACTGCCCCAAGGCCCTGAAGCGCTGCCTCGGGTTTTTCAGCTATTACGCACAGTGGGTCCCCAACTACGCAGACAAAGCCCGACCCCTAATCCAGTCCACAACCTTCCCCCTGTCGACGGAGGCCCGCCAGGCCTTCTGCCGCATCAAAGCAGACATTGCAAAGCACACGATGCGCGCCATCGACGAGTCCCTCCCATTCCAGGTCGAGAGCGATGCGTCCGACGTAGCGCTGGCCGCCACCCTCAACCAAGCGGGCAGACCCGTGGCCTTCTTCTCCCGTACTCTCCATGCTTCAGAAATTCGCCACTCCTCGGTCAAAAAGGAGGCACAAGCCATAGTAGAAGCTGTGCGACACTGGAGGCATTACCTGGCCGGCAGGAGATTCACTCTCCTCACTGACCAACGGTCGGTGGCGTTCATGTTTTTTAATGCACAGCGGGACAAGATAAAGAACGACAAGATCTTGCGGTGGAGGATAGAACTTCCCTTAGTGTTGGGTGGGGTTACTGGGTTATGGGGATAGGGTGGAGGTGTTGACCTTGTGTAGGGTGCTCTTTCCAAGAGCCGGCGCAGACTTGATGGGCCGAATGGCCTCCTTCTACACTGTAAATTCTATGATAATCTATGATGAAAACTCTCCACCTACAACTACGAGATCTTGTACCGACCTGGGAAGCTAAACGAGCCTTCCGATGCCCTGTCCCGCGGCACGTATGCTACCGCACAAGTGGACTGCCTCTGAGCCCTCCACGAGGACCTCTGCCACCCGGGGGTCACTCGCTTTTTCCACTTCATTAAGGCCCGCAACCTGCTCTACTCCATCGATGAGGTCAGGACAGTCACCAGGGACTGCCAAATCTGCGCAGAGTGCAAACCGCACTTCTACCGGCCAGAGAGGGCGCACCTGATAAAGGCTTCCCGTCCATTTGAGCGCCTCAGTATGGACTTCAAAGGCCCCCTCCCCTCCACCGACCGCAACACGTATTTCCTGAACGTGATTGACGAGTACTCCTGGTTCCCGTTCTCCATCCACTGCCCCGACATGGCCGCAAACACCGTCATCAAGGCCCTCCAGGGTATCTTTACACTGTTCGGGTTCCCCGCGTACATACACAGTGATAGGGGGTCCTCCTTTATGAGCGAGGAACTGCGTCAATTCCTGCTCAGCAAGGGCATCGCCTCAAGCGTGGAAACGGGCGGGGAGAGAGGGAGAAAGGAATGGTCTGGAAGACCGTCCTACTGGCCCTGCGGTCCAGGTCTCTCCCCGTCTCCCGCTGGCAGGAAGTCCTCCCGGAGGCCCTCCACGCCATTCGGTCGCAGCTCTGAACAACTACCAATCAGACACCTCATGAACATCTCCTTGTCTTCCCCAGGAAGTCCTCCTCCGGGACCTCGCTCCCAACCTGGCTAGTGACACCCAGACCCATCCTGCTTCGGAAGCACGTGCGGGCGCACAAGTCGGACCCGTTGGTCGAGAGGTCCACCTGCTGCACGTTAACCCCCAGTACGCCTACATGGCGTTTACTGACGGCCGGCAAGATACGGTCTCCCTACGAGACCTGGCGCCCACCGGAACCCCACGCGCACCCAAACCATTACACCCGCCACCCCCCCTCCTCCCCCACAGCACCTCACTGGAGGGCTGGTCCTCCCGCCACTCCTACCTAGGCCATTCCACCCACCGACGCCCCCTACAGGCGCCCCCCTCTTGTGTCAACCGTTTGCCCCACCAGCGCCGCCTAGGGGTGACGAAGCTGCCATGGAGGCCGAAGCCACGCTCCCGGAGTCGCAGACGCCCGGACCCCCACCAGAATCTCCACAGAAACTCAGACAATCCAGGAGGACGACCAGGCCACCCGGCCGACTGATTGCTACACTGCAACTGTAACTGTAAATGAACACTAACTGTATATATCTTCCACGCTTGTAAATATTCACGGTACCTCCATATCTGATCATATCATGTTAAATGCAATTGTAACCACTGGGCCACACCCCCGCCGGACTCTTTTTTTAACAGGGGGTGAATGTGGTAGTATCAGGTATTGCAGTACCCGGGAGGCTGTAGACCATTGGGTAAACCTAGGAGTTTACCTTTGGCTGTTTGGTGTGTAGCTCTACCCTGATAGGCGGGGTATAAGAACAGGTGCCGTCCCAGCAGCCCTCATTCTGTACCGAAGCTGCTGGGGAACAGATCTAGTCTATTAAAGCCTTCAGTTATGATACAACCTCGTCTTTGAGTTTAATTGATCGTGCATCACTGGCATACATATTTTACATTTGCAATATGGACAAAACACATATTTACAGGCATTTATACACAATCTGGTTTGGACCTTAGCTTGCCACCATAACAGACCCTTGCAGCTTTGTCCCTCCTGCCTGTCCCTCACGTTCCTTTTGTGGATCTTCAACCCCCCCACAATTTCCACCCCCCCCATGCCCCCTTCCCTCCCCCCTTTCCTTTTCCTCTCTGCCCCTTGATTCGCCTGTGTCTCTCTGCCCCCTTCCTCCCTTATTCTACTGGTTGCCGACTATGAACAACACCTGAAACAAGTTGGTAAATGGCTTCTACATCCTGCGGAAGCCTTCTTGTGACCCACAGCTGCACATCTGCACCCGATATCCAGCTGTTGTGCACAACCCCTTCATCCTGGCACACTGGACGATTCCTGACATGTTTGAGATGTCCCCCCGGCTGGGGGGGTTGGCTTCTGGGCGACAGGGGTGATCTACTGCAGTCGTGGATGCCTATCCTGAGGCCACAGACGGATGCCGAGACCCACTGCAACGATGCCCGTGCAGCGATCAGGGGCGTGATTGAGCAGTGCTTCAGCATTATGAAGATGTGTTTCAGGTGCCTAGACTGCTCTAGAGGCGCCCTCCAGTATGATGCTGAGAGGGTTGTCAGCATTGTGGTAGCCTGCTGCGTCCTCCACAACATTGCGCAGCATAGGGGTGATGTGATGGAGGGGGGTGGGGGGGGATGCAGGGGATGGCGAGGATGGGCAGGACATGGAGCCCAGACAGGCATGGGAGGCCTCAAGACATGCGCGCCAGATCCAACACACACGGTTCACTCTGATCGCCTCCAGATTCAACGACTGGGGGGGCGGGGGAGGAAACTGCCCAGGGGCTCGGACACTGCATCCCACCCCACCCTCTTCTGCATCGATGCCCCTCCCACCTGCAACCCCTTCCATGATACATACCTGCCGCACTACGGGATGTGGGCCCTGGGCTAGCAGTAACAGCGGGTCTGGTCCATGGGATGGAGGACGATGACAATCTCTGCACCTGAACCAACATCTTCAGGATGCTGAAGCACCGCTCAATCACACCCATGATTGCTGTGATGCGATCTGGTGCTTCGCATCGTACCACAATACCTGACTCCTGCCCATGACAGCACTTTCCTTTGTCCAAATGGGTGATCCGTGCATGCGAGCCAGTCATTCCATCACACAATGTCATTGGATCCCTCTGATGGCCCTGGTGGGGACGGTGCGGGGGGAGGGGGGAGTGTGGGTTTGGGGGAGGTTATAACACTATTAACAGGTGTTTAATGTGCACAAACATATCCAGATATGTGCCCTAGCCCCTATAATTAACTGTGCCCTGCACTGATGCTGACCAGGGACGAAATTCTCCGTTATCGGCGCAAAGTCCGCCGATCGGTGCAAAAAACGGCGCAAATCTGCATTGCGTCACGCCGCAAAAATCGTCGCGAAGTCTCCGGCCCGAAATGGGCTAGCAGCGACGTGACGGGATCCGCGCTTGCTCACGTGGTTCAAGCCGTGCAGTGTCATACGCGCCGCACGGCGTGACGGCTCATAAGAACGCGCTGCTCCCCCCCACCCGACCGGAACACCCGACTGGTTGGCCGGCCGCCGCTCAGCCCCGAGGTTCCAGTCACGGGATGTGGAGGCGCTCCTGGACGCAGTGGAGCAGAGGAGGGAGGCCCTGTATCCCGGGCACGGCCGCAGAGTTGCCCCACGCCATAGCTGGCGTCTGTGGAGGGAGGTGGCAGAGGCCGTCACCGCTGCGGCCCTGACACCACGGACAGGCACCCAGTGCCACAAGAAGGTGAACGACCTCGTCAGAGCAGGTAGGGTGAGCCTCCCCCCTGGCCGATATCCATATCCCCCATATCCCCCCTCCCCCTCCCCATATCCCCCTCCCCATATCCCCCATATCCCCCCTCCCCATATCCCCCCTCCCCCATATCCCCCCTCCCCCATATCCCCCATCTCCCCCATATACCCCCTCCCCCATACCCCCCTCCCCGTATCCCCCATATCCCCCCTCCCCCATATCCCCCATATCCCCCCTCCCCATATCCCCCATATCCCCCTCCCCCATATCCCCCTCCCCCATATCCCCCATATCCCCCCTCCCCATATTCCCCCTCCCCATATCCCCCATATCCCCCTCCCACATATCCCCCTCCCCCATATCCCCAACTCCCCCCTCGCCCATATCCCCCATATCCCCCCTCCCCATATCCCCCTCCCCATATCCCCCCTCCCCATATCCCCCCTCCCCCATATCCCCCTCCCCCATATTCCCCATATCCCCCCTCCCCCATATCCCCCCTCCCCCATATCCCCCATATCCCCCCTCCCCCAAATCCCCCATATCCCCACTCCTCATATCCCCTCCCCCATATCCCCCCTCCCCCATATCCCCCATATCCCCCTCCCCCATATCCCATCCTCCCCCATATCCCCCCTCTCCATATCCCCATCTCCCCCTCCGCATATCCCCCCTCCCCATATCCCCCCTCCCCCATATCCCCCTCCCCATATCCCCCCTCCCCATATCCCCCTCCCCATATCCCCCTCCCCCATATCCCCCCTCCCCCATATCCCCATCTCCCCCATATCCCCATCTCCCCCATATCCCCCCTCCCCCATATCCCCCTCCCCATATCCCCCTCCCCATATCCCCCCATATCCCCCTCCCCATATCCCCCCTCCCCATATCCCCCCTCCCCCATATCCCCCTCCCCCAAATCCCCCAAATCCCCACTCCCAATATCCCCCCTCCCCCATATCCCCCTCCCCCATATCCCCCCTCCCCCATATCCTCCATACCCCCTCCCCATACCCCCCTCCACCATATCCCCCATACCCCCCCTCCCCCATATCCCCCATATCCCCCCTCCCCATAACCCCCCTCCCCATATCCCCCTCCCCATATCTCCCCTCCCCATATCCCCCATATCCCACTCCCCATATCCCCCCTCCCCATATCCCCCCTCCCCCATATCCCCCCTCCCCCATATCCCCAAGTGAATCCAGCCCTAACCTTAACCTCTGAAATACACGCGCAACCGATGGCGTGCATTCATATACCTGTCTAACACTGTTGCGTTTTACCCCTGCCACCACCCCCCCCTCCGCCCCCCCCCCCCCCCCGCCACAGGAGAAACGCGCACACAACACCAGGGAGCATGTGAGGACTGGAGGAGGCCCCGCTGATGAGAGGCCACTAACCGAACACGAGGAAAGGGCCCTGGAACTGGCTGGCGGACCTGAGGACCGGGAGGTTGCTGATGCAGAGGTCGAGGGCGTATTAGCAAATGAGCCACCGACAGCCCGTCCCCATATCCCCCCTCCCCTATATCCCCCTCCCCCATATCACCTGATCACTGCCTGCGTGTCTAAGCATGCATGCTTCATTGTGTTTCGCAGGAGCAAACTTCGAGGCACCCATCCCCGCAGATGCAGACCGCCCGCAGGATGCCCCTCGGAGGCCACGGGAGACGGAGAGACCCGGACCCTCCGGCATGCAACGCCCGCAGGATGCCCCTCGCACAGCACGGGCGATGGAGAGACCCGGATCCTCCAGCATGCGACGCCCGCAGGATGCCCCTCGCACACCACGGGAGACGCAGAGACCCAGACCCTCCAGCATGCGACGCCCGCAGGATGCCCCTCGCACACCACAGGAGACGGAGAGACCCGGACCCTCCGGCATGCGACGCCCGCAGGATGGCCCTCGGAGACCACGGGAGACGGAGAGATCTGGAGCAACAGGGAGACGACGCCCCCGTCACGTGCGGGTGCGACGACGCAGGCGTGTGCCACCCAGCGACGAGAGGGGCAGCCACAGGCCCCCGTCACAGCCGAGTCAGGACACCACTACCCAGGACACCCCTACCCAGGACACCCCGACCCAGGACACCCCTACACGGGACAGCACTACCCAGGAAGACGAAATACCGGACAGTGACACAGAGTGGATGGCTGGAGACGAACCCACACCCCAAAGTGCCATGGACTCAGAGTGGGACGAAGAGCACGACACAACGCCACTGCTGTCACCAACACCCTCCACCATCGCAGAAACACTCACCTCGGTTGGGCTCTTTAGTGATGAGGCGTCTGGTACACTCACTGGTGCGCACAACACAGCCGTCCCGGTACAGCAGGTGGAGGTAGGAGCAGCAGAGGGGCCGGGCGGTCGGAGGGCAGCCCAGCCAAAGCGAACATCTGCCGCCCAGATGGATCCCGGGTTCCTGGAATTACCACACCCAACCATAGATCCGATGCAATCACCGACCCGGAGACGAGCGAAGAGGGTGACGGCCGGCTTGCGGCGGCTGCAGTCGCGGGTGGAGGAGTCCACCCGCATCCAGGAGCTGGAAGTGGTGCCGGTCATACGTGCCACCCAGGCTGACGGGTGGAGTCCGTGGTGGAGGCAATGGGTGCGACGGTGTCAGACATGGGGAACGGTTTGCGAGGCCTGGGGCTTTCCGTGCAGGCGGCGTCTGTGGCCCAGGGCATGGCTGCCCTCTCACAGGAGGCCATGAGTCAGCGCCAGCGGCAGATGGCAGAGGCGCTCAACGCCATAGCCCAGTCTCTGCAGGCCATGGCCCAGTCTCTGCAGGCCATCGCTGAGGGCATCGGCGCCATTGGCCATGTGCGAGCCGGCGTCGCACAGTCACAGACAGGGTTTGCCAATCCCCTGGGCTCCATGGCTGCAAACCTGCAGACCCCTGTCGATACCAGCATGGGCCTCCAGGACTGGCAGCGCCAAATGTCGGGGGGGCGTCGGATGGCCAGTCCGTTTGCATCCCCCACCCATGTAGAGGCCTGGGGGCCATCGGGCACCCCGAGGGAGGAGGAGGTGGTGTGGTCCGTCCCGGCTCCCCCTGTAGGGTGGTCCCGGAACACCGCGATACCTCGGACTCGCCCCCATCCGTCCCAGGTGCATCGGGTGGGCAACGGGCAAGACAGGCTGGCAGCTAGCCATCCCAGTCGCTCGGGCCGCAGCCTGGCCCATCTAGGCCAGGACGCCCCAGGAAACGGACGCCAAAGGGATCCCGTGTCAGAGAGCAGGAATCACAGGAGTCCACCTCCAGTTCTGCTGTACCGTCTGGGGAACCACGTAGACGTAGTCAAAGGGCCAGTAAGGCAAAACAATTAGACACTGAGTAAGTTGGCACGGGTACAGGGCACAGATGAGTTTTAGGGGCGAGGGCACGTGCGTGAACTCCTTTGGTTATTAAAGTCAATGTTACACCTACAGAAGCTGCCTTTGTGCTCTGTCCAAAGCGTGCGGGGGTGTCATGTACGTTGAGCGCAAGTGTGTGTGTGTGTGAGGGGTGGTCTTACCTCAGCCCCAGGTGAGTCTGCCCCTTCCCCCTGGGCCGCCATCAAAATCCCCCCGGGCAGAGTACGGGACCGTGCGCTGCAGTGTCACAGCCGCATGTAGGGATGGTCCGGGTGGATGGTGGTACTGTGGCCATGGGTCAGACATAGTCCAACGATGTGGAGCCAGGAGCTCATCGCAGGGCGGGTTGTCATCATCCTCCATGGCCTGCACTAGACACGCGTCCACCCGCAACTGTGTGAGCCCGGCCATTGTGCCGCAGTTGGATCGGCAATGGGGGGGGTGGTGTGCATACGGGTGGGTTGGGTGGGGTTGGGGAGGGGGGTGAGGGTGCTGGGTGGGTGGATGGGTGGGGGATGTGGGTGGTCAGCTGTTGCCATGGTGTGCGGTCTGTGGCCATACTACCCGATTCCCACGCCCATCTAGTCAGTGAAGCGGGCGGCTATCAGCCTGTCCCGTGCCCGCTGGGCCAGCCGGTAACGGTGGACAGCCACCCGCCTGTGTATAGCCCGTCTGCCCTGACCATTGCCCCCATCCCCCTCATCTGGGGAGGACTGCACCTCTTCCTGATGCTCCTCCACTCCGCCCTCCTCTGCCTGCGGCACATCGCCCCTCTGCTGGGCTATGCTGTGCAGGACGCAGCCCACCACAATGATGCGGCCGACTCTATCTGACCGATACTAGAGGGCGCCCCCAGAGAGGTCCAGGCACCTCAGCACGCCAAAGCACCTCTCTATCACTCCCCTTGTCGCTACATGGGCATCATTGTAGCGGTTCTCCGCCTCATTGCGTGGCCTCCGTATAGGCGTCATCAGCCACGATCGCAATGGGTAGCCCCTGTCGCCCAGCAACAAGCCCCTCAGCCGGGGATGACGTCCCTCGTACATGCCGGTGATGGACGACCGTGACAACACATATGAGTCGTGTACATTGCCCAGGTAACGGGCGCAGACTTGCAGGATCATCATGCGGTGGTAGCAAACCACCTGTATGTTCATTGAATAGGTCCCCTTCTTATTGGTGAACACGGCCCTGTTATCTGCAGGTGGCCGCACGGCGACGTGCATCCCATCAATCGCGCCCTGGACCATGGGGAACCCGGCCACGGCAGAGAAGCCCACGGCCCGGGCATCTTGGCTGGCCCGGTCCGCGGGGAAGCGGATGTAGCGGTGCGCCATGGCATATAGGGCGTCTGTCACTGCCCAGATGCACCGGATGTCTGCGATATGCCGGCCAGGTCCCCACTCGGTGCCTGGAATGACCCCGTTGCATAAAAGTTCAGGGCCACCGTAACCTTGACGGACACGGGGCGAGGGTGTCCCCCGCCAGTGCCACGCGGTGACAGGTGTGCCAGCAGGTGGCAGATGTGTGCCACGGTTTCCCGCCTCATCCGGAGTCTCCTCCTGCATTACCGGTCCGTGAGGTCCTGGTATGACTGCCGGGGCCGGTACACAAGGGGCGCCCTCGGGTGCCTCCATTGCCATGGGGCCGCGACGTCCTCCTCCCCCTCCTCGTCCTGTCGGTCAGGTGTCCCTCCAGCCTGGGCGGCTGCCGCCTGCCCCTCTGCGGCAGCCTGCGCCGCCTCTCTGGCACGCTCCTCCTCCTCCTCCTCCTCATCCAGGGCAACATAGACATTAGCGGCTGCCGCCACGGTGGCATGGACCGCATGGGTCCAACTGTTGGAGGCCGGCACCTGGCCAGGTGGACCAACTCACTTGCCCTCGCACCCCCCCTCTCCGGCACGGACCCCCCCATCCTCCTCCCCGGCCCTCCCCGGCACTGACCCCCCACATCCTCCTCCCCGGCCCTCCCCGGCACGGACCCCCCCCATCCTCCTCCCCGGCCCTCCCCGGCACGGACCCCCCCATCCCCCTCCCCGGCACGGACCCCATCCTCCTCCCCGGCACGGGGCCCCCATCCTCCTCCCCGGCACGGGCCCCCCCCCATCCTCCTCCCTGGGACGGACCCCCCCCCCCCATCCTCCTCCCCGGCACGGACCCCAGCCTCCTCCATGGCACGGACCCCATCCTCCTCCCCGGCACGGACCCCATCCTCCTCCCCGGCACGGACCCCATCCTCCTCCCCGGCACGGACCCCATCCTTTTCCCCGGCACGGGCCCCCCATCCTCCTCCCCGGCACGGGCACCCCATCCTCCTCCCCGACACGGACCCCATCCTCCTCCCCGGCACGGACCCCCCCATCCCCCTCCCCGGCACGGGCCCCCTCCCCCCCATCCTCCTGTCCGGCACGGCCCGCCCCCCCATCCTCCTCCCCAGCACGGACCCCATCCTCCTCCCCGGCACGGGCCCCCCATTCCCGTCCCCGGCACGGACCCCATCCTCCTCCCCGGCACGGAACCCCCACCCATCCCCCTCCCCGGCACGGACCCCATCCTCCTCCCCGGCACAGGCCCCCCATCCTTCTACCCGGCACGGCCCCCCCCCCCATCCCCCTCCCCGGCACGGACCCCATCCTCCTCCCCAGCACGGGCCCCCCATCCTCCTCCCCGGGACGGACCCCAACCTCCTCCCCGGCACGGCCCCCCCCATCCCCCTCCCCGGCACGGACCCCCCATCCCCCTCCCCCGCACGGACCCCCCCATCCCGCTCCCAGGCACGGACCCCCCCATCCTCCTCCCCGGCACTGACCCCCCTCCCGGCACTCCCCCGGAGCCCAGCCCACTCTAAACAAGCCCCCCCGCCGCACACACACACACACAACCCTAGACACACCTCTCCCCACACATTCAGACTGCGGCCACGCCATCGTCTGCCCAGCGGCCAACCCCCCAGGCCGTCACTTACCTCCACGCTGGTCGGCGTGAACCTGGAGCACAGGTTGACGCCGATTAAAAGGAGGTTTGATTTACGTCGACGTGACCCGTCATCACGTCGACGGGACTTCGGCCCATCCAGACGGGAGAATATCGGCAGGCCCAAAATCGGCTGCCTTGCCCACCCGTGCAATTCTCCGACGTCTGCGGCGCCATTAACGCCCCGCCGACATTTCTCCCTTCGGAGACTTCGGCAACCGGCGGGGGCGGGATTCACGGCGGCCAACGGCCATTCTCCAACCCTCTGGGGGGTCGGAGAATGAGGCCCCAGATATCTACCTTTCTGGCCTTACGGGCCCTAACGCTACATCTAGGTGGATCCCCAGGCAGTACATCTGGAGCAACCAGGCCTGGATGGAGCCGGCTGCTGCTCGAATGTCCCGGGTGGCAAGCTGCCACCCTGTTCTGCCTGCTGCCCACCAGGTGCACCAGTGATGGGGGGGTGGGGGGGGGAGTCCGAGGTGCTAAGGTGTTCCGGCACTTCCACTGTGGGAGCCAACAGCATGGGCCATATCACCTCCTCCTCCCTCGATGGCCCCCGGACGGCTGCATGGAATTGGGGTGCAAGCGGAGCTACCCCTGAGGCTCCCCTTCCACCTGGCACTGCCAGTCCTGGAGGCCTGCTCTGGTCTCGACCAGGATCTGCATGCTGACGGCCATGGAGCACAGGAACTGGTCCATCTCCATCTGGGACTGAGCCATCTCACCCATTAACTGTGCCACCACCTTCTGCATCTCTGTCACATCAGTCAGTGACTGTGTCATCTTCATCTGGGACTCGGCACCTCCCTCTATGTCTGCGCCACGTCGGCCAATGCGTGAGCAATGCCGCTGACATTCCTAGCTATGGCCTCTGTGGCTGGGCCACGCTTAGGAGTGCCACTGTAATTTCCAGGTGGCTCTGGCACATGTCTGGCTGTGAGACGGCAACCCTGTCCTGGGCCTCGGCCAGCACCTGCACAGAATACCCCAGGCCATGGACATGCTGATCTCTAGCCAAAACCGTCGCCCCCCCCAATGCCTGCACCGCAGATGCTACCCGTGCTGTGTTGGCCTGGGTGGCACACATGGTTGTCACTATCTCCTGCTCCTGCACCCGGTTGGATTCCTCCAAGGTGCTGGATGCTTGCCGACAACCCCGAATCTAGCCCCTGGCTCTGCGACTGCAACTCGACAATTGATAGGACTGTCTGTTCCAGAAACCCAAAACTCAGCTGGATGGCAGCTAGTCTCTGGGGTCGGCCTGCCCTCCAACCGTCCGCCCCCATCGGGAGGTCCTACCTCCACCTGATGTACCCGATATACTGGAGTAGATGTGTGGTGCGCACCAAGGGTGTCCCAGGAGCCTCTTCACTGAAGTGTCCAACGAGGTGAGTGTCTCTGGGATGGTGGAGGGTGTTGGAGACAACAATAAGGGGAAATTAGTGTCACGCCATGACTCGTGCTCTGGGTGTCTAGGGTTTGGCATCGAGGGCTGCTGACCGTGCTGCTGTCTTCATCACTGTTCTTCACATGGGTGGGCCCTCAAGCTGTGGCTGCGGCACTGGCTGGGGGCGGGAGACACCAGATGCACCCACCCCAACACCAGCAAGTCCTGCAAGACACAAGACAAGATGCATGATTAGACCGCGTGCCGGGTGGGAGTGGGGATGGTGGGGGTGATGGTAGTGAGGGGGGTGAGGCTGGGGATGAAGTTGATGTGGGGTGAGTGTGGGGGTGAGGGTGGTGTGGGGTGAGGGTGGGGTTGAGGGTGGTGTGGGGGTGCTGTTGCCCCCCGGGTGTTGATACCTGTGCCATGGGGAACCGCAATTCAACAGGGTCTCTCTTTCTCGCCCACAGCCGACCTCCACCCTGGCGGCTTCCCTTTCCTCTGGGTCGCCGACCACGTGCAGGGCCCTTTGCTCAGCCATGGTCAGGGGCCGCAGGTCCCCCTCCAGATTTCTCCCACCCCCGGCAGTTATGGGTGGCCTTCTCCTGGGTGGGTGGTGAGGAGAGGGGACACAGAAAACCACAGTGTTAGACAGTCTGACGCATGCAGCCCAGGGGCTGGATACATGGTGGCCTGCCTCAGTTGCCATGGTGACCGGTATGGGTGCCGGCATGTAGTGCAGGGTGGGGGCTCGGCCGCCCTCTGGGTGGGTTTGGGTGTTGGTTTACGGGTTTGTGGGACGGGGGTTAGAGCTAGGGCCACAGTGTTAGTAGTTAGAGCTAGGGCCTTCTCAACCTAGCCACCCTCAGCAGGTAGTGCACTTTTCTCCGGCCTGCAAATCTGATTTTATAACATTCAGTATTTTATCACCATGTAACCTGATTGGTAACCAACCAACTTTTGACATTGTACTTTTATTCACAGTCATCCTCTTTTGGTAAGAAGGGTAATAATTCACATATGGCTAATTTTATAGATTTCCTCATGAAAGCATTTTATTCTTGGAATAAATTGATAGGGATAAATATCTGTGAACTATGATGTGTGAAAAATGTCTTGAATGAGTCTTAATAACATTAACTGGCATCAGAGGTAACTTGGTTATGGCCATAGATTTTAAAGAATCAGATATATTTTCTGCGGGGAGGCGGTGGCATGAGTGGTAGTGTCACTGGACTTGTAAACCAGAGACCCATAGTAATGTTCGAGGGACCCAGGTTCAAATTTCCGCCAGTGAAGATGGCAAAATTTGAATTCAATAAAAATCTGGAATTAAAAATCTAATGATGACTATGAAATCATTGTCGATTGTCGTAAAAATCCATCTGATTCACTAATGTCTTTTCGTGAAGGAAATCTGCTCTCCTTACCTGGTCTGGCTGACATGTGACTCCAGGCCCACAGCAATGTGGTTGACTCTTAATTGCCCCCTCAAGGCCAATTAGGGATGGGCAATAAATGCTGGCACAGTCAGCGATGCCCACGTCCCATGAATGAATTAAAAAATAACTCATTGTTTCTTTTTGTAGACTGTTGTGGTGACACCTTTTCATTGAAAGATTTTCTCAATTAATTCTCTTGTTTGAACCACTGGTGTTTAATCTAAAGAAAAATCATACAGACTTGAAACATTAACTCCGTTTCTCTCTCCACAGATGTTGCCAGGCCTGGTGAGTTTGACCACCATTTTCTGATTTTATTTTAGATTTTCAGCATCTGCATTATTTTGCTTTTATTTTGTTCAGTCAGATATAGGCAGGATATCTCCGGCCGTTGGGATTCTGTTTTCCGGCTGGCAGTGCGGCAATGGGAAATCCCATTGACAAGCAGCTAGAGTACTGAATCACATCACCAGTGAACGGTACGCTGCCAACAATTACACGGCTGGGCAACCGGAGAATCCCACTCAAACTTTCAGAAATAGAAGGACTAACATCTTTGATATAAAGACGAAGGAGCTGGACATTGTGGTACTCATTTTATGGCTGCAATGGGGCCTAATTTGAGCAATCAATCTCCTGTGCCAGAAAGGTGCCTGAAATGCATCTAGCCATGAAGTGAGTCGGGCCTATTTCAATTATCTCTGGTGAACACCGACGATCGACACTAGGGGCCGGATTTTCTGCCCCCCCCCCCACACACACAACCATGGTGTGTTTTGAGGTGAGGGAGGTGGCCTGCCATTGGCCGGCCACTTGCCGACGGCAGGATCTTCACTGCTGTCAACAGGGTTTCCTGTCTTCCTGTTTCCTGTTTCCTGCGCCCCCTGCTGCCAAGAAACCCTGGCAGGAGTTCGTCGGCAGCAGGACGGGAACGTCCAGAAGATTCCGGCCTAGTTTCCTTCGATGTGCTGGTGAGGGACTTAATGCCTATTTGAGTTCCCTCCTCACACCACACTTAAGTTGGTCAGAAATGAGCACGGAGCGAGTTGGCCTTGTGCTGCCCAGGGTTTCCCAAACAGTGGCAGACAAGCATGAGTGAGTTTTGTTGCAAAAATTATTTTCTTGAAAATCCACAGCGCTCCCTCAGGTGCCCCTAATTGGAGCTGGATGCAATCAGCCTCCTCCCCACCCCCACCACACTTTGATTTTCTTGACACTGTGCTCCAGTTCAATTGCCGTCACAAGATGTCTTCGTCCTACCTTTCTTTTTCCTTCTGAATCCAAGAATACAGCTCATTTATCAAAATACCAGCAATAACTAGTTTCGACAAACTAAAAAATCTAATTCGACTTCTTCAATGCCTTCGGTCCAAGTGGCTTGTCATTCAGTGACCGTTTGCTTTTCATGTCAATGCTGTGGCACTTTTCATTGTTCCCATATCACGCCTGAGAAATAACTTGATATAACTACGGTGAATGAAATGCAGCCTTCGGTCAATGAGCTTAACATTTTACAAGGGCATTATTTTGTTGTCAGGAATTGTCTACTGCAACAAACAGGCAGGTGGTGGTGAGAGGACTCCAATTAAAATACCAGGGAGAGAGACAGAGGAGTACAAGACCGTCTGACCAGCTTGAATCGTTGCATCTAACTGTTGACTAATATTTCATATGAACTGTTGTAATTATTTATTGAACCTAATTAACTAATATCGATGGACTGCAGCAATGACAGTATTAAGACTTAGCTAATTGACATTCTGCAGCTATGTACATATGAGCTGCAAGGCACATTTGACAGGCTCATATTGCAGGCTAACCTCAGTCTGATTGACACCAACTTAGTGACAGGAGACCTGTCCAGATGTATGAATATTTTTTTTGCATTGACGCGCGTTTGAAAATATCTCACTTGATGTAAATGTGATATTATAACTATACCCTGATTCTCTGAAATTGCCATGAGCTTACATAATTGCAGTGTGTTCTGATTGAATACAAAATATATATATTGTCACAACCATCTGAGGGTGGGAGCACATTCCCAATAGTTTTCCCCTCCTCTTTTTGATTGTAATTCGGTATATTTTATTTTAAAAGATGAATGTGACAATTCAGGGTATGTACTTAACTGGGTGCAGTTTGAAAGAAACCAGCAAGACAGGTAGTCTTGAGTAAAACACATGAATTTGTTTTATTGCTAAAACTTACTCGGGTAAAATATAGTGAAAAATTAAAACTGTAAACACAGATCCTGACTATTGCAACACATACACACACAAGCAATCAAAAGTACAAGATACTAAATAGAGGATGTTAACTTTTGGCCAAATTGATATTCAACAAGAAAAGGCAAGTAAACTAAAGAGTTCACTGAATGTAGGTCTTTTATGCTGTTTCTTTTGGCTGATGCAGTTCTTAAAGCGATAGTCTCCCTTTTGTTTTTCTACAGGGAAAGCTGCTTTGGAATTTGAAGTCTTCCTTCGAATTTGTATCTGCTGTAGACATGTGTTACAGTCTAATATAAGCAGGCATGGTCCAAGCTAGTTGAGAGAGAGAGGAGAGGCAGACAGTTTTCAGATGCTGGTGTTATCTGCTTTTAGATGTTACTTTCCCAGGCTGCTCCAAAGCAAGCGGAGTTTCATAATAACAGACATTTCAAAAATTAAAGCATTTCAGTCATGGGATGACTAGTCATTGATACACAATGGAAAACAATTGATGATCTATTTATGTTAATGAATGAGTTATATCTCCCATTATCAAAATCATTGATATACAATAGAGGATAGATAATAAAAGTAGATAGGGTCCTTAGCTCTTCCCTTATGCATAATCAGTTTCATTAATTCTCCTGTGTTACCTGGTGGTCTTGGAGACAGAAAGTCTGAGGTCTTATTGACCTTCCTGTTTTTGGGTAAGTCCTGATAAAGGCTGTTTTCCACAAGGAAGTGTTCTAGACCTGTTTGCCACATTTTTGCAACAACATAAACTGAATGATGCAAAATCAATATTAATTACCATATAAATCTTTTTTCTATCTGCAGAAGGCTATCACATTGGTCAAATGTTGGTCATGTATTTAACGAAAAATCGTAATATAATTTCAAAGTTTTGATATTCATATTCTGTGCATGTAAAACTTCATTACTTGTAGGCTAGCAGCAACTAGAGACATCGGCAAGGTATAGCAGGTAGTGAACATGAATATAACACAAAAGCAGAAAATACTGGGCAATCTTAGCAGGTCTGACAGCATCTGAGGAGAGAAAAGGGAGCTAACGTTTCGAGTCTGGATGACTCTTTGTCAAAGCTAGAGAGACCTGGAAAGAGCAAGAACACGAGTACTATTTCATCCCGAGGAGAAATGAAGCCTTTCTTCAGCTTGTCATCATTGACAATTTTCACAATTCATTCTTAAAAATGTTTGGTGGTAGAAGACTATGCTTTGGATGGAAAACTTGTGTTTGGATGCAACATTGTGTCACAACTTATGAATGAACTGATGTACACTGCTTCCAGGAGCAGGAAACATCACACGTACAAAGTCACAGCACAATTTTATCAATGCCGTCTTGTTTGAACTTCCCAACCAGAATTGAAAAGATCCACCATAGTAGGAAAGTTCTGAATGTGAGTTTGTAGCAATTGCCCACAGGCAAGTTTACGCATTTTGTTTCTTGTTTTTGAATGCACACCAAAGTGCAAGCCCCGTAGGTTTGTCAAATACAGGAAATCTAATCAAAGTGAGAATTGACAATATAACTTGGGTACCAAATCATTGAAAAATCCTCAGAACTCGGCATTAAAATATTTTCCTTCTATTCAACCTCATACTCAGTACAAGTATTAACATTTATCCATTGCCCCAATGGAAAACATCTAATCTTACGCCGAAAATCCAGTCAAGAATTCCCAAACCACCTTAAATTCATGTCTGAAAATATGCTTAAAAATTAATTTCTGCAGTTGTTCTGAAGATGGACTTCAGTTTCCTGTTTTGTCTTTCCTCAGTTTTGGGGATTCAATCCTACTCACAGGGTTTTCCAAATTACTCAGTTGAGTCCAGGATTGAGCAATTTGATATAACTAAAGTCAAGGTTATTGTTTCCATAATGGATGGTTGTAGGACAATATAATTTAATGGATAAGAGCCAGTTTAGTTTGAACTGCAGCACATATTCAGAACTTGTCATATCTGCTTATCCATGCTGATTTGGCAGTTATGCTCAGAAAGGTCAAAGGAATAATGGGAAATTGGACTGTAGCACTGGTGCATTATCAAATCCAGACACATTGTTAGAACAATATACTACATATAATTCACTGGACCATCCTGATAACTGCTGCATTGGGAACAGGCAAAGTGTCATTACAGAAAAGAGACACCTTGCAGCTTGGCTTGTTGGCTCTTGCACTGGTATTAACAGGTATATTAAACACATGGAGGCTTACTGAAGAAAGGCTAAAGCTCAAACAACTTGAAACGCCTTGTGATTAGTCAAGGAGAAATGATGAATGACATTTGTTACCGGAGAAGAAAGGGTCCTTGATGTCAATAAGTGGGAATGTAAGGAAAGAACACTGGAGGTGAAAACTAATAGTAGTAGAAGTGGAGTAGTCCAGGGAAGACACCTCTGAAAGGTGTTTGGGTGTGATGTAAGAATCATAATCAACTTTAGTTCTTTAGTTGAATTATTCTCTGGAGCCAACATGCCCAGCATTGAACTCAAGACTAGCTCCGCTGAGTAGGACACGTCGTTTGAATGCTTTACCGCAGACTCTCAAAGCAATCAGTCTGTTCGGACACTCTCAGGAGGATACCAGAAATGCTTTAGGGAAGTCCTCAAAGTATCCCTGAAGAGGTCAAATGTCCCTGCCAACTCATTGGAGTATAGTGGATGGGCCTGACCAGAATTGAGGAGGTTCATTCAAGAAAGCAATAAACACACAGAGAGACTTCATCAGGAATGTAAGGAGGCAAATGGTTGGCAGTGAGGACACAATACTTTCAAAAACATTGGATGGAGCTCCACATCAGGGTATGGAAATTAGATCATGGGACCTGCTTTAAATGCTCAAGAAATGAACAGTCAAAGTGAATTTTTGGTACAAATAAACATAAATCCTTTATTATTATTGTAATTATACTGCCATATAGATACATTACATGTAGTAATGAAACCAAACACAACCTCTTTTTCTTGGCTTAATCTGAGCAAACAGTTGGTCAACCTGTCTCCACAATGGTATTAAAGTATGGTGCCACTCTTTCTTTCTCTCAACAGGTGCTGCCTGAGCTGGTGAGTGATTCTAACATTTTCTGGTTCATGTCAGATTTTCTGAATCCACAGTGTTTCACATTAGTACAAATGGCTGCTTTACTGTGATCTGCAATGCGATGGTGCAAGAACCTCCAATGCAAAAACAATAAAGAGAAGGAAAGTGGAAATACCAAAGGGCCTCTCGAGGGCGGTCACTACATCTTGTGGGGAGGACAGTTACCTACATCTGCCCTCGACCTCTCATTCTTAGCGGTCACAGCACATTCTAAAAGAAACAGCGCATTTTAAAAGAAACAGTGGGGAGTAGGTGTTCCACGCCTATTAGGAAACACATTCCTCATTTTCAATTTTCTCCAAATACAAAACTCGAACCTAAAACCACGCATTTGTCACTTTCTATTACACTCATTGTCCTTCTTCTAAAAACCTAAACCCTACCTGCACCTCTGGCTGAAACAGAAGATGCACTCTCAGCTCTAATGCTCAGAAGTGGATAAGCAACTAATTACTGAGATGTTCATCTCAAGGTGGATTGTTTGCAGGGACATTCAATCACACCATACACACGCGAGTAATAGTCGATCTTGTGCAAAGGTTCATCCTAACATTTGCCCCCAAATTCTTAGCTTTTCACATATCGCATGTATAAGTCGACCCCAGATTTCTGCCCCAAAACCTTAATTTCTCACATACCTCATGCTAGTTTTGGGAGTGAGGTTAGCGGGAACAGATTTGTGAGCCAATTTCACAATTGCTCTTTTTTCATTTAAACAGTCAGCAATAGATAACTTGGCATAGCAATTCCCTGCTGAATTCAGAACCATGGCCAGCAACTACTGAGACAATGTCATCATCCGCAACTCCCAAGAACTGTCATGCCTTTCAATCCCTTGAAAATATTATGAGTATATAAGTCAACGCCCGAGTTTTAGCCTAAAAGTTTGGTCTCAAAACGTGACAACTGGATGAGTATATATGATACATATCTTGGGACTTGCTGCAAATAGTGACATTTATGCTGTGGTATTTCAATCCCCTTTCCACGAGCAGAACGGAAGATCAAATATCAGCTGGTTTACAAATCTGCTACTGTTATGCGCCAGGGTTGAGAGAACTCCAAAGTACATCGTGGTGATCACCTGACCCACAACTTTTACTAGATTGTGGTATGGGGAGCACACGGCCCACTCTACAGGTGTGGTACAGCAGAAATCTAAAAGTATATTGTAAAGCAAAACAATGTTTATTCTATGAACTCAATTAATCTTTTTAAAACATGCAGTGAACATCTTAGCAACCATCAATTCAAATACAACTCCCAAAGAATACAAAACTCTAAGTAATCTTTAAACTTTCCTTTTAACATCCAGAAGACAACAACCCTTTTTACAGAAGCACATCAGGTTTAAATTCTCTACCGAGAGCAGTTATCACTCTGAATTCACCAAATGATTTAGAGATAGTCTTTAGATGGCAGAGAGATCAAAATTACACCTTATTTGGCTGGCTGTAGCTCCAACACTAAAAACTAAACTAAAAAACACAGACACACCCAAGCTTTTCCTCAAAGCTCCACCCACACTCTGACATCACTGCAGCCACTTGAGCAGACAAACATTTCTTCAAGTGACATTCCCATGACACTACCCTCTGGTTCATGTGCTAATGGTGGGAGGGCAGGGGGATCCGACTCTGGGCGGGGCCTCCACGGTGGCCAGGCCCGCGATCGGGGCCTACCGATTGGCGGAAGGGCTAATTCCATGGGGGGGCCTATGTTCCTCCACTTTGGGCCCCTGTAGGGCTCTGCCATATTGCCCGGGGGCCGACGGAAAGACGGCAGCTCACACACATGCGCTGACCCGCGCCGGCCATGGTGCGCATGCGCGGACTCGCGGCGCACGTGGTGCACCGGCCGTGGCGCAGCAGACACCACTCCGGCACCATACTAGCCCCCTAGGAAGGGGTGAATGCCTGGTCTTGGAGGCCCTTTTATGCCGGAGTCGCTCGCGCCACTTTTGTCAACCGCATCTATTTTCTCGTCAATTGGTCTTCTAATTTACAGCATGACTGGATCTTCAGAGAGAACCTATGGGGCAACACCCTTGAGGGTGGCAAGGTAGCACAGTGGTTAGCATTGCTGTCTCATAACCCCAGGGTCAAAGAAAAAAGAACAAAGAAATGTACAGCACAGGAACAGGCCCTTCGGCCCTCCAAGTCCGTGCCGACCATGCTGCCCGACTAAACTACAATCTTCTACACTTCCTGGGTCCGTATCCTTCTATTCCCATCCTATTCATATATTTGTCAAGATGCCCCTTAAATAAAGAACAATTCCGGCCTTAGGTGACTGTGTGGAGTTTGCACATTCAACCTGTGTCTGCGTGGGTTTCCTCTGGGTTCTCCAGTTTCCTCCCACAGTCTAAAGATGCGCAGGTTAGGTGGATTGACCATGCTAGTGTCCAAAAATGTGCAGGTTAGGTGGGATTACGGGGATAGGACGGGGAGTGGGCCTAGGTAGGTTACTCTTTCAGAGGGTCGGTGCAGATGTGATGGGCTGAATGATCTCCTCTTGCAATGTATGGATTTTATGGTTCTATAACTTCCTATTGATAAGATATAGTGTAAACAGTTGATTGTGAGTCAGAGATTTGTGATCAAACTTAAAGTGCTGTGGTCACGCTGTCCCTTGAGTATAATCCCCAGTGCTGGAATCTGAGATCCAATAGGGGACATTCAAACAATTTAAAGAGCTTTGGGGCTGATTTCCTAATCTCAATGGTTTGAGCTATCAGAACAGTTTGAAGAAACATAGCCTGGAAAGGAGACATCTGAGATGTGATCGTATAGAAGTATATAGGATGATAAATGGTATTGGAAAAATGAATCTAGAGTAATAGAACAAGATAAATTGGACATGAGAGTAGAATAAAGAAGCACAGGTTTACATTCGAAAAGCTAACTAGTACCAGAATGTTCTTTAGTATTAGGAAGCTCATCTTCATTTGGGAGATGGAGGTGAACATCATGAATACATTTAAATAAACAGTTGGATGCTGCAATGGAGATAGCCAACAGAAGGGAGACTGCTTTTGGATGGATGAACTTACATGGGCTCCATGACCTTTTGTGAATGAATGCAGTTATAAATATAAAATTTGAAGAGGTATAAGGAATTATAGGATTTTAAAAGTGACTCACCTATGAAGTAGGGATTAAAAATTAAAAGCAGAGTTCACCTGCTGGACAAAGTTTTAAAATTTGATAAACATGCCTGAGTATCATTGTGGGCTCAAGGACAATGACATTTTGTGGCATATATTCTAACACAAGGCAGTCATCAAAGAAAAAGAGGAACCGGCCTTAACGCTTGCAGTGCCAAGAACGCCTCCACTATTAAACGGGACCATGTTTTTTTTCTGGCCTCGGTGAGGAATGCCCTGCTGAGGCCACACTTACCTTCATTCATCAGTCCAGGTTAGAATTCAGGGCGCCATTTTTAAATGATACCCCAATCTCTCACTATCCACTGCGGCTTCTGGCCCCCACACTCCCACAATGGCCCAGCTTACTTGTTAGGGGGGTCCTTGAGCCCCGATCACCCTATATCATAAAGGCCGACATGGGCAACCTGCCACCCAGGCATCTTGACACTGCCAGACTGGCACCCTGGTAGTGCCAGGGTGGCAATACCAAGGTGCCAGGATGGCAGTGTAAAGGTGCCTGGGTGGAAGTGGAGGTGTCAGGGTACCACCCTGCCCAGCCCAACCATCCGGGGACATCTGATAGCTGGGAGAACCCCCTCCCCAGGTGCCATTATGCCTGGTCCAGGTTTGTGCTAAACGGCACCATGGCAAGGTCTCCGAGGGCATTTGATCCCAGGCCTTGGGAGACTCTGGCACAGACATTTAAATACGCCTAACTGCTCATGAGAGCATACAATCGCACCTGTTATTTCAGCCGAATATTTGTTTATTTTTCAAACCCTCCCCCTCCACAAAGTCTTCTTGTTCATATTAGAATGATGATCAAACTCAGTGAGGCATTTAAGTGAGCATTAATTGGCCATTTTAGGGCTTCACTGGCCCAAGAGAGGGCTGCTGACACAACCGCCGAGCGTCCAATTGTGATGGAGTCAAGGGCTGGTGGGTAGGTTCCCAGAATAGCATCCACGGCAGTGTGTCCAATTTTACACCTCACACCCGTATACCCGTATACACTTGCCCTGCCGGGTGTGTAAAATTCTGTCCAGTAACTCATCAACTGCTGAATTATGATATTTGGTCCAAGCCTTAGTTCAGAGAATGAAAATGATGGGATATGAATAATTTAATGAAGTCATAATCATTTACTAAAACCCCCCAGGAAACTATAGTTTTCTATTTGAAGAGATTCATTGGGCAGATCCCTGTATGAATGCTGATTGAAAAATGAATCACGCTTTTCTCTCCATCTCCCTTAAAAACACCTATAAGGTAAGCCCCAGTGTAGGAAAAGAGAGAAAAGGGAGGCATAGCTTTTGTCCTTGTAATCACCACTTATAATACACCCTGCTCTGGATCAGGAACACAACTTTACTAGCATACAGAGAGATAACAAAGAAATTTGATATGAATGTATGTAGATATTACATGCAAAAAGCATGCTCTGTATTTCTAAGCTTCAGTCAGATTTTAGGTACAAAGTCATTGACAGCAGAACTGAGAAACGCAAGTAATATTAAACACACATGTTAGTTAAGAATGCAAAACACAGACAACCAATGTCATTTTTAGCAATTTAGAATATTGAGTCATTGTGCTAACTAGATGTAATCTAAATATGCAAATTCTGTCAAATTGAAAATACCATTGCCATCACGAAGAAAGCTGCCAAGTCCTAGCTTAATGGAATGTGGAGAGTATTATTCATGATGCTATTAGAGATAACAGGTGAATAAATTATAATAATTAGACACAATTTGCATATACAAATTAGGTTAATTAAAAATCATACTTTCCATTATGACTCAAAAACCACATCCTATCATCATGAATCTGGAAGCATGTTTTGTTCTATTATAAATATTATAATGATGAAGTACACTAATTAGAGCTAATTTACTTCTGTAAATTCAATCAAATAGAAAATAAACTTTCCCTATAGCAGATAAACCACCAGAGCTATCATTACAAACCTCTGAGTATATGTTTAACCATTTAAAACAATGTTTAAACACTTGAAGTGAATCAACCCCAATTTTCATATGCATTTTGGTAACAATTAGAAAATTGACTTGTTTCTGCAGTTCCAAAATAAATAAATTGGGGTTTATTTTTTCCTTATGTTTCATCACATATTAACAAGTGCCCTGTCACAGGACATTAAATCCTCTTGTCAGCAAATATGAAGGGTGTAATTTTGATGCCTTTGGAGGTTGCAACCTAGAGGTTAGTCTGGGGAGCATATGATTTTCAGATGCCATTCAGCTAACTAAGGCCCCAAAATGGCAGGCAGACAATGGAAACATACCTATGGCTGGAAATGTGCACCCGCAATATTGGACAATACAAAAAACAGGCATCCTCTACGCAAGTCCGAAGATGGCATTATGATCTAGGTATATCTCGTTTTTGATGTTCTTTTCAAACATTAGTAATCCTAAAAGCAACCATTGCCATTGTTTGCCGAAGTCAGAGAAACTAAACTGAGGGATTATCGCCAACCAATATAGTAAATAAGTTACCTGAATATAGAATTAGAGTGCTTCTCCCAAACCTGCATTAAAGGGATCATTCCCCACTACACTCCTCTATTGCTGATGGCATCCGATTAACACACTACCCGTCCCCAATCCTTAGTTCCATGATCCCCTTGACTCACTTATTGTATGCAGTCCTGGTCACCTCACGATCGGAAGAATGTGATTACACTGGAGAGGGTGCAGAGGAGATTCACCAGGATGTTGCCTGGGATGGAGCATTTTAGCTATGGCGAGAGGCTGAATAGGCTCAGGTTGTTTTCTTTAGAGTAGAGAAGACTGAGGGGGGACCTAATTGAGGTGTATAAGATTATGAGGGGTATAGATAGGGTGGATAGAAAGCAGCTGTTCCCCTTAGTTGAAGGGCCAATAACGAAGGACATAATTTTAAGGTGAGGGGTAGGAGATTTAGAGGGGATTTGAGGAAAAAATGTTTCACCCAGAGGGTGGCAGGAGTCTGGAATGCACTGCCTTGGAGAGTAGCAGAGGCAGGAAACCTCATAACCTTAAAAGCGTACGTGGATGAATACTTAAAATGTCGTAATATTCAAGGCCATGGGCCAAGTGCTGCAAAGTGGAATTTGTGTAGATTTAGTGTGGTTATGTAGACTCGATGGGCTGATGGGTATCTTCTATACCCAATGACTCTATGATGTATATTGGCCACCTAATTTTCAATTCCATGTTCTTTGAAACCCTCACCATAATTCCATGCTCAGTTACTGTTACGACACCCTCAGGTGCCAAACTGTATATTGTATACCGTTCCCCTCCTACAACTTGGAGTATGAACTCCCCAGATGATTGACCTCCACCAAAGGTGTCCTGGTAGCAGATGCAAATGGGTAACTTACCTCTCCAAAGGGGTATTCTGGCTAAACAAATCAATTCATCAAGTTCAGACCTTACCTTACCTGATCTAATTTCAGGTTTTAAATTCTGGACCTACCAAAATCCTACTTCACTGGCCGTTCCCGTACCAGCCTCCCCGAACAGGTGCCAGAATGTGGCGACGAGGGGCTTTTCACAGTAACTTCATTTGAAGCCTACTTGTGACAATAAGCGATTTTCAATTCATTTCATTTTTCATTTCATTTCATTTTCAGTTGAAGGAGTAAATGGCCACCTGCCTCCATAAACTATGCATCCGTGAACTCCATTACTACCTGCGTAAAAATAGGAAGTGCCGTGTTCAGGGCCGGACTTCTGATTTCTGGGATCATCCACCATTTTCGCCACAAGGGAGAGTACTCTGTTGCGGTGAAAATCTGGGCCTATGTTTTAATCTAAAAATAAAAACAAAATACTGCGGCTGCTGGAAACCTGAAACAAAAATAGGAAGTGCTGGAAAGGTGAGGTAATGGCAAAGTAGTGTTGCCACTGGACTAGTAATCCAAAGGCCCAGAGTAATAATTTGGGGAATGGGTTAGGATCCCACCATGGAAGATGGTGGAATTTGACTCCAAGAAAAATCTGGAATTAACAGTCTAACGATGACAGCAAAACTATTTTCGTAAAAACCCATTGGTTCATTAGTGTTATTTAGGGAATGGAATACGAACATAGGAAATTACTAAATAGGAGCAGATATTGGCCACTTGGTTCCTTGAGCCTGCACCATCATTCGATAATAGCTTGGCTAATCTGTTTGCGTTTCAAGTTCCACATTCCCATCCACCTCTGATAATCTTTGATTCCCTTACTTAACAAGATCTATCCACCTCCGCCTTAAAAATATTCGATGACCCCTCTGTCATAATAGACACACAGGTGTATGATGGTGCACAGACAGGCAGTGATTGACACACAGGATGACCAGTGAACACACAGAACACAGCAGCCAATCACCAGACAGGACATGACCACGAGAAAGCCAGAGGGCACTAGTTTTCCCGCTCTCTTGGGATCCAGCCTCTGAGACAGTCAGAGCCCGTGAGCAGCAACTGGAACATACACAATGTGGTAGTAAGATAATCTGGTCAGGTTAGCTTCAGGTCTCCAGTCAAGTCAGCATAGTGTCAACCCACAGTTAAAGTATGTGTGATAGTTAAGAGTTCAATAAAATCGAGTTGCATTTCTTCAAGTGTTGGAAGCCTGTCTCTCTCACTGCTGCAGTAAACGCAGTCCTCGCAGACCTGGCATACCCAACACATCACCCTCTTCTTTATCCAATCTGCTATTGTGGTCTGGCTTTCATATGGCTCCAGCCTCACAGAAAAGTGGTTGACCCTTAAATGCCCCCTTAACTGGCCTGGCAAGCCACTCAGTTGCATCAAACCGTTAAAACATCAATAAAAGGGAATCAAACCGGACGGACCACCCAGCATTGACCTAAGGAACAGAAATTACAACAGCAAACCTAGCCTGTCAATCCTGAAAAGTCTTCATTAATAACACCCGGGGAGGGGGTAATGCCAAACTTTGTAGATTTCTCACACAACCGAGTCAAGGAACAACCTGACATAGTCATACTCAGGAAATCATACCTTACAGGTAATGTCCCAGACACCACAACCACCATCCCTGATACAGCAGGGTGACAGCACAGTGGTTTACAGTCAGTAGGGAGTTGCCCTGGGAGTCCTGAACATCGGCTATGAACGGCATGATGTCTTGTGGCATCAGATCAAGCATGGGCAAGGGAATCTCCAGCTGATTACTACACTCAGCTGATGAATCAGTAGTCCTCCACATTGAACACCGCTTGGAGGAAGAACTGAGGGTAGCAAGGGCGCAAAATGTACCCTGTGTGAAGGACTTCACCGAGAATGGCTTGGTAGCATTGCCACAGACTGAGTTGGCCGAGTCCTAAACAACATAGCTGCTAGATGAGGTTTGCAGTAGATGATGAGGGAACTAACGAGAGGGGAAATCATACTTAGCCGCATCCTCACATATCCACCTACCTCGGACACATTTATCTATGAAAGTATCGGTATGTGTGACCACCGCACAGTGCTTTTGTAGGCAAAGTCCAGTTTCCACATTGAGGATATCCTCCGTTGTGTTGTGTGTTACTATCATCTTGCTAAATGGGATAGATTTCAAACATATTTAACAACTCAAGACTGGGCATCCATGAGATGGATCATCAGCAGTAACAGAACTGTTCTCAACCACAATCTGTAACCTTATAATCAGGCATATCCCCCACTCTACCATTAACACCAAGCCAGGGAATCAACCCTGGTTCAATGAAGAGTGCAGGACAGCATGCCAGGAGCAACATCAGGCATACCTAAAAATGAGGTGATAACCTGGTGAAGCTACAAATCAGGACTAGTTACATGTCATGCAGCATAAACAGCAAGAGACAGACAGAGTTAAGCAATTGCACAATGGATCAGATCCAAGCTCTACAATCCTGGCAGATCCAGTCGTGAATGTTGGTGGACAGTTAAACAACTCACCGGAGGAGGAGGCTCCACAAATATCACTATCCTAAATGATGGAGAAGGCAAACACACCAGTGCTAAAGATAAAGCTAACACATTTGCAACAATCTTCAACCAGAAGTAGATGATCCATCTCAACCTCCTCAGGATGTCCCCAGCTTCACAGATGTCAGTCTTCAGCCAATTCAATTCACGCCATGTGATATTAAAAATGGTGAAGACAATGGATACTGCAAAAACTATGGGCCCTGACAATATTTTGGCAATCGTACTGAAGACCTGTGCTCCAGAAATTGCTGCATCCCTAGCCAAGCTGCTCCAATACAGCTACAACATTGACATCCATCCAGCAATGGGTAAATTTCCCAGGTAATAATAATCTTTATTGTCACAAGTAGGCTTACATTAACACTGCAATGAAGTTCCTGTGAAAAGCCCCGAGTCGCCACATTCCGGCACCTGTTCGGATACACAGAGGGAGAATGCAGAATGTCCAATTCACCTAACAGCACATCTTTCGGGAGTTGGGGGAGGATACCGAAGGAAACCCACACAGAAACAGGGAGAAAGTGCAGACTCCGCACAGACAGTGACCCAAGCTGGGAATTGAACCTGAGACCCTGGCTCTGTGAAGCAACAGTGCTAACCACTGTGCTACCGTGTGAATCTGGAACAAACACAGAGAATACTGCACACTCTCAGCAGGTCTGACAGCATCTGTGGAGAGAAAATGGAGCTAACGTTTTGAGTCTGGATGACTCTTTGTCAAAGCTGGTTTGTGGAATTCTCTTTCCCAGTAGGACCTGTACACAAAAAGCAGGACACATCGGCTGGATTCTCCGTTCTTGAGACTAAGTGTTGACACCGGGGCAGGATTTGTGGACTTGGGTGCCGAACCTGGACCAATTCAGCAACCATTGAGGGGCTAGCAACGGCGCCACATGGAACACAATTGATTCCGATGAAAAACGATGCGGGATTCATTGGATCCGTGATTGACACTCGAGCGGTTGACAAGCTACAGCTACATATACACGTTACAATCCCCACACACCCTCATCCCAGCCACCACAATGGCACTGGTTGTGCTGGAATGCGCCCATACAGCTGATGGCTCAGTTGGGGGCAAAGAGCACCTAGCAGGGGTGCCCTGGGGGACACCTATATGACCCGTGGCTCTAAGTTCACAGTGGGCTGTCAAGCTGCCTTTCCGACTGTGGCAGTATGTTTCCTGCCCATCCACCTCGATCCATAAAAAGTGAGGGCCATAGTCAGCCTGTACGAAGGCCATTCACCTCCTCCCCCAACCCCATACAACTCTGGAATTCCCTCCACCTCCCCAAACAGACACCACCTGCTGGCCAGTTCAGGTTTTGCTACACTAATCCTTTCCCTCCGAGAACCAGTGGGCTGCTGGACACCCGCATGGAGTAGTGGAAATAAAGCTCAGGCTTGCTGGAAATCAGGATGGACCTGCCACCAATTCGTACCACACTGCTAGTTATAACTGCCCCCTCATCATTTCAAATTGTGGCGCACTAGTTCATCATTTAACAATGCGATAGAGTTGCGTAAATAAATAGTTAACTTATTTCTGCTGGTTATGAAGTCTGAGCTCAGGCACTGCACTAAAGGAATCCTATTGGCTCCCTTTGCTGTGGCATCATGCTGTTGGAAAGGGATTGCTTGACATAAAGTAGGAACTTATTTCAGCCTACAATCCTTCGGAGTCTGTGAGTTGTTTTGCTTTTAGCAGAACTCATTCTTCCTTTTAGCAGTCTTTTGTCATGAACATTATTGAAAACAATTGTTTCCTTTAGGACAGCCTTGAACTGAGTGAAACCAGTGGTGTTATTTTCGAACACGTAGGGAAATGTGACTTCAAAATCTTTCTTGAGGATCGAGTGAAGAAAACATTTCACTATTATGTGAAGAATTTCAGTCATGTGAATCGAAATTGTGAAATACAGATTGTTTTTTGCCTTCGTATATTGCTTTTCCCTGTTGTTAACTGGAGTTCATTATAAACTAAGCACTGCGGCTCAGTACATGCGTTCTCCAGCCATATTGCAAATTTTGCCATGTTCACTGTTCAAATTTCTCGCTGTCATATTTTACACTTAGGCTCACATTTTGATGTGGAAAATATTTACTTTACTGTTTAACAAAATAAAGCAACTTAGCATTAAGTTGGATTGATTCTAAGGATGGAATACATGTTTTATATCTGTTATTTAGATTTTTCTCCGGGTTTCCCTAACATCAGTTTGCACTGAGTGCTGAATTTGGTGCATTTGAGTGCTATAGTGAGAGTTTGGTGACCGAGGGAGTGCTGAATTTGGTGCTTTTTGAGTGCGATAGTGAGAGTTTGGTGACCGAGGGAGTTAGGTGAGGAGGGAGTAAGGTGCTCCTTTCATTTTGTTTCCGACATTTCCACAAAGAGTGCGAAGAGAGCCAGGAATTTACAGAAAGTGTAGCTGACTGGGAGCAGAGTCGGAGATCTAGTTAGTCCACACAGCAGCTATATTCTGTAAGGTAAGAGGGGGTGGAGGCTAGGCCAGTTACATGCTCCTCCTGTAGGATGTGGGTGGTGAAGGATACCACCGGTGTCCCCACTGACTATACCTGCGGGAAGTGCACCCAACTTCAGCTCCTCAAAGACCGTGTTAGGGAACTGGAGCTGAAGCTGGATGAACTTCGGATCATCCGGGAGGCAGAGGGGGTGATTGAGAAGAGTTACAGGGAGGTAACCACACCCAAGGTACAGGACAAGAATAGCTGGGTTACAGTCAGGGGGAAAAAAACAAACAGGCAGACAGTGCAGGGATCCCTCGTGGCCGTTCCCCTTCAAAACAAGTATACCGTTTTGGATGCTGTTGGGGGGGATGACCTACCGGGGGAAGGCCCTAGCGGTCAGGTCTCTGGCACGGAGTCTGGCTCTGGGGCTCAGAAGGGAAGGGGGGAGAATAGAAAAGCAATAATTGTAGGAGATTCAATGGTTAGGGGAATAGATAGGAGATTCTGTGGTCACGAGCGAGACTCCCGGAAGGTATGTTGCCTCCCGGGTGCCAGGGCCAGGGATGTCTCGGATCGTGTCTTCAGGATCCTTAAGGGGGAGGGGGAGCAGCCAGAAGTCGTGGTGCACATTGGTACCAACGACATAGGTAGGAAAAGGGGTGTGGAGGTAATAAACAAGTTTAGGGAGTTAGGCTGGAAGTTGAAAGCCAGAACAGACAGAGTTGTCATCTCTGGTTTGTTGCCGGTGCCACGTGATAGCGAGGCTAGGAATAGGGAGAGAGTGCAGTTGAACACGTGGCTGCAGGAATGGTGTAGGAGGGAGGGCTTCAGGTATTTGGATAATTGGAGCGCATTCTGGGGAAGGTGGGACCTGTACAAGCAGGACGGGTTGCATCTGAACCAGAGGGGCACCAATATCCTGGGAGGGAGGTTTGCTAGTACTCTTCAGGAGGGTTTAAACTAATTTGGCAGGGGAATGGGAACCGGATTTGTAGTCCAGCAACTAAGGTAGCCGATATTCAGGATGCCAAAGCATGTAATGAGGCAGTGGGGAAGGGAACACTGACAAAGGAGAGTATTTGCAGGCACGGAGATGGGTTGAAGTGTGTATACTTCAACGCAAGAAGCATCAGGAATAAGGTGGGTGAACTTAAGGCATGGATCGGTACTTGGGACTACGATGTGGTGGCCATCACGGAAACTTGGATAGAAGAGGGGCAGAAATGGTTGTTGGAGGTCCCTGGTTATAGCTGTTTCAATAAGATTAGGGAGGGTGGTAAAAGAGGTGGGGGGTGGCATTATTAATTAGAGATAGTATAACAGCTGCAGAAAGGCAGTTCGAGGAGTATCACCCTATTGAGGTAGTATGGGTTGAAGTCAGAAATAGGAAAGGAGCAGTCACCTTGTTAGGAGTTTTCTATAGGCCCCCCAATAGTAACAGAGATGTGGAGGAACAGATTGGGAAACAGATTTTGGAAAGGTGCAGAAGTCATAGGGTAGTAGTCATGGGCGACTTTAACTTCCCAAATATTGAGTGGAAACTCTTTAGATCAAATAGTTTGGATGGGGTGGTGTTTGTGCAGTGTGTCCAGGAAGCTTTTCTAACACAGTATGTAGATTGTCCGACCAGAGGAGGGGCAATATTGGATTTAGTACTGGGTAATGAACCAGGGCAAGTGATAGATTTGTTAGTGGGGGAGCATTTTGGAGATAGTGACCACAATTCTGTGACTTTCACTTTAGTAATGGAGAGGGATAGGTACGTGCAACAGGGCAAGGTTTACAATTGGGGGAAGGGTAAATACGATGTTGTCAGACAAGAATTGAAGTGCATAAGTTGGGAACATAGGCTGGCAGGGAAGGACACAAGTGAAATGTGGAACTTGTTCATGGAACAGGTGCTACGTGTCCTTGATATGTATGTCCCTGTCAGGCAGGGAAGAGATGGTCGAGTGAGGGAACCATGGTTGACAAGAGAGGTTGAATGTCTTGTTAAGAGGAAAAAGGTGACTTATGTAAGGCTGAGGAAACAAGGTTCAGACAGGGCATTGGAGGGATACAAGATAGCCAGGAGGGAACTGAAGAAAGGGATTAGGAGAGCTAAGAGAGGGCATGAACAATCTTTGGCGGGTAGGATCAAGGAAATCCCCAAGGCCTTTTACACATATGGGAGAAATATGAGAATGACTAGAGCGAGGGTAGGTCCGATCAAGGACAGTAGTGGGAGATTGTGTATTGAGTCTGAAGAGGTAGGAGAGGTCTTGAATGAGTACTTTTCTTCTGTATTTACAAATGAGAGGGGCGATATTGTTGGAGAGGACAGTGTGAAACAGATTGGTAAGCTCGAGGAAATACTTGTTAGGAAGGAAGATGTGTTGGGCATTTTGAAAAACTTGAGGATAGACAAGTCCCCCAGGCCTGACGGGATATATCCAAGGATTCTATGGGAAGCAAGAGATGAAATTGCAGAGCCGTTGGCAATTATCTTTTCACCCTCACTGTCAACAGGGGTGGTACCAGGGGATTGGAGAGTGGCGAATGTCGTGCCCCTGTTCAAAAAAGGAACTAGGGATAACCCTGGGAATTACAGGCCAGTTAGTCTTACTTCGGTGGTAGGCAAAGTAATGGAAAGGGTACTGAAGGATAGGATTTCTGAGCATCTGGAAAGACACTGCTTGATTAGGGATAGTCAGCACGGATTTGTGAGGGGTAGGTCTTGCCTTACAAATCTTATTGAATTCTTTGAGGAGGTGACGAAGCATGTGGATGAAGGTAAAGCAGTGGATGTAATGTACATGGATTTTAGTAAGGCATTTGATAAAGTTCCCCATGGTAGGCTTATGCAGAAAGTAAGGAGGCATGGGATAGTGGGAAATTTGGCCAGTTGGATAACAAACTGGCTAACCGATAGAAGTCAGAGAGTGGTGGTGGATGGCAAATATTCAGCCTGGATCCCAGTTACCAGTGGCATACCGCAGGGATCAGTTCTGGGTCCTCTGCTGTTTGTGATTTTCATAAATGACTTGGATGAGGGAGTTGAAGGGTGGGTCAGTAAATTTGCAGACGATACAAAGATTGGTGGAGTTGTGGATGGTAAGGAGGGCTGTTGTCGGCTGCAAAGAGACATAGATAGGATGCAGAGCTGGGCTGAGAAGTGGCAGATGGAGTTTAACCCTGAAAAGTGTGAGGTTGTCCATTTTGGAAGGACAAATATGAATGCGGAATACAGGGTTAACGGTAGAGTTCTTGGCAATGTGGAGGAGCAGAGAGATCTTGGGGTCTATGTTCATACATCTTTGAAAGTTGCCACTCAAGTGGATAGAGCTGTGAAGAAGGCCTATGGTGTGCTCGCGTTCATTAACAGAGGGATTGAATTTAAGAGCCGTGAGGTGATGATGCAGCTGTACAAAACTTTGGTAAGGCCACATTTGGAGTACTGTGTACAGTTCTGGTCGCCTCATTTTAGGAAGGATGTGGAAGCTCTGGAAAAGGTGCAAAGAAGATTTACCAGGATGTTGCCTGGAATGGAGAGTAGGTCTTACGAGGAAAGGTTGAGGGTGCTAGGCCTTTTCTCATTAGAGCGGAGAAGGATGAGGGGCGACTTGATAGAGGTTTATATGATGCTCAGGGGAATAGATAGAGTAGACAGTCAGAGACTTTTTCCCCGGGTGGAACACACCATTACAAGGGGACATAAATTTAAGGTGAAAGGTGGAAGATATAGGAGGGATATCAGAGGTAGGTTCTTTACCCAGAGAGCAGTGGGGGCATGGAATGCACTGCCTGTGGAAGTAGTTGAGTCGGAAACATTAGGGACCTTCAAGCAGCTATTGGATAGGTACATGGATTACGGTAAAATGATATAGTGTAGATTTATTTGTTCTTAAGGGCAGCACGGTAGCATTGTGGATAGCACAATTGCTTCACAGCTCCATGGTCCCAGGTTCGATTCCGGCTTGGGTCATTGGCTGTGCGGAGTCTGCACGTCCTCCCCGTGTCTGCGTGGGTTTCCTCCGGGTGCTCCGGTTTCCTCCCACAGTCCAAAGATGTGCGGGTTAGGTGAATTGGCCAATGATAAATTGCCCTTAATGTCCAAATTGCCCTTGGTGTTGGGTGGAGGTGTTGAGTTTGGGTAGGGTGCTCTTTCCAAGAGCCGGTGCAGACTCAAAGGGCCGAATGGCCTCCTTCTGCACTGTAAATTCAATGATAATCTATGATTAATCTAGGACAAAGGTTCGGCACAACATCGTGGGCCGAAGGGCCTGTTCTGTGCTGTATTTTCTATGTTCTATGTTCTATCAGCAATTGGCGCAACACACACACTTAAGTTGCTACCCAGACTGCCAATGCCTAATTTGCCAAGCTTCTTTTCGAACCCTTTCCTGGTCCCATCACAGGAACTGTGTCCAGCGGCGACACACTCAGCCGGGATCCGTGCCGCTGGCCGGGGGGGACTTCCTCGAGTGCTCGGGGGACTGGTGGGGGGTGGCCAGAGAATGGGCATGGAGTGTCCTGTGGGGTCGCATTTGGTGGGTCAGGTCCGCACACGGCTGGCGCCATGCTGTGCGGCGCAAACGCTGCAGGTCGTCGCCATGCTCAGTGACCCGGCCATTCTCCGGCCATTTACGTCGCGGCAGCCGGGAGTTTCACCCAGTGCTGCTGCTAGCCCCTCACTTGTCCCAGAATCGGTGAGGGTTTGGCGCCAATTTTGGAGTCGTAAAATGCCCGTGAATTATCTGCTTCAGCCGGCACTTATCCGCTGAAACAGAGAATTCAGCCCATTATATTTTATTATAGGGGGATTCTGAAGTTCAATTGGAGTTTAAACCTAGATAAACCATCATCAGTACTTATTTTTGTCACTGGTAAAAATGATGTATGTCTTTTTACTGTAAACACCAAAACTGTCCAGTCTTCACTGTTCTAGTTAGAAAGCAAATTAATGCCCAATTTTTGGGCCTATTGGGGCCATCTGAAATGTTAAGCAGTATAGAGATTGAATCTTCAGAAATCCCAGTATCAGAGTAGTAATCATGGTATGCCAATGCGTTTTCTCCACCTAATGCTTTTTCCTGGTTCTCTAGGCTGTCATGCCTTCCTGAAGATTCACAAGTATATAAGAAATGAATCGTTGTAATATTAGCACCAAAACGCTTAACATGATTAATAAGCCATTCCACTGCTATTAATGAGAGGTATTGTACTAAAATAGTTGTCAGTGTGCTGTGCTGCAATGTGTTAAATGTTCTGATGGGGAATTTGATAACAAGTAAATTTAAAGGCTTCTGAATGCACAAAGTTTGGAATAAAATTAATGAGTTAACAGCACAAATAGAGACAAGTGGGTGTGGTTTACTGAGATATGGGACGCGATTCACACAAAAACTTTCCAAATGTTTCGGACACATTTGGCGGTGTTTCTCGACGGCTGCAGTGCCAGGGTTTGATGTCACTATTCCAGGGCACTTCGCCATTTTTCTGGGCCTCAGGGAGTTTCTCCCCATAGAGGCTACATTTAGGAACTTTTCCTGCTCTGGGGAACTGAGCTCGCCAGCAGGACTGGCTATTCACAGGTCGGGTCTCCATTTTGAAAGGCTGTTCCAATCTCCACCCCCCCCCCCCACCCACTTTCAGGCCCCCCCTGCTTTCAGGACTATCTTTCACACACCCAACATTTCTTCGACTCCCTCAAATCCCCCCTCACCTCCCCCTTTCATGGGCATTGTCCCCCAGATCACGACTCTTAGCAGTGCCAACCTAACACCTGGGCACCTTGCTATTGCCAGCCTGTAACCCTGGCATTCCCCATGGCACCCTGGCAATGCCAACCATCATGCGTGGTCCATAAGTGTGGAATTCAGTGCTAAATGATACCGAGCTGAGGCCTCGCAGGCAAAACCATTGACGCCCGGGCACTGGGTGAATATGGTACCAGTATATTTAAATTAACTAAATTTTAATATCTAGTTAACGCTCAGTGAGGGCGTGATCAAGATCATGGTGGGTTCTGCACGTTGGGAGTGGGTCACGTGAGTCTTCGTGTCTGGCGTGGAGCCCGATTTGGGGTTCTCCTGCAATACACCCATTGCGGCTGGCATGGAGTCTGTCATGACATGGTGGGAAAATGGCGCCAATCGTTACAACGAGACTAGGTCTGGGAGTTTAATATTCAAGGATACTTAATGGGCGGGATTCTCCGAACCCCCGCCGGGTCGGAGAATCAGCGGGGGGCGGCGTGAATCCCGCCCCAACACCGCCTGCCGAATTCTCCGGCGGCAGGGGCCACTGGCAGCGACCCCCTCCCCCGGCGATTCTACGACCCGCGATGAGCCAAGTGGCCGCCCGTATTAGGCCCATCCCTCCGCCGTAAATTAGAGTAGGTCCTTACCGGCGGGACCTGGCTGCGCGGGTGGCCTCCGGCGTTCTTGGGGGGGGGCGCAGGGGGATCTGGCCCCGGGAGGTGCCCCCACGTTGGCTGGCACACGATCGGGGCCCACTGATCCGCGGGCGGGCCAGTGCCGTGCGAGCACTCTATTCCTCCGCGGCGGCTGGTGTAATGGTCCGCGATGGCCGATGCGGAGGTGAACCCGCACACGCTGGGGGAGGCCCTTCGGCGCTGGTTGGCGTGGCGCCAAGCCCCTTCCGCATCGGCCACCTTCGGGGCGGCCCGACGCCAGAGTGGTTCACGGCACTCCTTTCCGCTGGAGTTGCCCGCCCTGCCGGTTCGCAGAGAATCCCACCCAATATTTCTGAAAGATAGGCAAGAAGTAAAAGGATGCGGTGTAGCTTTGTTAGTTAAGGACGACATTAGTGTTGTCATGAGAAATTACATAGGCACTGGATATCAAGACGTAGAATCAGTCTGGATAGAAATAAGACAGAGCAAGGGAAAGAATTCCATAGTGGGAGTAATCTGTACGCGCCCAAACAATAGTTCCACAGTATAAAACTAGGAAATACTGTTGGCTTGTAAGAAAGATATGACAAGAATCATGGGTTATTTTCATCTAGCTATGACCTCTGGAAAGCCATCAGGTACGCCAAGAGATAATACCAGATTAAGCTAGCCTCACAAACTAACTACGCGGACACTCATCGGTTGTGGCAAAGTTTAAATAACATTACAGCCTACAAGGAAAAGTAGAGCAGAACCTCTGGCAACAGAGCACCCCTCCCCAATGAACTCAATGCATTCTATGCTCACTTCGAGCAGGAAATCAATGAACCTTTGCCAACTGCCTCAACAGCCACAGACAAACCCATACCTACCATCACAGCTTCCGAAGTCAGATCGGCCTTTTTGAAAATGAACCCGTGGAAAACAACGGGTCCTGATGCTGACCCTGGTCATGCACTCAGATCCTGCATGGACCAACTGGCGAGTGTGTTCGCGGACATCTTCAACCTCTCCCTACTCCATTCCGAGGTTCCCACCTGCTTCAAGAAGACCGCCATCATACCGGTGCCAAAGAAGAACCAGACAATGTGCCTAAATGACTACTATCTGGTGGTCTAGACATCTATCATTATGAAGTGTTTCACGAGGTTGGTCATGAGACACATTAATGCCACACTTCTAGATTGCCTTGATCCACTGCAATTCGCATACTGCCACAATCAGTCATCAGCAGATGCCATCTCCCTGGCCCTACCCTCATCCCTGGAGCATCTTGACAACAATGATTCCTACATGAGGCTCCTATTCATTGACCACAGCTCCGCCTTCAAAACCATAATCCTAACCGAGCTCATGTCCAAACTCCAAAATTTTGGATTTTGCTCCTCCTTCTACAACTGGATCCTTGACGTCCTGACCCATAGACCACACTCAGTAAGGATAAACAATGATACCTCCTCCACGATAGTCCTCAACACCAGGGTCCCACAAGGCTGTGTACTTAGCTCCATATACACATATGAGTGTGTGGCAAAATTCAGCTCTATCTCCATCTACAGGTTTGCTGATGACATGACTCAAATAACGATGAGTCAGAGTACAGGGGGAGATAGAGAACCTCGTGGCATGGTGCCGAGACAATAGTCTCTTCGCTCAATGTCAGCAAAACTAAAGAGCTGGTCAGCGACTTCAGGAAGCAAAGTGTTGTACATACCCCTGTCTGGTCCTGCCGAGGTGAAGATGGTTCACAGCTTAAAATTCCTAGGTGTACACATCACCAACAATCTGTCCTGGTCTACCTATGTCGATGCTATAATCAAAAAAGCACAACAATGCCTATACTTCCTCAGGAAACTAAAGAAATTAGGCATGACGATATTGACTCTTACCAATTTCTACAGATGCACCACAGAAAGCATCCTATCTGGCGGCATCACAGCCTGGTATGGCAACTGCTCAGCCCAAGACCGAAAGAAACTACAGAGAAGCACAAACACAGCCCAGTCCATCATGCGAACCCACCTCTCCATCCATTAACTCTGTCTATATTTACCTCTGCCTCGGGAAAGCGGGCAGCATAATCAAAGATCCCTCCCATCCGAGTTATTCTTTCTTCCAACCTTTTCCATCAGACAGAAGATACAAAAGTCTGAGAACATGCACTAACAGATTCAAAAACAGCTTCTTCCGCAATGCTACAAGATTCCTGTATGGCCCTCTGACCTGAACTGATCTCTTCATGCAGCTTCTCTACTATGTAGCGCTACACTCCGTATGATTCACCTGATGTCTATGTCTGTTCATTTACATTGTATATCTGTCATATGTCATATGTTTTCATGTATGGTACAATCTGACTGTACTGTATTCAGAACAATATTTTTCACTGGTACACGTGACAGTAAATCTAAATCTAATCTAATATGTCTATCAACTGGATTAATCAAATTGGCAAGGGTAGCTTTGAGAGAGAGTTCATTGAATGTATTAGAGATTGATTCTTGGAGAAATATGTTGTGGAACCAACGAGAGATCAATCTATTCTAGTTTTAGTATTGTGTAATCAGGATTGATTCATTAACGATCTCATAGTTAACAAGCCGCAAGGGAAGAGTGATCATAGCATGATAGAATTTCAATTTCAATTGAGAGAGAGAGACTGGAGACCCATACTAGCATTCTGGAGTTAGACAAAGGTAATAACATTGGCATGAGGACCGATTTGGCCCGAGTGAAATTGGGCAGGAAGATTAGGACATCAGATAGTTGTGAGCAGTGGCAGATGTTTAAGGAGATCATAGATTATACAGTGCAGAAGGAGGCCATTCGGCCCGTCGAGTCTGCACCGGCTTTTGGAAAGAGCACCCTACCCAAGGTCAACACTTCCGCCCTATCCCCATATCCCAGCAACCCCACCCAACACTAAGGGCAATTTTGGACAATAAGGGCAATTTATCATGGCCAATCCACCTAACCTGCACATCTTTGGACTGTGGGAGGAAACCGAAGCACCCGGAGGAAACCCACGCACACACGGGGAGGATGTGCAGACTCCGCACAGAGTGACCCAAGCCGGAATCGAACCTGGGACCCTAGAGCTGTGAAGCAATTGTGCTATCCACAATGCTACCGTGCCGTACCGTACCGAGGAATATTCAATTCCTCCCAATCAAAATATATTCCAGAGAAGAAGATAGATTGTAAGTGGGGGAAACATTCCTGGCTAAGCAAGGAAGTTAAAGATAACATCAAGCCACAAACTAAGGAAATACCATATTGCAAAGGCTTGTGGCAAGGTGGAAGTTGCAAAACTTTTAAAGATCAACAAAGGGTTACTAAAAAAGTTATAAAATGAGCAAAGGTAAATTGTGAAAGAAATCTATCACTAAATATTAAAATATTAAAAAGGGTATCAAAAATTTCTGTTAGTATATAAAGGGAAGAAAGTAGCTAATGTGAACGTCGGTCCCTTGGAGGATAATAGTGGAGAACACAGATATTGTAGAGATGTTAAATCAGTATTTTGCCTCAGTTATCATGGTGGAGGACACTACCATCCTAATAGTAACAAGTAACAGAAAGGGAGGAAATTTGGGGCTGGTTTAACACACTGGGCTAAGTCGCTGGCTTTTAAAGCAGACCAAGGCAGGCCAGCAGCACGGTTCAATTCCCGTATCAGCCTCCCCGAACAGGTGCCGGAATGTGGCGACTACGGGCTTTTCAAAGTAACTTCATTGAAGCCTACTTGTGACAATAAGCAATTTTCATTTTTCATTTCTCCCCGAACAGGTGCCGGAATGTGGCGACTAGGGGATTTTCACAGTAACTTTATTGAAGCCTACTTGTGACAATAAGCAATTTTCATTTTTCATTTCACCTAGAAAAATCGTCATCAACAGGAAATAATAACTGTGCAAAGTATTGGATTGAAGGTAAACAAGTCACCAGGGTCTGACAGCCTATATCCTAGGGTCTTTAAGGAAGTGGCAGCGGAGGAAGTAGATCCTGTGGTTATAATATTCAAAAATTCCCTGGATGTGGAAGAGGCTCCAGTGGATTGGAAAAATGCTAATATAACACCCTTATTGAAAAAGGGAGGGAGGCGTAAAGTATAAATCAGTTAGTTTAATCTCTGTCGTTTAGAAATTGTTCGAACCCATTATTAAGGAATTAATAGCAGGACATTTGGAAAGTCAAAATGCGATCCATCAGAGTCAGTATGGTTTAATGAAAGGTATGTCCTGTTTGACGAATTTGCTAGAGTCCTTCGGAGATGTAACAAGGAAAGTTGATAATGGGGATCTTGTAGATGCAGCATATCTGGACTTCCAGAAGGCATTTGATCAGGTGCTGCACAAAATGTTAATACACAAGGCAAGGTCACATGCGGTTTGGGGTAATTTATTAGTTTGGATACTGGACTGGCTAACCGAGAGAAAACAGAGTCGAGATAAATGGTATTTTTCTGGTTGGCAAGATGTGACGAGTGGGGTACCATAGGGTTTGGTTCTCGGGCCCCAACAATTTACAATCTATATTGGGAGGAGGTGGCGTAGTGGTATTGTCACTGGACTACTTAACCAAAGAGTCAGAGTAATGGGCTCACGTTCAAATCCCGCCACTGCCGATGGTGAAATTTGAATTCAATAAAAATCTGGAATTAAAAGTCTAATGAAGACCTGAAACCATTGTTGATTGTCGTAAAAACCAATCTGGTTCACTAATGTCCTTTCTGGAAGGAAATCTGCTCTCCTTACCTGGACTGGTTGACACGTGACTCCAGACCCACAGCAATGTGGTTGACTCTTAACTGCCCCCTCAATGCCAATTAGGGATGGGCAATAAATGCTGGCACAACCAGCGATGCCCACATCCCATGAACGAATTTAAAAAAATTAATGACTTGGATGTCAGGATAGAAGGTACTCTAGCCAAATTTGCAGATGATACTAAAATAGGGATAGTAAGTTGCAATGAAGAAAAAATAAATTTACAAATGGATATGGATAGATTAGGTGAGTGGGTCAAAGTTTTGCAGTTGGAGTTTCCCGTGGATAATTGTGAGGTTCGTCATTTTGGTCAGAAAAATAGAAAGGCAATTTATTATCTAAATGGAGAGAAACCTCAAAGTGCTTCGCTGCAGAGGGATGTGGGTGTCCTCATGCATGAATTGAACAAAACTAGATACAGCAGGTAATAAGGAAAGAAATGGATTTTTAGCATTTGTTGTGAAAGGAATAGAGTATCAAAGTAGGGAAGTGTTGCTGCAACTGTACAAGGTATTAGTGAGACCACACCTGGGGTACTGTGTACAGTTTTGGTCCCCTTACTTGAGGAGGGATAAAGTTGCATTGGAGGCAGTTCAGAGGAAGTTCACTAGATAGATTCCAGAGGTGAAGAGGGTTTTCTTAGGAAGAGAGATTGAGCAGTATATGCTGATAATCTCGAGTTCGGAAGAATGAGAGGAGATCTAATTGATATATAAGATGTCAAAGGTGATTGACAAAGTAGACATAGAGTGCATCTGGAACCAAAGGTCATAGTTTTTGGATAAGTGATAGCAGATTTAAAACTGAGATGAGGAGAAATTTCTTCATTCAAAGGGTCATGAATTTGTGGAACTCAGTACCCCAGAAGGTGGTGGCTGCCAGGATATCGAGTAAATTTAAGGAGATAGAAAGACTTTTAATCAGTAATGGGTTGAAGGGTGATGGAGAATGGGTAAGAAAGTGATGTTGAGGCTGAGATGAGATCAGCCAGATCATATTGAATGTGGAGCGGGCTCGAGGAACTAAAATGCCTACTCCTGCTCCTAGCTCTTACGTTCTTATGTAAACAGCAGTTTCTGGGCATACCTCTGGTATCATGGTATGAATGGGAATTGATATATATCCAATTCTTGCTCATCAAATGATGACCTGGAAAGGTTAGTAAGTTTGGATTGAATATTATGAACACCTGAATTTCATGGCACTGTGCCCCATCCCCCTATACTGAAAGAGTGAATAACCACGTTATTTCCACATTTACAAAGGCTTCTTCAACATTTCCAAGGTTTGATCAAGTATTTTACATGCACTTGTACCTTTTTTGTATGTGTACTGTAGCATGGGACTATGGATTGGCTGTTTGATTGAAGCGCAGCCTACCTTCAAACCTGTGCAATAGCATATGTGTGCTTCTGAAACAAATAACCTTATCTACCGTGAAAAGTTATTTTGAATGAAAATGTATTTGTTCTATATTAATTCTACAAATATTAGCCAAAGTCGGGCAGCATGTTGGAGCAGTGATTAGCATTGTTGTCTCACGGCGCCGAGGTCCCAGGTTCGATCCCGGCTCTGGGTCACTGTCCGTTTGGAGTTTGCACATTCTCCCCATGCTTGCATGAGTTTCGCCCCCATAACCCAAAGATGTGCAGGGTAGGTGGATTGGCCACGCTAAATTGCCCCTTAATTGGAAAAAATGAATTGGGTACATTAAATTTATTTAAAAAAGTAGGAGCCAATGTGGTGTGGTTTCTGTGGAAATGTTTTTTATTTGACGTACATTGCAGCAGCAAATTAGGCTTCATCACACACAATGTATATCTCATCTGCTCAAAAGTTGGAAGGAAAATGAAGAGAGAAATGCGTTTGACAACATGCGAACATGCATTTCAATTTTTGACTTGTTAAAAAGGTGATTGCCAGTAACCCATTATGGAAAAGAAATATCCCCCCCATAAGAATGTGAAAAGCAGTCCTCACTTGAATACATAACCTCACTTACATTTGCTTGTATTCTAAGAATGTCCTGTATCTTCGCCAAAACTAAGTATTTTAAAATAATATATTACACATTGTATGTCAGACTTTTTAAAGATATATTCAGTTGTCACCTGAAACACACCATTCCAAGCTGCTAATGTTGGGTGACTTTTGGTCATGTGATCCAAAACAATTGATCTCCAATTGATCTAAGTCTATAACTTTGTGATGTGGAGATGCCGGCGTTGGACTGGGGTGAGCACAGTACGAAGTCTTACAACACCAGGTTAAAGTCCAACAGGTTTGTTTCGATGTCACTAGCTTTCGGTGCGCTGCTCCTTCCTCAGGTGAATGAAGAGGTCTGTTCCAGGTTTCTGGAACAGACCTCTTCATTCACCTGAGGAAGGAGCAGCGCTCCGAAAGCTAGTGACATCGAAACAAACCTGTTGGACTTTAACCTGGTGTTGTAAGACTTCGTACTATAACTTTGTGGCCACTAAGTGACAAAGCCTTGCTCCAAGATCAGGTAAAACATTATTCATTACAAGCTTAAAAAACACAGCTGTTCGAGTGAAATAAGCATATAATTTAATTTATCATGAGTGGGTACACGGAGATTGGCAGTAATAAAAATTCATACCAGCATACACCTTTATCAATCATACCTGATGCATCACACTTACACCTAATTGGTCCAAATATCCTATTCGTAAAACAAATCACAAATAAACATGTAGGCAATTTACCAATCTGAATCAAGTATATAAACATCAGGTGAAAAACTCCAAATAAAAAAGAGAAATCAATGAATAAATGATCAGTCAGCAAGAACTGACAATTTAACAAAAGAAGGAAGCTCACACGATTCCAAATATGTTTTGAAAATTATTTCTGCCATCTCGTTTTTTTTGTCAAGAACTTAAAAACTGGAAATAGGATTTGCAACGCATGGGCTTAGAAAATTCAACTTAACTAAATAATATGTTCAAAATGTGTCAAGAACAATTCTAACCTTCTGCCTCTCTGAGAAGCACAGAGCTTTAATTTGTATGGCTTCAGAAACAGATTGCTAGTGGAAAATAATTCCCAATATAATTCCATACCTCTCTCTCCACAGATCTGCTGAGTATTTTCAGTATTTTTTTTGTTTTATTTCAGATTTCCAAAATGCACAGCACGTATCTCTATGATTCCATCGACTCTTAGAATCTCCTATGGTCTGAATTTATAGAATTATCTTCCTAAAACTCTTTTCCACTCTAAGCGTGTGATTTATCAAAAATAAAAGGTCTTGTTTTGGATGCGAATAGCGGGGTGTTTCTCAGAGCCTGCAGCGCCAGAAATGACCCGGCCATCAAACAGGACTCTGTTTTTTGGGGAGCCCTCTGCGTGGAGTAAGCCCGTCAGCACAGGAAGAGATCGGGGCGCCATTTTTAAATGCTGCCCGATCACTTGACACCCCCCTCCAAGGCCTCCGGATCCCCAACTTACTGACCCCCCCCAAGCTCCCTCACCCCACCTCAAAAAGGCAGGTCACTCCAGGCACGATCCTGGGCACCTTCACATTGCAAGCCTGGAACCATGGAAGTGCCCCTGCCAGCATGACACATGGGAACCCTGGCAGGTTCATGGTGACAGGGTGGTGCTGCCAGAATGTCCGGGTGGCAGTGCCACAGTGCCAGGCAGGCAGTGCCAAGATAGCTGGGTAGCACGGGTGTGCCAGGGTACCACCTTTCGCTGAGCTTGACCACCTGGGGGCTTCCAATTGCCTGGTAGACCCCCCTACAAGTGCCGTTACGCTTGGCCCACATTTATGGAAAACAGCACCAGCGCGAGGTCTCCCAGTGGTGAGCCTTTGATCCAGGGTTGTGGGATACTCCAGTGCAGACACATTTAAGTGAAGCTAACTGCTCACTTAAATATGCAAATCTGGATCCCGCCCAGTGAGGGAGAGATCCAGTTCACGCCGTCTTGCGAGATTTTGTGAAGCATCCCAGGTGTCGTAAATCTACCGAGAAGCCTCTCGTGTGATTTAACTGCCTTGTTGCATTACCGGGTCAGGCGCGCTGAGGCCCTACAATCGCGCTCGACATCTCTCTTCATCTTCAAGATGTTCCTTAAACTTTTGTCTTTGACCAAGCTTTGGTCACCTGTCCTCATGAGCCAGATTTGCTGCAGAAACAACAAGGAGTCCAAAAGCACCCACCAATATTAAAGAATAAATCAGACAGCAACATCTGCTGACTGAACATGCACACGTAAATGCGGAAATCCAACTGTTGTGGTCTGGGATGCTCTATTACTGCTTTACCTTCACGCAGTGCACTAATACAAAAGAAAATTAGTGCAGCGGCTAGAAATCTGAAATTAAAGCAGGAAAGGATGGAAATAAATACTCAACAGGTCAGGCCACCTCTCGAGCACAGGCCATGTTCTCATGAGAGGTCATTGATCTGAAATGCTAACTCTGTTTCTCCCCGTAGATGGTGGCTGACCTGCTGAGTATTTCAGGCTTGTTTTGTGTTATCCTCCTTTAGCTTTACCACCTGATATTTTTCAGAGGACCTTGGCATTGAAGTACATGGGACATTGCTGTACTTAAGTGACAGATGCTCAGTTCTCCACAGAACATTGAGGCATGGCCATTGCCGTCCATGTTTGCTGCTGAGAGCAAAATCTTGCCCATTATCTCCTTGGAGGGTTTTGGATTTTTGTCAGGCAATCTATAATAGAAAGCTGGAAAGAACTCTGTGTGGACTGTTCTATAGCACCCTTCTGATTCTAGGACAAAGAGCACTTCATAGTTAATAGATATCCAATTGAAGTATATTTTAGGCATATTCCTTTCTGCTTCCTTCCGGCTCTTCTGCAAATGGTTTGCCAGGAAGTTGCTGCTGCCTCTGGTCACCTGCCCTCCTCTCCCTGCTCCTTGCTTGAGGAGACTTCAGTGGAGTTCATAACTCCCATGGACCCCATTCCCTGTGACCCCTTCCTGTCAGCTCAATGGCTTCAGCCCCAACCCTTCTAAATCATTCCCTTCCAGGTGAATCATCAGTGCCCGCTGCCCACCACCCACTCCTTTAGAAATATGCAGAGAGACCTGAGACCAATTCCTTCACCCCCTCATGCAATGTCAATTGTGGGTGATCTCCAACTCTTCACTGCCCTCTTCTCATCAATTCGCATATCCCCACCCTCAACCACCGTGATACTGAGTTAACCCTGCTGCAATTTTGTCCCATCCCTCAGAACCTGTGCGGCCAGCATAAAGTCGCATGGGCAGTCACAGATCAAGGACAATTGCCAAAAAGATACTTCAATTGGATGTTAAGGAAAGGTGGGGTGGGTTTCTGAATTCATGTCAACTTGAGTTCCGTATTATTGCAGTTGGAGATGATGATGGTGGGGATTAGACCTGAGGTCACAATGCTTGATTTCACGGAAAAGCGGGAAGGTAGGCTGTCTGAATAGCAGGCATGAAATGTTGCCTCAGGTTCTGTACAAAGTGAATGGAAATGTGGTCTGCTTTTTAAAAATTTGTTTTTCGACAATATGAACAGCTGATTTTCAACATCCAAACAGGTCAAACATATCGTTTCTCTTTGCAGATGTTTACTCGCCTGTACTCTATTGCCTGGAGGTCTTGTGGTGCAGTGGATAGCATTCTATGTCTCTGAGCCACAAACTCCAGGTTCAACTATCACCCCAAAACCTGATTCAGTGTCAACCTGCAAACCTTTCCAACACGCCAATGACTGGCAGTAAGAGCAGGAAAGACTCCTGGTCAGCCAAGTTTGATGAGGGGTGGCGCCCCCTCAAACTCTAAGCCTCTGGTGACAGACCAGCAACCTGTTCCAGGGATTACTAGCTATGGAAACAGACAAAAATCTGCCTTCGTGCACCATTGGTGCAGCAAGAGAATTAGGATAGTATTGTGCAGCATCTTCCCTTTTCCAGTAGATTGGCGACATTTTATTTTAAGCTTTTAAAATTTTTATTCAAATTGTTGGTTCAGCGCAAGCAGTAACAAAGCCTGAAATGCTGAGAGCTCTCCCCCACCCCACTCCCGAGGGCTATGCTTACGTTTGCGCCCTGGTGAGTCCCCTCGACTGATTCATGCTTTTAAATTGCTTTTGTCAACCTTACCGATGTGGGAGATCATGTGACGGGAGTGCTGACTAATGTCATTAAAATGTATGCTGAAACATTAAAACGGGATTCTTGCCCTTTGCGGGCGCGGACCTCCTGACATCATTGGCGAGGGGTGTGAAAAGTCGGTATATGTCGTTTCCCGTTTCTCGTTATATTTTCCGCCCACACCGCTGTTTTCCCCGACGACAAAACCGGACTCAAAATCGCCCCATAGCTTAACTGTCATCTCACCAAGAATAAGCGACATTCGTTCTCGTTTCTGTTCAAAATATTTTAATTGACATTCTTTGTACCTTTAAACCTTTCAGGCATTTTGAGAAATTATACAGTGTTGGAAAAGTTGTCAGTTATTGGCTAAGTCTTTACCTCGACTATCAGCAGCACACAGATGGCTTCTTGTGACAACACATTCATGCCCTATTTGCATTTGGCACCTGTTTTAAATGCACTTTGAACCTGCTTTATCAGAATGACAGCTGTTTCCAGATCGTAGAGATACTGACCATTTAACTTTCAGACATTGATGTAGGATTTGGACCCCATTAGGCAGCCGGAGAATTAAACTTCTTCACTTCTGACAGCCTTGGCTGTCAAAGTCATGAGATAAATTTTTGACACTTATTTTTTTAAATGCCAAGTCACCACCGTATGGAAATACCAAGAGATACAAAGCTTGTAAGTGCAGCAGGCTGTTTGGCAATCGATCTTAAGAAGTTTTTGAAGTGATGTCAAAAACCTGGAGAAATAGTTGCACATTAATATTAGTTCAGTCGGTGAGCGTTCGAAAAGTGACAATGTGTGCTTCAGGTTTCAAAAAATGTTGGAAAGATGCAGTAATGAGTTGATTATCTATTCCCTGGGAAACAAAGTAAAATGTCACAAAAAGAACTTTGGCTCAAGTAAATAAATTTAATAGCAATCCAGGAATGGTGGCTTTGTGACAATGCAGATCAAAACTTTGCACAGCAGGGGCGAAATTCTCCATTATCGGCGGAACGTCCGCCGATCGGCGCAAAAAACGGCGCAAATCCCACTTGCGTCACGTCATAAAAATGGGCCGATAGTCTGCGGCCCGAAATGGGCTAGCAGCGACGTAACGGGATCCGCGCTTGCGCAGTGGTTCACGCCGTGCAGCGTCATACGCGCTGCACGGCGTGACGGCTCATAAGGCCGCGCAGCTCCCCCCCACCCGACCGGAACAGCCGAATGCAACACCCGACTTGATGGCTGGCCGTCGCTCAGCCCCGAGGTTCGAGTCACGCGATGTGGAGGCGCTCCTGGACGCGGTGGAGCAGAGGAGGGACGCCCTGTATCCCGGGCACGGCCGCAGAGTTGCCCCACGCCACAGCCGGCGTCTGTGGAGGGAGGTGGCAGAGGCCGTCACCGCTGTGGCCCTAACACCACGGACAGGCACCCAGTGCCACAAGAAGGTGAACAACCTCGTCAGAGCAGGCAGGGTGAGCCTCCCCCATATCCCCCATATCCCCCCTCCCCATATCCCCCATATCCCCCCTCCCCCATATCCCCCCCTCCCCCATATACCCCCCTCCCCATATCCCCCCCTCCCCCATATCCCCCATATACCCCCCTCCCCCATATCCCCCATATCCCCCCTCCCCCATATCCCCCATATTCCCCCCTCCCCCATATCCCCCATATCCCCCCTCCCCCATATCCCCCATAACCCCCCTCCCCCATATCCCCCATATCCCCCCTCCCCCATATCCCCCATATCCCCCCTCCCCCATATCCCCCATATCCCCCCTCCCCCATATCCCCCCTCCCCCATATCCCCCATATCCCCTATATCCCCCCTCCCCCATATCCCCCATATCCCCCCTCCCCCATATCCCCCATATCCCCCCTCCCCCATATCCCCCATATCCCCCCTCCCCCATATCCCCCATATCCCCCCTCCCCCATATCCCCCCTCCCCCATATCCCCCATATCCCCCCTCCCCCATATCCCCCCTCCCCTATATCCCCCTCCCCCGTATCACCTGATCACTGCCTGATGTCTAACCATGCATGCTTCATTGTGTATCGCAGGACCAAACGTCCAGGCACCCATCCCCGCAGATGCACACCGCCCGCAGGATGCCCCTCGGAGACCACAGGAGACGGAGAGACCCGCACCCTCCAGCATGCGACGCCCGCAGGATGCCCCTCGGAGACCACAGGAGACGGAGAGACCCGCACCCTCCAGCATGCGACGCCCGCAGGATGCCCCTCGGAGACCACGGGAGACGGAGAGACCCGCACCCTCCAGCATGCGACGCCCGCAGGATGCCCCTCGGAGACCACAGGAGACGGAGAGACCCGCACCCTCCAGCATGCGACGCCCGCAGGATGCCCCTCGGAGACCACAGGAGACGGAGAGACCCGCACCCTCCAGCATGCGACGCCCGCAGGATGCCCCTCGGAGACCACAGGAGACGGAGAGACCCGCACCCTCCAGCATGCGACGCCCGCAGGATGCCCCTCGGAGACCACGGGAGACGGAGAGACCTGGAGCAACAGGGAGACGACACCCCCGTCACGTGTGGGAGCGACCACCTAGCGATGAGGGGGGCAGCCACAGGCCCCCGTCACATCCGAGCCAGGACACCCCTACCCGGGACACCACTACCCAGGACACCACTACCCGGGACACCACTACCCAGGACACCCCTACCCGGGACACCACTACCCGGGACACCACTACCCGGGACAGCACTCCCCGGGACAGCACTACCCGGGACAGCACTGCCCAGGACACCCCTACCCGGGAAGACGAAATACCGGACAGTGACTCAGAGTGGATGGGTGGAGACGAACCCCCACCCCAAAGTGCCATGGACTCAGAGTGGGACGAAGAGCACGACATAACGCCACTGCTGTCACCAACACCCTCCACCATCGCAGAAACACTCACCACGGTTGGGCACTTTAGTGATGAGGCGTCTGGTACACTCACTGGTGCGCACAACACAGCCGTCCCGGTACAGCAGGTGGAGGTAGGAGCAGCAGAGGAACCGGGCGGTCGGAGGGCAGCCCAGGCCAAGCGAACATCTGCCGCCCAGATGGATCCCGGGTTCCTGCAGTTACCACACCCACACATAGATCCGATGCAACCACCGACACGGAGACGAGCGAAGAGGGTGACGGGTGGCTTGCGGCGGCTGCGGTCGCAGGTGGAGGAGTCCACCCGCGTCCAGGAGCTGGGAGTGGTCCCGGTCATGCGTGCCACCCAGGCTGACACCGCACGGGTGGCGTCCGCGGTGGAGGTAATGGGTGCGACGGTGTCAGACATGGGGAACGGTTTGCGAGGCCTGGGGCCTTCCGTGCAGGCGGCGTCTGTGGCCCAGGAAATGGCTGCCCTCTCACAGGAGGCCATGAGCCAGTGCCAGCGCCAGATGGCAGAGGCGCTCAACGCCATAGCCCAGTCTCAGCAGGCCATGGCCCAGTCTCAGCAGGCCATGGCCCAGTCTTTGCAGGCCATGGCCCAGTCTCTGCAGGCCATGGCCCAGTCTCAGCAGGCCATCGCTGAGGGCATCGGCGCCAGTGGCCATGTGCGAGCTGGCGTCGCACTGTCGCAGACAGGGTTCGACAACCCCCTGGGCTCCATGGCTGCAAACCTGCAGACCCCTGTCGATACCAGCACGGGCCTCCAGGACTGGCAGCGCCAGATGTCGGGGGCGCGTCGGATGGCCAGTCCGTTCGCATCTCCCACCCATGTAGAGGCCTGGGGGCCATCGGGCACCCCGAGGGAGGAGGAGGTGGTGTGGTCCATCCCGGCTCCCTCTGTAGAGGAGGTCCCGGTACACCGCGACACCTCGGACTCCCCCCCTTCCGTCCCAGGTGCATCGGGTGGGCAACGGGCAGGACAGGCTGGCAGCTCGCCATCCCAGTCGCCTGGGCCGCAGCCTGGCCCATCTAGGCCAGGACGCCCCAGGAAACGGCCGCCAAAGGGATCCAGTGTCAGAGGGCAGGAATCACAGGAGTCCACCTCCAGTTCTGCTGTACCGTCTGGGGAACCACGTAGACGTAGTCAAAGGGCCCGTAAGGCCAAACAATTAGACACTGAGTAAGTTGGCACGGGTGCAGGGCACAGATGAGTTTTAGGGGCTAGGGCACGTGCATGAACTCCTTTGGTTATTAAAGTCAATGTTACAACTACCGAAGCTGCCTTTGTGCTCTGTCCAAAGTGTGCAGGGGTGTCATGTACGTTGAGCGCAAGTGTGTGTGTGAGGGGTGGTCTTACCTCAGCCCCAGGTGAGTCTGCCCCCTTCCCCCTGGGCCGCCATCAACATCCCCCGGGCAGAGGACGGGACCGTGCGCTGCAGTGTCACAGCCGCATGCAAGGATGGTCCAGGTGGATGGTGGTACTGTGGCCATGGGTCAGACATAGTCCAACGATGTAGAGCCAGGAGCTCATCGGAGGCGGGTTGTCATCATTCTCCATGGCCTGCGATAGACACGCGTCCACCCGCAACTGGGTGAGCCCGGCCCGTTGTGCCGCCGGTGGATCGGCAATTGGGGGTGGGGGGGTGGTGTGCATGCGGGTGGGGTGTGTGGGGTTGGGGAGGGGGGTGAGGGTGCTGGGTGGGTGGATGGGTGGGGGGTGTGGGTGGTCGGCTGTTGTCATGGTGTGCGGTCTGTGGCCATACTACCCGATTCCCACGCCCATCTAGTCAGTGAAGCGGGCGTCTATCAGTCTGTCCCGTGCCCGCTGGGCCAGCCGGTAATGGTGGACAGCCACCCGCCTGTGTCTACCCCGTCTGCCCTGACCATTGCCCCCATCCCCCTCATCTGGGGAGGACTGGGCCTCTTCCTGCTGCTCCTCCACTCCGCCCTCCTCTGCCTGCGGCACATCGCCCCTCTGCTGGGCTATGTTGTGCAGGACGCAGCACACCACAATGATGCGGCCGACCCTATCTGACCGATACTGGAGGGCGCCCCCAGAGAGGTCCAGGCACCTGAAACGCATCTTCAGCACGCCAAAGCACCTCTCGATCACTCCCCTTGTCGCTACATGGGCATCATTGTAGCGGTTCTCCGCCTCATTGCGTGGCCTCCGTATAGGCGTCATCAGCCACGATCGCAATGGGTAGCCCCTGTCGCCCAGCAACCAGCCCCTCAGCCGGGGATGGCGTCCCTCGTACATGCCGGGGATGGATGACCGCGACAACACGAATGAGTCGTGTACACTGCCTGGGTGACGGGCGCAGACGTGCAGGATCATCATGCGGTGGTCGCAGACCACCTGTACGTTCATTGAATAGGTCCCCTTCCTATTAGTGAACACGGCCCTGTTCTCTGCAGGTGGCCGCACGGTGACGTGCATCCCATCGATCGCGCCCTGGACCATGGGGAACCCGGCAACGGCAGAGAAGCCCACGGCCCGGGCATCTTGGCTGGCCCGGTCCACGGGGAAGCAGATGTAGCGGTGCGCCATGGCATAAAGGGCATCTGTCACTGCCCGGATGCACCGATGCACCGATGTCTGCGATATGCCGGACAGGTCCCCACTCGGTGCCTGGAATGACCCCGTTGCATAAAAGTTCAGGGCCACCGTAACCTTGACGGACACGGGGAGAGGGTGTCCCCCGCCAGTGCCACGCGGTGACAGGTGTGCCAGCAGGTGGCAGATGTGTGCCACGGTTTCCCGGCTCATCTGGAGTCTCCTCCTGCATTCCCGGTCCGTGAGGTCCTGGTATGACTGCCGGGGCCGGTACACACGGGGCGCCCTCGGGTGCCTCCGTTGCCGTGGGGCCGCGACGTCCTCCTCCCCCTCCTCGTCCTGTCGGTCAGGTGTCCCTCCAGCCTGGGCGGCTGCCGCCTGCCCCTCTGCGGCAGCATGCGCCGCCTCTCTGGCACGCTCCTCCTCCTCCTCCTCCTCCTCATCCAGGGCAACATAGACATGAGCGGCTGCCACCACGGCGGCCAACATCGCTGGATGGTCTGAAAACATGACGGCCTGGTGGGGGGGAGGGGAACGACGACATGTCATCATTGCCCATATCCCCTCCTCCCCCCAGCCAGGTGGCATGGACCGCATGGGTCCAACTGTTGGAGGCTGGCACCTGGCCAGGTGGACCAACTCATTTGCCCTCCCATCACCCACCCCGGCACGGACCCCAACCCCCAACCTCCACCCCGGCACGGACCCCCCCCCCCAACCTCCACCCCGGCACGGACCCCCCCCCAACCCACAACCTCCACCCCGGCACGGACCCCCCCCCAACCTCCACCCCGGCACGGACCCCCTCCCCAACCTCCACCCCGGCACGGACCCCAACCCCCAACCTCCACCCCAGCACGGACCCCACCCCAACCCCCAACCTCCACCCCGGCACGGATCCCCCCCCCCCAACCTCCACCCCGGCACGGACCCCCCCCCAACCTCCACCCCGGCACGGACCCCCCCCCCCAACCTCCACCCCGGCACGGACCCCCCCCCAACCCCCACCCCGGCACGGACCCCCCCCCAATCTCCACCCCGGCACGGACCCCCTCCCCAACCTCCACCCCGGCACGGAACCCCTCCCCAACCTCCACCCCGGCACGGACCCCCCCCCCAACCTCCACCCCGGCACGGACCCCCCCCAACCTCCACCCCGGCACGGACCCCCTCCCCAACCTCCACCCCGGCACGGACCCCAACCCCCAACCTCCACCCCAGCACGGACCCCCCCCAACCCCCAACCTCCACCCCAGCATGGACCCCCCCCCAACCCCCAACCTCCACCCCGGCACGGACCCCCCCCAACCTCCACCCCGGCACGGACCCCCCCCCAACCTCCACCCTGGCACGGAACCCCCCCCCCAACCTCCACCCCGGCACGGACCCCCTCCCCAACCTCCACCCCGGCACGGACCCCCTCCCCAACCTCCACCCCGGCACGGACCCCCTCCCGGCACTCCCCCGGAGCCCAGCCTACTCTAACCCCCCCCCGCCGCACACACACACACACAAGCCGAGACACACCTCTCCTCACGCAATCAGTCTGCGGCCACGCCATTTCCTGCCCAGAGCCAACCCCCCAGGCCGTCACTCACCTCCTCGCTGGTCGGCGTGAGCCTGGAGCACCGGGTCACGCCGATGAAAAGGAGGTTTGATTCACGTCGACGTGAACGGTCATCACGTCGACGGGACTTCGGCCCATCCGGAAGGGAGAATATCGGCAGGCCGAAAATCGGCTGCCTTGCGCAGACCCGTGACATTCTCCGCGGCAGCGGCTCCATTAACGCCCCGCCGACTTTTCTCCCTTCGGAGACTTCGGCGGGGGCGGGGGCGGGATTCACGGCGGCCAACGGCCATTCTCCGACCCGGCGGGGGGTCGGAGAATGACGCCCCAGCTATCAGACAACAGCAACAGGATACCAGTTTGTTCTGACTGCACAGGATTGTTTTCAAATCTCATTTGGGAAACAGAAAATAATCTAAACATTAACCCATAAAGTGGGAGAAAGAAAGACGAGAGTTGTGTTACTCAGAACAACTTTTATGCCTGTAAGTTCAAAGCCAGTGTGCATACATTCTTTGCAACCAATTGCCTGCTCTAGGCTGAGTTAATGTTGCATGGGGAAAAAACATTGGGAAAATAACTGGAATAAGATGAGTATAGAAAAATAAAGTGATTAAGAATGTATTGCATCCTGGCCAAATGCTGCAACAGAGATTAGTACGTAGCATTTAATTTTACAGTAAAAATCTAGTGTCAGGGCCATATAGTTAACTGTAACTCAATCTAACAATAATTCAAGTATTTATTTTAAATTAACTAACTAGTACTGAAATGTCACTCAGCGATGTGCAGTGCTCCAACTGTGAGATGTGGCAGATCTATGACGCTTTCAGTGTTCCGGTAGATTACATCTGCAACAATGGCAGCTCCTCACAGACAGCATGGTTCGGTTGGAGCAGCAGTTGGATGCACTTCGGAGCATGCAGGTGACGGAAAGCATCAGAGATAGGAGTTATAGAGATGTAGTCACACCAAAGGTGCAGGCAGACAGATGGGTGACCGCAGGCAGTCAGCGCAGGAATCTCCAGTGGTTGTCCCCCTCTCCAAAAGGTATACCTTTTGGATGCTGTTGGAGGGGATAGCCTATCAGGGGAAAACAACATCAGCCAGAACAGTGACACCATAACTGGCTCTGTTGCTGAGCAGAGGAGGGCAAAGTGTAGGAGAGCGATAGTTATAGGGGACTCTATAGCAAAGGGCACAGATAGGCGCTTCTGTGGACATGAAAGAGACTCCAGGATGGTATGATGCCTCCCTGGTGCCAGCGTCAAGGTTGTCTCTGAACGAACACAGGACATCCTGAAGGGGGAGGGTGAACAGCCAGAGGTTGTAGTACACATAGATATGAACGACATAGGCAGGAAGAGTGAGGAGGTCCTGCAGAAGGAGTTCAGGGAGTTAGGCAGTAAGCTAAAAAGCAGAACCTCCAGGGTTGTCATCTCAGGATTACTTCCTGTGCCACATGCCAGTGAGGCTAGAAATAGGAGGATAGTGCAGCTAATCACATGGCTAAACTGGATGGACGGTTTCAGATTTTTTGACCATTGGGATCTCTTCTGGGGCAGGTGGGACCTGTACAAGAAGGACGGGTTGCATCTAAACTGGAGGGGCACTGATATCCCGGCTGGTAGGTTTGCTAAATCCACTCAGGAGGATTTAAACTAGTATGGCAGGGGGGTGGGAACCAGAATGTGATCTTAGAAGGTGTAATAAATGAAGGGGAAATAGAGAACCAAAACAAAAGAATAACATCACCCTCAGGCAGAGCACAAAAAGTGACAAGTTTGAAAAGGGAGGTGATCAATGCAGGATTGAGGGTGTTGTACCTAAATGCGCGCAGTATATGGAACAAGGTAAATGAGCTTGTTGCGCACATTGAAATTGGTCGGTATGATGTTGTGGGCATCACAGAGACGTGGGTGCAAGGGGATCAGGGCTGGGAGCTAAATATACAAGGATATGTGTCGTATCGAAAGGACAGGCAGATGGGCAAAGGGGGCGGGGTTGCATTGTGAGTAAGGAATGAAGTTAAATCTATCGCAAGGAGCGATATAGGATCAGAAGGCATAGAATCTCTGTGTGTAGAGTTGAGGAAACGCAAAGGTAAAAAGACCCTGATGGGAGTTATGTACAGGCCCCCTAGCAGTAGTCAGGATATGGGGCAGAAAATAAATCAGGAGATAGAAAAGGCATGTAAAAAAGGCAATATTACAATAATCAAGGGGGGCTTCAATATGCAGATGGACTGGGAAAATCAGGTTGGTAGTGGATCCCAAGAAAAGGAATTTGTGGAATGTCTAAGATGTTTTTTTGGAGCAGCTTGTGACAGAGCCTACTAGGGAACAGGCAATTCTGGATTTAGTGATGTGCAAAGAGGCAGACTTGATTAGGGAACTTAAGGTGAAGGAACCCTGAGGGAGCAGTAACCACAATATGATGGAATTTACCCTGCAGTTTGAGAGGGAGAAGCTGCAATCAGATGTAACAGTATTACAATTAAATAAGGGTAACTACAAAGACATGAGGGAGGAGCTGGCGAGAGTGGATTGGAAAAGGAGCCTAGCAGGGAAGACAGCGGAACAGCAATGGCAGGAATTTTTTTGGGTTATTCGGGAGGCACAACAGAAATTCAAGGAGGAAGAAGTATGCTGAGGGGAAGACAAAGCATCCATGGCTGATGAGGGAAGTCAAGGACAGCATAAAAGCTAAAGAAAAAGCATACAAAATGGCGAGGATTAGCGGGAAGCCAGAGGATTGGGAAGCCTTTAAAAGCGAGCAGAGGACAACTAAAAAAGCAATAAGGGGGAGAAGATGAAGTGCGAGTGCAAGCTAGCTAGTAATATAAAGGAAGATAGGAAGAGTTTTTTCAATATATAAAGGGTAAGGGAGACGTAAAACTAGATATTGGACCACTGGAAAATGTGGTCGGAGAAGTAATAACAGGAAACAAAGAAATAGCAGATGAACTGAATAGTTACTTTGCATCAGTCTTCATGGTAGAAGGCAACAGTGGGCCGCCAGAGCTCCAGGAGAACCAGGAGGCAGAGGTGAGCGCAGTGCCCATTACTAAGGAGAAGGTTCTGGGGTAACTGAAAGGTCTGAAGGTGGATCAGTCACCTGGACCGGATGGACTACACCCCAGGGCTCTAAATGAGATAGCTGAGGAGATTGTGGAGGCATTGGTGGTGATCTTTCAGGAATCACTGGAGGCAGGAAGGTCCCAGAGGACTGGAAAGTGGCTAATGTAACACCTCTGTTTAAGATGTGAGGGAGGCAGAAGATGGGAAATTATAGGCCGGTTAGCCTGACTTCGGTCATTGGTAAGATTTTAGAGGCCATTATTAAAGATGAGATCGCGGAGTACTTGGAAGTGCATGATAAAATAGGATTGAGTCAGCATGGCTTCGTCGAGGGGAGGTCATGTCTGACAAATCTGTTAGAGTTCTTTGAGGACGTAACAAGGGAGTTAGACAGAGGAGAACCAGTGGACGTGATCAATTTAGATTTCCAGAAGGTCTTTGACAAGGTGCCGTAGAGGAGACTGTTCAATAAGTTAAGAGCCCATGCTGTTCAGGTCAAGATCCTGGCATAGATAGAGGATTGGCTGACTGGCAGAAGGCAGAGAGTGGGGATAAAGGGGTCTTTTTCATGATGGCAGCTGGTGACTAGTGGTGTACCTCAGGGGTCGGTGCTGGGACCACAACTTTTCACAATGTATATTAATGATCTGGAGGAAGGAACTGAAGGCACGGTTGCTAAGTTTGCAGATGATACAAAGATCTGTAGAGGGGCGGGTAGTATTGAGGAAGCAGGCGGGATTCAGAAGGAATTGGACAGGCTATGAGAGTGGGCAAAGAAGTGGTAGATGGAATACAATGTGGAAAAGTGTGAGGTGTGAGGCTAGCCACACGGATCCCCGTCATCGATGGCAAGGTCTGCAAGACCAAACGGACTATAACATGAAGGCATGTTAAATCGTCGGCTCCAACGCACCCCTCCCTGATGAGCTCAACGCATTCTTTGCCCGCTTTGAGCAAGAGGTCAGCGAGAGCGAGCCCTCCACTCCAGATGCCGCGGATGAACTTGTATCTGAGATCACCACTGCAGACATCAGGGCAGCCTTCTCGAAGATCAACCTACGGAAAGCCACTGGCCCGGATGGGGTACCCGGACGAGCACTCAGGTCTTGCCTGGATCAGCTGGCGGGGGTATTTGCAGACATCTTCAACCTCTCTTTACAACAATCTGAGGTCCCTATCTGCTTCAAGAAGACGACCATCATCCCTGTACAAAAAAATGACAAGCAGCGTACCTTAATGACTATCGCCCAGGTGCTCTGACATCCATCATCATGAAGTGCTTCGATAGGTTAGCCATGGCACGAATCAACTCCAGCCTCCCGGATTGCCTTGATCCACTACGGATCGCCTACTGCTGTAACAGGTCCACAGCAGAGCCATCTCCATGGCCCTGCACTCTACCCTGGAACACCTCGATAACAAAGACACCTATGTCAGACTCCTATTTATCGACTACAGCTCAGCCTTCAACACCATCATTCCTACGAAACACATCTCCAAACTCCGTGGTCTTTGCCTCGGCTCCTCCCTCTGCGACTGGATCCTGAACTTTCTAACCCACAGGCCACAATCAGTAAAGATAGGCAACAACACCTCCTCCACGATCATCTTCAACACTGGTGTCCCGCAAGGCTGTGTCCTTAGCCCCCTACTATACTCCTTATGCACCTAGACTGTGTGGCCAAATTCCCCTCCAACTCGATTTCCAAATTTGCTGATGACACCACCGTAGTGGGTCGGATTTCTAACAATGACAAGACAGAGTACAGAAATGAGATAGCGAATCTGGTGAACTGGTGCAACGACAATAATCTCTCCCTCAATGTCAACAAAACAAAGGAGATTGTCATCGACTTCAGGACACGTAGTGGAGAACATGCCCCTGTCTACATCAATGGGAACAAAGTAGATAGGGTCGAGAGCTTCAGGTTTTTAGGTATACAGATCACCAACAGCTGGTCCCCCCATGCCGACACTATAGTTAAGAAAGCCCACCAACGACTCTACTTTCTCAGAAGACTAAGGAAATTTGCCATGTCAGTTACGACTCTCACCAGCTTTTACAGATGCACCATAGAAAGCATTCTTTCTGGTTGTATCACAACTTGGTATGGGGACTGCTCTGCCCAAGACCGCAGGAAACTACAAAAGGTCGTGAATGTAGCCCAATCCATCAGGCAAACCAGCCTCCCATCCATTTACTCTATCTATAATTCCCACTGCCTCAGAAAGGCAGCCAGCATAATTAAGGATCCCACGTACCCCGTTCTTACTCTCTTCCACCTTCTTCCATCAGGAAAAAGATACCAAAGTGTGTGGTCACTTACCAACGTACTCAAGAACAGCTTCTTCCCTACTGCCATCAGACTTGTGAATGGACCTATTTTGTATTAAATTGATCTTTTCTCCACACCTTGCTATAACTGTAACATTATATTCTGCAGTCTCTCCTTCTTTCCCGATGTACGGTATGCATTGTTTGAACAGCATGCAAGAAACAATACTTTTCACTGTGTACTAATACACGTGACAATAATAAATCAAATCAAATCAAATCAAGGGTATGCACTTTGAAAGGAGAAATGGAGGCATAGACAATTTTCTAAATGGGAAGATGCTTTGGAAATCAGAAGTACAAAGGGACTTGGGAGTCCTCGTTCACGATTTTCTAAGGGTTAACGTGCAGGTTCAGTCGGCAGTTAGGAAGGGAAATGCAATGTTAGCATTCATATCGAGAGGGCTAGACTACAAGACCAGGGATGTACTTCTGAGGCTATATAAGGCTCTGGCCAGGCCCCACTTGGAGTATTGTGAGCAGTTTTGGACCCCGTACCTAAGGAAGGATGTACTGGCCTTGGAAAGGGTCCAGAGGAGGCTCACAAGAATAATCCCTGGAATGAAGAGCGTGTCGTATGAGGAATGATTGAGAACTCTGTGTCTGTACTCATTGGAGTTTAGAAGGATGAGGGGGGATCTTATTGAAACTTACAGGATACTTTGTGGTCTGGAGAGAATGGACGTGAAGAGAATGTTTCCACTTGTAAGAAAAACTAGAAGCAGTGGACACAATCTCAGACTAAAGGGACGATCCTTTAAAACAGAGATGAGGAGGAATTTCTTCAGCCAGAGGGTGGTGAATCTGTGGAACTCTTTGCCGCAGAAGGCTGCGGAGGCCAAATTACTGAGTGTCTTTAAAACAGAGATAGATAGGTTTTTGTTCAATAACGGGATCAGGGTTATGGGGAGTGAAGGGGCGAGAGGCCTTCACCAGGCGCGCACGGTCTGGCAGGTAGAAGTGTGGTTTGCACTCCGCACAGACCTGGCAGTCTATGGTGATAGCCCTGACTTCCTCGATGGAGTCGGGTTGATTGCGAGCCTTTATGAAGTGACAAAAGCGGGTGACCCCTGGCTGACAGAGATCGTCGTGCAGGGTCCGTAGTCGGTCCACTCGTGCGCTGGCACATGTACCTCAGGATAGGGCATCGGGGGGCTTGTTGAGCTTACCAGGGCGATACAAAATCTCGTAATTGTAGGTGGAGAGCTCGATCCTCCACCTCAAGATCTTATCATTTTTGATCTTACCCCGCTGTGTGCTGTTAAACATGAAGGCAACTGACCGTTGGTCAGTGAGGAGAGTGAATCTCCTGCCAGCCAGGTAATGCCTCCAATGCCGCACAGCTTCAACGATAGCTTGGGCCACATTTTCGACAGAGGAGTGCCGAATTTTGGAGGCATGGAGGGTGCGGGAAAAGAATGCCACGGGCCTGCCTGCCTGGTTGAGGGTGGCAGCCAGAGCGACGTCTGATGCATCGCTCTCGACTCGGCCGTCAGGGGAAAAACTGTGGAGTGGATGAGTGGGCGGGCCTTGTCCCTAAGGAAGTGGTAAAGGCGGCCGTCAGCTTCAAATGCGGTGTACTGGTGGTCCGCCTTGCGAATGGGGAGCTAGTGGTAGGCAGATTTCAAGTCCACTGTCGAGAAAACCCGGTACTGTGCAATCTGATTGACCATATCAGATATGCGTGGGAGGGGGTACGCGTCGAGCTGCGTGTACCGATTGATGGTCTGACTGTAGTCAATGACCATCCTGTTTTTCTCCCCAGTTTTCACCACTACCACTTGGGCTCTCCAGGGGCTGTTACTGGCCTCGATAATACCTTCCTGCAACAGCCGCTGGACATCAGACCTGATGAAGGTCCTGTCCTGGGCACTGTACCGTCTGCTCCTGGTGGCGACGGGTTTGCAATCCGGGGTGAGGTTCGCAAACAGGGAAGGTGGGTCGACCTTAAGGGTCGTTTGGCCGCATACAGTAACGGGTGGTAGGGGCCTGCCAAATTTCTGGGTTAGGCTCTGGAGGCTGCACTGGAAGTCCAGGCCGAGTAGCAAGGCAGCGCAGAGGTTGGGGAGGACGTAGAGCCGGAAGCCGCTGAACTCTATGCCCTGGATGGTGTGGGTGGCGGTGCAATACCCCCGGATCGCCACGGAGTGGGATCCGGAGGCCAGGGAGCTTCTCTGGTTGAAGGGGTGTACCGTGAGGGAGCAGCGCCTTACCGTTTCGGGGTGGTTGAAGCTCTCAGTGCTCCCGGAGTCCAGAAGGCAGGATATCTTGTGCAAGTCGACCTTCACTGTTGTCAACGCGGTCGCGAGGTTGTGCGGTTGGGACTGGTCGATCGTGATGGAGGCCAGACATGGCTGGTGGGTGGCGGTTGCAGGCGATGAGCAGCCCGATGAGGTGCCCGACGAGCAAGGGCCCTGAGGCGGGAAAGATGGCGGCGCCCACGGGCCGCATGTGTCCTGAGGCAGGCAAGATGGCGGCGCCCGTGGGCCACACGTGTTGTGAGGCGAGCAAGATGGCGAGCAAGACGTAAATGTAAATGAAATGAAAATCGCTTATTGTCACAAGTAGGCTTCAATGAAGTTACTGTGAAAAGCCCCTAGTCGCCACATTCCGGCGCCTGTTCGGGGAGGCTGGTACAGGCGCCTGCGGGTCGCACATGGTGAGTGCCGGGACAATAGCGGCGACCAAGCGGGTCTAGCACACAGCAGCGAAATGTCCTTTTTTCCCGCAGGCCTTGCAGAGCGCGCTCCGTGCCGGGCAGCGCTGTCGGGGGTGTTTTGAGTGTCCACAGAAGTAGCACTTGGGACCCCCGGGGTTGGTTGGCTGCCGCGTGGGGAAGGCCTGGAGTTGGCTGGGGGAGGTCGCTGATGGGGTCCACGGTAGGGTGTTTGCTGGCGGGGTCCATTATGCCCAGGAGGGGTGGGCCGTGCAGTCGGGGGCATATGCCTGTATATTGCGTGAGGCGACTGTGAGCGAGAGCCCTTGGTCACCGCAAGGTCGAGGGTAGCCCCTTCTAAGAGGCGCTGGTGGATGTAGGCCGACCCTATGTCCATAGAACGCGTCTCTAAGTAGCAGGTCAGAATGTTCAGCGGGCAAAATGGCCTTGCAATCACAGTCTCTCACCAGGACGTGCAGGGCACGCCAGAAATCTTCCACAGACTCACCGGGGAGTTGATGCCGCGTGGACAGGAGGTGCCTGGCATAGATTGTGTTAGTCTGCTGAGTGGAGTTCTCCTTCAGTAGCGCCATGGCCTCAGCAAGGTTGGTGCATCCCGTGAGCATAAAGATATAGGAGCTCAGCCACGTGTAAAGGATCTGGAGCTTCTGTGCCTCTGAGGGTGGGTCTGTCGCAGATCCAATGTATGCTTCAAAGCAAGCTAGCCAATGTGCGAAGGCCGATTTGGCGTTGTCTGCTTGAGGGTGTAGCTGCAGGCGATCAGGCTTGATGCAGAGATCCATCGTTGTAAAATCTCTGTGTAATAAATTGATGCACTATCAATTACGATGAGACGAGAGTAGAGAGTAATCGAGGCTTTATTACGCAGAGATGTGTGGCCTCCTACAGCTGCTGCCGAAATGGCTGCGAACGGAGAGCCCACATATTTATACTCCACCTACTGGGCGGAGCCAGCAGGCAGGGATTTACCCCCGTACCTGTAGTACAGGGGACTTACCGTAATACCCTCGTATGCAGTATATACAATACTACACTGGTGACTACCACAGGGAGAGAAGGCAGGACAATGGGGATGAGAAAAATATCAGCCATGATTGAATGGCGGAACAGACTCGATGGGCCGAGTGGCCTAATTCTGCTCCCATGCCTCATGGTCTTATGGTCTAAGACAATGATAATTGAGTGCCTTGCTGGCGAAAAGTGGAGAGATCTTTGAATCGGAAAAATTGTACAACATCGATACTAGTCTTTGTAATGGAAGGCAAATTCGAGTGATTTCATGGTTTATATATGCTCTCCATTAAGAAATTGTAGATTTATTATCAATCTCTCATACACTAGTGGAGGGAACCCAAACCTTGATGCATGTTTCTGTGTTCTTTGACAGCCAGGGATGATAGGTGTGCCACCATCCTTGAAAGGTTCACCTGATCCAGAATAGTCTCAATTGTTCACCCTCGTCAGGATATCAACAATGGTCTTTGAGATTAAAATGACAGTAACAGGATATTTAAGCATGTCGATAAATAAAACGTGGGGAGAAAAATCAACCTTCTATCACCAACTGATGGCAGTTCCACTGATGAACAAAGAACTGAGAATATCTGAATTAACGTGTGCTTTTTTGGTTAACTAGCAAGGAATTTTCTTCTTAATCATGATCATGATACATAATGGAAAAGATACCACCAAAAATACTTTGCTTCTTGCACTTATTTTATTATTATAAAAGCTTTCATGCAAGGCTGCAGATCTTGTGTTTCCCACCTACAGTGTATCACGGGGACTATTGACATAGAATCATAGAATTTACAGTGCAGATGGAGGCCATTCGGCCCATCCAGTCTGCACCAGCTCTTTGAAAGAGCACCCTACCTAAGCCCACATCTCCACCCTGTCCCCATAACCCAGTAACCCGACCCAACATTAAGGGCAATTTTGGACACTAAGGGCAATTTAGCATCAGTGGGATAGTGCTTTTATTAGTGCAGTTACAACAAAATTGTCAATTTGCAAAACACGGGTGGCATGGTGGTGCACTGCAGCCTCACGGCACCGAGGACCCGGGTTCGATCCCGGCCCCGGGTCATTGTCCGTGTGGAGTTTGCACATTCTCCCGCTGCCTGCATGGGTCTCACTCCCACAACCAAAAATGTGCAGGGTAGGTGGATTGGCCACTCTAAAATTCTCCTTTAATTAGAAAAATATTTTTTTAAAATTTGCAAACCACAATTAAAAAGTGAGGAAAAAATGTTCTCCAGATGTATCTGCAATTTTGGCATGATGCCCATTTAACTGAGACTTCCTGTGAATACATCTTTCATGAAAAAAAAAATGTTTTGTAATTAGTATGAAACAACAAATGATAATTGCATGAAATCGGCAATTTCATTTGAGTTTGTAACTATACGCAGGTCTGCAGACTACCCTAACGATTCATTAATCCAGACTCCAAATATATGATTGGAGAAAAGAAACACTCCAGGTTTCAAAAGAATGAATGTTGCTGTGCACATCTTAGCTAGACACTACACAAAGAAGTAACACTCAAATTGGCAACTCATTGTATCTTCTGCATAAATTCCTCCCCTTTTTAGCAACTTGCTATTTTCTTTCCACCCCAACAATAATTTGGGACCTCTCAGACTTGTAACTCCCAATTATCGAAATATGTGTTCTTTCTGCTGCTCTGGAAGTGTCTCATTGATGAGGCTTTTAGCCTTCTATGTTGTAACATGAACCCTTCATTGGTAGTCTTTAAGTATTTACAGTTCCAAGGTTTAGACATGCATGATGCTGCCCCACTATGCAGGCTGGCTGCTTACTTGCAGAGTTCCTGGACTGGATTCTCCGCACCCCAACGCCGAAATCGCGGCCGACGCCGGGCGGAGAATCCATTTCCTTCCACTGAATCGGGACCGGTGCTGGTTCCCCGATTCTCCGGACCCCGAAAAGCGGCACACTCGGCGAGTATGCTGCGCTGCATATCACCTACCTGTGGCCATTGCTGGAGGCCCGCCCCGCCATTCTCCGACCGGCCGAAGTCCTGACGGCGTGGATCTAACATGGTCCTGCCGGTCGGGAAACTGGTCGGGGGTGGGCCGATCGGAGGTCGGGGTGGGCCTTATCGGCGGCCGGGCAATTTTTGGGCGGGCGGTCAGGGTTGGGCAGGCGGCCGGTCGGGGGCACTATGTTCAAGGTCCAGCTCTGCGGTTTGAGACCACCATGGAGCACGGCGCGGCTGCTGGAGGCCGCCACTGTGCGCATGCGCGGCCTCTGACCCGGAAGTGCGGGAGCCCGTATCTGCAGCAAAAGCTGCTAGTTTATGCTGGTTCACTGCTAGCCCCCTGCAGGGCTAGGAATATGTGGCCCTTTCACGCCAGTTTTTCTGAAGTATAAGTCCACAGATTTTACGACGGCGTGGGGACATAGTCCCCAAAACAGAGAACCAAGCTCCCTATTCCAGACTATTCTCTGAGAGTCTGTTACCATGTGATTGTATACATCATACTGTGGATGATGCTATTTTGAGTCCCTCATTAAAATTTGCTCTGCCAAGCACTTTTGCACCAGAATGATGCAGACACGAATCACCACACTGATAATTTATATAATTCAGGGCAGATTTGAACCAGGGCATTATTGCTATTGAAAAATTCACTGAAATCACTAAAACTAAATATATTAGACCTTTAGGACTGCTCAGTGATGGGAGAAACTCTCATCCGATAAGTCAGCAACCTTATTACTTACTGTTAACCACTTTAGCAATGCTTAGAATCATAGAATTTACAATGTGGAAGGAGGCCATTCGGCCCATCAAGTCTGTACCAGCCTTTGGAAAATGCACCCCACTTAAGCCCACACCTCCATCCTGTCCCCGTAACTCAGTAACCCCACCTAACCTTTTTGCACACTAAGGGCAATTTATCATGGCCAATCCACCGAACCTGCACATCGTTGGACTGTGGGAGGAACCGGAGCACCTGGAGGAAACCCACGCAGACACGGGGAGAACATGCAGGCTCCGCACAGACGGAGTCTATTCCCCAAGCCGGGAATAGAACCAGCGACCCTGGAGCATAGGTCTATCAGATGTTTTTTTTAATGGCAATCAACAATGGTTTCATGGTCACCATTACCAGCACATTATATTACTTTATACTATATTATATTGGCAGATTATATATTAATGATTTGGACAAGTTAACTAAATGTGTTATCTCCAAATTTGCAAATGATACAAAGTTGGGTGGGAGGGTGAGCTGTGAGGAGGATGCAGAGATGCTTCAGCGGGATTTGGACAGATTCAGTGAGTGGGTACATGCATGGTAGATGTGGATAAATGTGACGTTATCCACTTCGGTAGCAAAATAAGGAAGGCAAATTATTATTTGAATGGGTGTAAATTGAGAGAGGTGGATATTCAGTGATACCTTGCTGTCCTTGTGCATCAGTCGCTGCAGGTACAGCAGGCAGCAAAGAAGACAAATGGTATGTTGGTCTGCATAGCAAGAGGAATTGATTATAGAAATAGAGATGTTTTAATGCGATTGCATAGGGCATTGGTGAGGCCACACCTGGAATATAGTGTGCAGTTTTGGTGTCCTTATCCGAGGAAGGATGTTCTTGCTATGGAGGGAGTGCAGCAAAGTTTTACCAGGCTGATTCCGGGGATGGAAGACCAGCGACAGATACAAGACCAGTTATGTACTTCTGAGGCTGCATAAGGTTCTGGTCAGACCCCATTTGGAGTATTGTGAGCAGTTTTGGGCCCCATATCTGAGGAAGGATGTGCTGGCTTTGGAAAGGGTCCAGAGGAGGTTCACAAGAATTATCCCTGGAATGAAGAACTTGTCGTATGAGGAATGTTTGAGGACTCTGGGTCTGTACTCATTGGAGTTTAGAAGGATGAGAGGGGATCTTATTGAAATGTACAAGATACTGCGAGGCCTGGATGGAGTGGATGTGGAGAGGATGTTTCCACTTGTAGGAAAAACTAAAACCAGAGGCCACCATCTCAGATTAAAGGGACGATCCTTTAAAACAGAGATGAGGAGGATTTTTATCAGCCAGAGGGTGGTGAATCTGTGGAACTCTTTGCCGCAAAAGGCTATGGAGTCCAATTCACTGAGTGTCTTTAAGGCAGAGATAGATAGGTTCTTGGTTAATAAGGGGATCAGGGATTATGGGGAGGAGAATGGGGATGAGAAAAATATCAGCCATGATTGAATGGCGGAGCAGACTCAATGGGCCAAGTGGCCTAATTCTGCTCCTCTGTCTTATGGTCTTATGGTCTTAGGGTGGGACTGCCATACGAGGAGAGATAAAGTCGGTTAGGATTATATTCATTGGCGTTCAGACGAGTGAGGGGGGATCTCATAGAAACTTACAAAATTCGAACAGGATTAAACAGAGTAGATTCAGAAAGAATGTTCCTCATGGTGGGGGAGTGTAGAATTCGGGGTCATAGTTTGCGGATAAGGGGTAAATCTTTTAGGACTGAGGTGAGGAGAAATTTCTTCGCTCAGAAAGTGGTGAATCTGTGGAATTTGCTACCACAGAAAGTAGGTAAGGCCAAAACTGTGTAATTTCAAGAAGAAATTAGATATAATTCTTGAGTCTCGAGAGATCAAGGGATTTGGGAGGAAGGCGGGATCAGGGTATTGAACTTGATCGTAATGAATGGCAGAGCAGGCTCGGAAGGCCAAATGGCCTCCTCTTGCTTCTATATTCACTGAAATTACACAATGTTTTGGCCTTAACTACTTTCTGCGGTAGCAAATTCTGTGGTAGATCATGCACTTAAGGGGCTGGTTTATCACAGTGGGCTAAATCACTGGTTTGTAATGCAGAACACAGCCAGCAGTGCGGGTTCAATTCCTGTACCAACCTCCCCGAACAGGCACCGGAATGTGGCGACTAGGGTCTTTTCATAGTAATTTCATTGACGCCTACTTGTGACAAGAAGCGATTATTATTATTATTCCATGTTTCTATGTATCTTAGACTTAATAACTGAATTTAGTGCAGCATGGTGGTTAGCATTGCTGCCTCACGGCGCCGAGGTCCCAGGTTCGATCCAGGCTCTGTGTCACTGTCTGTGGGAGTTTGCTCATTCTTCCCTATTTGCGTGGGTTTCGCCCCCACAGCCCAAAGATGTGCAGGGTAGATGGATTGGCCAAGCTAAATTGCCCATTAATTGTAAAAAATGAATTGGGTACTGTAAATGTTTTTTATTTTTTAAACTGAATTTATATTTCATCTACGGATATCATGGGATTTGAACCTATGACCCCAGTGCAATAGCCTCTGGCTCTGGCTGAATAGTCTAGTATAATCACAATGCCACAGTTTCCCCTGTTTCACGTTTAAAGCTAAACTGCATTTAAGATTTTCATACACTTACATTACAGCCTGCTTGCTATATTTTATATACAGATGAAGGATCACCACTTCATTTTTCGAGGTTCCATGTGATGGAATTTAGCCTACACTGCCATTAACACCAAAAGAACTGGCCCAATATATAAATCTGAGTTATAAACACACACATTTATCCTTTGTTACAAGAAAAAGTATCTCCAGTATTAGTCCAGAAATTCAGAGAAGACCTCAAGATCAAGGTTGCAATTTTTCACACAATAGCAAGTATAATGCAGCCTGTTACCTTTGTGGGCTAGCTTCAGAAGCATTTGTCGTCTGACCTTGCACATAAATGGAGAAGGTGTGCTTCTGTGATTTCCTCCAAGGCTTAATTTGAAATTGTGTGCTACTGTGTGGCTGAAGCAAGTTCACTGTTCAGCTCCACATACCCCTTCATTCAAAGTTTAAATGTGAACAGTGAAAGAATGCAGCACGATTAATGAATGTTTAAAAACATAAAAAGCTGTGAGATTAATATTTAATTTGGCAGCTAGCCATAAAGCAGCCTGTGATAACATGACCAGTTTTTTTTTGATGTGACATAATTATTTTAAATAATTTAAAAGCATGCGAGGTGGTTGGAATATTTCCGTGCTGTAGGACTCAGTTCACTCATTTACTACTATCATACTCAGCATCCTAACATGTAATAACCATCTAAAACTTAGCTTAATCAATATGCATTTATTAGAGACAAACAATAGATTCAAATGTTTATGATCGAAACATCATCCTTAAAAGTGAAATCCATAATCCAGTTGATTTCAATCTTCCAGTGAGTTGCTAAGGTATTATTTTTCAAACAGCACTGTGATATATCTGAGCTACCCACCACTCGCTTATTCCATTTGGACGTGGAGCAGTTTCTAAACACTGCAGTCCATGGACATTTATGGCTAATGGTTACATATGAGATAAAAGTAAAAGATAATTTCTGATTCCAAATAATTGCTGACTGATTGCTTTGTTCAAGGGGGTGGTGTGAGAAAAATGCCAGAAGCTCACGTTAGATTGGTAGATTCTTAACAACAGGAATGTCTTTTACTGGCTGAAAAATGACCAAATTATGGGTAGGTTACAGCGGCCTTCGGGGTGCCCAAGTGGCAATGGCAGGTTTGCAGGGGCACTGCTGGGGTGCCAGGCTGACAGTGCCCAGGTGCTCGGGTTCCATTTTAGACTGCCAGGGATTGGGCCTGAGGGGTCCTACCAGGTGGAAAGGGGTTGGGGGAGTGAGGGGAGGGGGTTCCCTGTGGCCCCCTTAAGGTTGGGCTCGTGAGAGTGGGGGGGGGGGGGTTGAAAATTGGGTGTGGGGGGAAGATCCGGGCAGCCTCCCAAAATGGTGCCCTGATCTGTGAGAAGCCTTTCCTGCTCGTGAGCTGAAGCCTCACCAGCAGGGAATCCCTGTAAGTGTGACCTCGGCAGGGAGAATCTCCCCGTGGTCCCAAAAAACAGCAAAGCGCTGCAGGCGCCAAAAAACACCCTGCTTAACATGCCCCAAATCAGGCTTAGAAATATTTCGAGTCAATCGCGCCCAGTAAGTTTGTTCTTAAAATCAAGCCAGATCGGTTACTTTTCTTTCGAATTTTAATCACGGAATTTGGGACTTTGTTGTTTTGGGCAATGGGTCTTTAATGTGTCATTGTAAATTAGAGGTTTCAAGTGCTGCAGATTCCACAAACTTCAGGTTTATTACTAGGGGAGGGGAGGGGTGAAATGTTGCTTCGGTTTCGAAGGTAATCCTGTTCCTCAAATGATTAAATTGATTATTTTGGTGCGGCAACGAGACAGGCTCTATGGCTAATGATGTGATCTGGATACTTTACTGTTGCTGCTGGGGTGTCGGTTATTTGGTACAAGTAGCTGTTCAAGGATTGTCCGTTGTTCTACTTTGAAAACAAAATTGCTTGGCAAAGTCCTCAGGGTCACAAGGGCCTTCAACTAGAGCTGAGAGTGATCCCGCAAACTAATTTTTCAATTTTCTACCCTTTTCAATCACTCCTTTGAAGCATGTGTACTGCTCAGGTGCTCCGGACACTTTATGGGCTTACAGAAAACTTAGATGAAATAGGGAGCCTCCATGAATTTTGTGCCCAGATTCAAGTACCAAGAGCCCCGAGGAGCCATGATATGAGACTTTCTGTTTGATTATTACTGAGTAAACCTCAGGCCTCAGCTGTTTATAGAAAATATATAGAATATAGAAAAGCACCACAGCAAGCTATCTCACACTTGCAAGAGGGTGAATCATTTTGTTAGTTATGGAGTTCTTAGTTTCTCATCCCAGCAGCACATTTTTACTCTTTTTCTTCCACCTCCTTTACTGTAGTATTTTCTGTACTTCTTTCTCAAATCTCTATGATGAAGCTCCACAGAGCTTTACAGTGTAAAATAAGTGTCGAAATATATCAAACACCAGAGCAGCCTTTAGGGGAAGGAGTTATATTTAACTTCGTAACATGGGCGATAATCTGGAATTACAATGGGCAAGCCATCCAGTCCACCTGATCACTGTCCAGGTGCTGAGACACCGACATTTCCCTGAGGAGAATGTCATCACAGGGAGCAGCAAAGGATATAGGGTCACCTGCACAGAATGATGCCGTTCAGTCCATTTTGTCTTTGCTAGTTCTTTGAAAGAGCCATCAATTTGGTTCCACTTTCCCGCTACTTTCACTTGATCCTGGAAATTTCTCCATTTAAACGTTACCATTGCATCTCCCCTTTCAGACTTGCATTCCAAATCATAAATAATTGCTGCAGAAAATAGAATTCTTCATTTCCCAATTGATCTTAAATCTTACATGTGGAACATTGTCTGGGATAATTGCAATTTCTAATAGGCACAGTTTTTCATAAATTCAACAAAACTCGGAACAAGATTATCTCAACATTCTTTCAGTTTGTCTGCAATTATAATAGTGTGATGCTTGTCTTAAAAACTTTAACCCCATAGACACAAGTTGGTAACAAGCTAATAAAGGACAGCTTTCTTAGATAAGTCAGGAGGGATGACCTATATTAATCTCGAAAGAAGCTTTAAAACTATTTTAATTACAATCTGATAACAATCTGGTGATACCCGATTTATTCCTTTAATTTAAATATTGTACCTTTATTTGTGTGATGTAATGTTGGGGGTAATTTTGACCCAGGGCCAAAGTGTGAAATGGGCAATATCGAATTAGCAGCTCATTAGACATGTCTTCCCATTTTCATTTAGAATCATTTCAGTGGCGTTGAATGTCAAGACAGATGTATAACAAGGGATGATCCAATACTACACTATCACGCAAAGTCGATCCCTATTAGGTCTTTAAGGTTAAATAAGTTATTTTCAGTTTGTGGTACAGAGCATGACATGAGTGCATCAAACATGTATTAGAATTTCTCTAAAAGTACGTGACAACCTCATTACTAACATTGTATAATTGAATCTTAATAAGGCTTGCTAAAGCATGCTAAATGAATTACCAAGGTTAAGCTTCAAGAGTAGTCAAGCAGCAGCAATTTTAAGACAAGACTAGATCATATGCAATCCAATCATTTCTCATACTCACACATTTCGACCATAGCAATGGAAGAGTTAGTTAACAGCTGCTTATTTGAAGAAAAAAACAGAGGGCTTAATTTTTCCAATTGCTATTTGCACATAGCTAAATTATTTCTGCAGCCTGCTAATCTTAAATATAGTTCTGCATACTTATTAGAAATGTGTGATTTTGCCTATATGCATTTGAATTATACTATGATCAATGTCATTGAGTGCATGTCATTAATACATGGCTCTTTTTCCATTTAATCCATGCATTAATGAAGCTGCAGATGTGACATTTTTGTGCAATTTTCCTGCCAAATCATTAGTTGTGTTTGCGAGAAGATCTGTAAACCCAAGTTTCAGGTTTGGACATGGCACAACTCTGAACTGCAGAGAAATATATGGTATTGGCGAAACATATAACGACTGGCGTGAAATTTGGCCTTAACAAATCATTTCATGGATGTAAGAGTGGAACAGTGAAGGCTAGTTTTAGGGCCTAAGGTCATAGAATCCTTGAATCATAGGACCTATACAGTGCAGAAGGAGGCCATTTGGCCCATTGAGTTTGCACCGGCCCTTGGAAAGAGCACCCTCTCTAGGCCCACAACCCCACCCTATCCCCGTAACCCAGTCGCCCACCTAGCTTTTTGGAAACTAAGGGGCAGTATAACATGGTCAATCCACCGAACCTGCACATCTTTGGATTGTGGGAGGAAACCAGATCACCTGGAAGAAGCCCATGCAGACACAGGGAGAAAGTTCAAACTCCACACAGACAATCACTCAAGGCTAGAATTGAACCCAGGTCCCTGGGGCTGTGAGGCAGCAATGCTACCCACTGTGCCACCATGCCATCATTTGTTTTATAGGCAGCAAAAGGTGTCCGAAACCCCTTGTTAGGAAATCCATTGATCTGTGTTTCCCTGTGGAGATCGTAACAGTTAAGGTGCAGCATGTTCCAATGCTATTACAGTGGTTCCTGTCCAATATTAATGGTGACACCCACTGTGAGTGTGTTGATCGGTTCCCCAGATCAATTCATGAATCAGCGAAGAGCAGCTCAGGGATCAGTCAATTTTAGTCAGCCAGTTAGTCATTGAGCAGGTGAAGAAGAATGTGACTGTCAACCATGCAGCTAAAGTGCTGTAGTTTGCCCTGGAAGCCATTTGGTAACTCTGCAATTAGGGCTGTGATAAAGTCCAGTATTTATTTTCTTTGCATTCATTCATGGAATGTGGGCCAGCACAGCATTTATTGTCCATCTCTAATTACACTTGAGAGCCTTTTTCTTGTTCTATAATGCTGAGAGAGTTCAGCTCAGAAGAAACTTTTGGAGTCATTGATAACTCGGTGCAGCCAAGAGCTGAGGCTCAAGAAATCCTATGTGACTGGGTGTGTTCAGATGCAAGGAGAAGAGGCTCCAGGCAGTCAGGAGAAAACCCTGGAAGAGAGCAGTTGTTAAGGAAGTCAGAGTCGGAATTCTGATGCTAGGTCTTTGAAAGTCCAAAATTGGAACCCATTGTGAAGAAGACATAGTTTAAAGACATTGGGCTGGATTCTCCGCCGGCGGGATGCTCTGTTTTGCCGTGGCCAGGGGGTATGTCGACGGCGTGGGGCTTCCCCACAATAGGCAACCCCATTTACCAGCCGGCGTTACGGAGCATCCCGCCGGCGGGGTGAAACAGAAATGTGGCGCAGCAGGACGGAGAATCCAACCCATTGTCTAACTCAAAGTGAATACGAACGTTTGGATGGGCTCTTGAGAAATTCATTGGTTGCATCTGCCATTTACTCTGTAGTGCAATGTGTTTCACCACATTTTTTCTGTTAATTCACATGAACCTCAAATTAATGCTAAATGTTAGAATATAGGACATATTCTGTCAATTGTTTTATCTTTCTAATCTTGTATGCTCAATTTTGACCCATCGAGTCCTCACCGACCCTCTGAAAGAACACCCTACCTAGCCGAACACATTAACCTCAGAACCCCACCTAATCTAAACATCTTTGGAAGCTAAGGGGCAATTTAGCACGACCAATCCACCTAACCTCTTTGGACTGTGGGAGGAAACCAGAGCACCCAGAGGCGACCCACGTAGACACGGGGAGAAATTGCAAACTCCACACAGACAGTCACCCAAGGCCGGAATTGAACCCGGGTCTCTGGCACAGTGAGGCACTGTGAAGCAGCAGTTCTAACCACTGTGCCACCGTGCCGCACATTGTTAGACCCAACATTTGCTAGTGGTATGTTCAATATATGATTGTGGGGTTGGATCTTAGAGGAGTAGGTGTGAAGCTACCAGCATTATTTGGAAAGGTAGCATACCATTCTGGAGAGGTGGGTACCCTTTTGGATTGGTTGAGAAACACCTTTGGGAAAGGCCAAATACTCTTTGGGATTGTTGAAGGTACAGACCATAAGACAGAGGAGCCACTCGGCCCATCGAGTCTGCTCCGCCATTCAATCATGGCTGATATTTTTCTCATCCTAATTCTCCTGCCATTTACCCATAACTCCTTATCCCCTTATTAATCAAGAACCTATCTATCTCTGTCTTAAAGACACTCAGTTATTTGGTCTCTACAGCCTTCTGCGACAAAGAGTTCCACAGAGTCACCACCCCTTGACAGAAGAAATTCCACCTCATCTCTCTTTTAAAGGATATTCCCTTTAGCCTGAGATTGTGTCCTCTGGTTCTAGTTTTCCCTACTAGTGGAAACATCCTCTCCACGTCCACTCTATCCAGGCCTCGTAGTATCCTGTAAGTTCCAATATCCCCCCTCATCCTTTGAAATTCCAACAAGTACACACCCAGAGTCCTCATCTGTTCCTCATACAAAAAGCTTTTCATTCCAGAGATCATTCTTGTTAATCTCCTCTCGACCCTTTCCAAAACCAGCTCATCCTTCCTTAGATACTGGGCCCAAAACTGCTCACAATACTCCAAATGGGGTCTGACCAGAGCCTTATACAGCCTCAGAAGTACATCCCTGCTCTTGTAATCTAGCACTCTTGACATGAATGCTAACATTGCATTTGCCCTCCTAACTGCTGACTGAACCAGCACATTAACCTTAAGAGCATCTTGAACAAGGACTCCTAAGACCCTTTGTGCTTCTGATTTTCTCAGCATTTCCCCATTTAGAACAGAGTCGATGCCTCCATTTCTCCTTCTAAAGTGTATAACCTCACACTTTTCCACATTGGACTCCATCTGCCACTTCTTTGCCCACTTTCATAGTCTGTTCAAGTCCTTCTGAAGCCCTCTGCTTCCTCAATACTATCTATCCCTCTACATGGGCAGCACGGTAGCACAAGTGATTAGCACTGTGGCTTCACAGCGCCAGGGTCCCAGGTTCGATTCCCCGCTGGGTCACTGTCTGTGCGGAGTTTGCACGTTCTCCCCGTGTCCGCGTGGGTTTCCTCCGGGTGCTCCGGTTTCCTCCCACAGTCCAAAGACGTGCAGGTTAGGTGGATTGGCCATGCTAAATTACCCGTAGTGTCCATAAGGGTTGGGAGGGGTTATTGGGTGGAAGTGAGGGATTAATGTGGGTCGGTGCAGACTCGATGGGCCGAATGGCCTCCTTCTGCACTGTTTGTTCTATGTAATCTATGTAATCTATATCTTTGTATCATCTGCAAACCTAGAAACAGTACCTTCAGTTTCTTCTTTTAAATTGTTAATGTATATTCCGGAAAGTTGTGGTCCCAGCACCAACCCCTGAAGCACACCATTAGTCACCGGCTGTCTTCCTGAAAAAGACCCCTTTATCCCCACTCTCTGACTTCTGCCAGTCAGCCAATCTCTATCCATGCAGGATCTTACCGTTAACACCATGGGCTCGTAACATATTTCACAGTCTCCAATGCGACATCTTGTCAAAGGCCTTCTGGAAATTTAAATAAATCCCATTTACTGGATCTCCTTTGTCTAACTTCCACATAAATGTGTGTAGAAGTGGATAAATTCATTGAACTGTCAAGCTCAATAGAACTGGAAAGCTCTCAAAGGAACTGTCAATCTGTCAGGTCATTTAAATCCCCTGGCCTTTACATTTTTGAACAAAAATTGTATGCAGTGTTAAAAAGGCACTTGTTATTTCACTCTATGATCATAAGCCTGTGGGTAATCATTATAGGATTTGTCCTGCGTGACTGATGTCACAAAATGCCATCATCAAGCACAGTGGGAGGTGGCAGGGGGGGGGGGGGTGCGGGGCGGAGGTGGGAAGGCTGCCAGCTCTGAGTGCTTATGAAGCCCTTGAAGGGGGGCTATGAATACAAATGTTTGTTGTTTTAACTAAAAAATTAAGTAGTTGAAGGACATGTGGCAAATGGTTGTTTTTTAAGCAATGAGTGCTCTTTCAAATAATGAATTTATGAATAGATGCTGAAATATTTTCTTTTAATTAATCTCAGCAGAGAACCTGAGGTCTGCCCTTGGTGGATACGGGGTGAGTTGGCATGAAAGGTGTAAGGGCAAAGTTTAGTGGATGGGGATTGGGTTGACAGGAGTTGGCACTAAGTTGGCAACAGGGCTATAAAGGGTCATAAAGTGAGGAGCATAGATTAGCATGGAGGGTATGATGGGCCAAAGGGGATGAGTGGAAGGCATGAGATGACATTGGATGACTTGGGTGTGATCTCAGGGAATATGTGTGTTTGTGAGGAGTGATGACAGGGTGAGGACTAGAGGGCTGGTCTTTGTTTTCTTGATTTCTTTCCAGCTGGCACAATGTGCCTTTCACACAGCCCGCCTTCACACCTGGCAGCCCTATGGCTGGCCCTAACCAGTGGAGGCGGGCACAACTCCAGTTAATACCTGAAGCCCTACCCCCAACTCCCCCATCCTCCTTTTGGAGATCATAATGGTTCACTGCTATCTAAGTAGTGATTGCCACAACATGTAAAAAAAACAGAAATACATTTTTCTATGCAACCAGTGGAAGTAGTGTTGCTAACTGTTGGTTGGTTCAATTGGCTCTGTTTTATAACCTTTGCTCTAGAATCACCAGGTATCTTTATGATACCGCCACGAGGTTCAAGTTCAAGTAATGATCAATAACTCAACACACCAATTAGTAAGATTCAAATCAAAACACATTTATTATACACAGTAAATCGCTACTCATGCATAAACTTTACTTTCTAGGCTATTTCTATAACTAACAGGCCTATTCTTAGCTTCGAACTGGCCCACCAGGTCAGGGGAACACATGGCCTTTCGTTCAGGCCCTGAGTCTGCAGGATTCAAAAGCTGGTATGGACTGGTAGCTAGGAGCGCCTATCTTGTAGCGAGCGTTGACTTGAGACTCACTTGCTTGGAGGCAGCTTGGGCAGTTCACTCTCAAGGGTTTATTCGCTGCTGAGTGACCCTGCCAAGAACGATGATTTGAACTTGGGGGCTTTACTTTATAGTCCCCAGGGGCTTCCCGCCCTTCGGGGCAGACCCCGTACCTGGTTTCAAGTGATTGGACTTTGTTCCAATCACTTGGTTCGATTTCTCCAATGCTGGAGCGGTTCCCTGATCGTTGGGTGGTCTTTAAGTGTCCGTTAAACTCTTTTGTGTTGGCTCCTGCTGGCGCCGAGGAGTCTGGCTTGGCTTTGTTTACCTTAAAATGTTTTGATTGTTCCCGGTGATCGCTCATTAATATGTAGATGGCTGCTACATTACTATGCAGATGGCTGCTGGTTTCAGTGCTGTCTGGTTCCTTACAGGTCTTAATACACATGATTTCTGTATTTGCTAGTCTTTGCCTGTTTTGGCTGAATTTCCCTTCAGCCTTTGCGGTTCTCCGTTTTAAGTCGGGAAGTGGCCAACTCAGGTGGCCACAGTAGGAGTGCTTCTCAAAGCTCAATAGTGTTGTGTTTAGTCTTCTATACCTTGCAAAGGAATCCACCAAAAACCTTGACTTGTCCAAACCAGGATGTTCATTGAGTCTTGTGTGGTACGATAGCAATCTGTTACAGAGCACATTATCATGGAGTCTTTTTACTCCTCTGGAACTACACTTAGGACTGACAGTTCACCTGTATATCGTACTACCATCTGCAACCATCTGGTGATGGCCAGATGTGTCCCCCCTTATAGGGGAGTAGCTGGTAACATGGCCACAGTCTTGACATTGCATGGGGTGTCTGCACCGCCGCCTGCTGGTTGGAGGTCGCACACCACTCATCTACGATATTGCCCATAGGCATGTCACCACAAAGAGTATTTGAGATCTCCTTATTGCTGCTCAATGCAACCATCACCCTCCCAAATAACCACCAAGACCTACCTCAGGTTCATTGATAGTGAGGCATGTGGCCCAATATTCAATTGTGTAGGCTGGAAAGCCTAAGTGTAACAGGTTTCAATGACACATGCAAATAATATAACTGAGACCTAAAACTCGAGGGCCAATTTAAGTCTGGCCTGAGGGCTCATGATTAGTGTGTGTGCCATTTGCCCCTTAATGGTTATATACACCAAAAGAGGCCATGCTTATTTTCTAGCCTAATTGTTCCAGGGACTGGGGTTGTCAAAACTAACAGTTTACGACCTCCGTCAGGCATCCAGGCTTAATTTAGAACTTGTCTAACCTTTCCAGTAGCAGTGAATATGGCAGCTGATCTTATTTCCTATACTTCTGACACATTGAAGATCACTGAAGATAACACTGTAAGTTTTGAAATGTTTACCATTTCTAATTGAGTAAACTAGGTAATGGATGCTAGACTTGGGGTTGCATGTTATTTTCTTTTAAATGCAATATGTTAACAATAGAACAATGGCAGGAGTTTTCATGTTTGCTCGCTTGCCTGAAATAATAACGTGTGCATTTGCGATACCTCTGTGTTTGTTGGCAGTGTTTCTTACATCTTGTAACTTGGTACCATATCTTTTCACAGTCTTTACCCTTCAGTTTTTCTCCCTGATGCTGTTTTATTTGTATCTGAGCTGGCGACGGATCAATATAATTTGACGATAACCCACCACTCTTCAGCTGCGTTGCAGGCATTCAATATCCTGAGGAAATCATGGACATTCATGTCGTTCTGGGCTTTGGTCCAACATTATAAAATGTTACACCTCCCTGAATTGTTAAAAAAAGACACAGGCAACATTATCCGAATTCACACTAATTTGAGAAGAAAGATTTTAGCTATCTCCTTTCAATAACGTCCTAAAACCTATCATTAAAAATAAAACACTTCCAAACACTAACTGCACAGAAAGGCACAATCTGTCTTCTGCAAGAGGGCATGATATTGTGTCACAGCATTCATGCAACAAGTGGAGATGGTTATGTGATGTATCCAACATTTAAACATATGCCAATAATTTTTTTTAACTTAATTGGGTGAAATATTTTCAGCAATTCATGAATGGAAGCTATTTAATGGAGAAAAGGAAATAGACATTGGCTCCAATTTTAACTCCCCACCACCTGTTGGAAACTTGGCCAAAGGCCAGATCAAGTTAAAATAGAGTGAGAGACGTAGCTGCTCTCTTCTTATCTTGATCTGACCACCTTTTGTCTGCAGATATCATTGAAGTACATCGAGTTGAGTCCTCGTTAACAATATACATCTGGCTCCAATGGTATCATCGGGGCCCAATCTGCTATTCTAATTGAAGACCTGGACAGAGGGACAATTGACTGCTTCCCCATCAATCCAAATATGGACTGAGAGCAAGGAGAGGCTCGCAAGGTACTTTTTCAAAAATATGGGGCAGGATGCTCCGTTTTGCCGGCGCTCGGGGGTTTCCCGAAGGCGTGGGGCTGCCCCACAATGGGAAACCCCATTGACCAGCCGGCGTAACGGAGAATCCCACCAGCGGGCCAAGGCTGAAAAGTGGCGTGGCGGGACGGAGAATCCAGCCCATGTTTTGTTTTAATGTATTTTATTACAAACATGTATTAAAACAGGTTATAGCAAATATACATCCCGGGAAACATACTTCCCAGCAATCAACTATACAGTCTGTACGGATCCCCCCCCCCCACCCGCGACGAACAGCCCCTCACACTTGGTCACAAACATCCCCCACCTTTTCTCAAATTCCCCTGCAGAGCCCCTTAACTCATGCTTTATCTTCTCTAACCGCAGGAAGTCGTACAGGTCACCCAACCACGCCGCTACCCCCTTTTTATGTCCTTCAGGACCTGGAGGAATTGGATTCTTGCCCCTTCCCTAATTGCGAATTCCCTGATCCAACTGTCTAGGTCAGAGCCTGGATATGGAATCAGCTCCAGGAGTTAAAACTCTCTCTGAAATTTGACTTGCAAGTTGGATGGCCATGGAATTTTGCAAACCCAGCTGCTCTTTCCAGCCTTCACAAGCATAGGGCCCTTACGTAAATACGTTGCCAATCATTTAACATACTTCTAGTCCTTGGAGGCCTATATAGTTAATTGAGAACAGTGCATTTGAACACCATGCTGGCAATGTGCTCTGGTGTTAATCTGTTTAGTATTCTCCCAGATTACTGGACCACTGGAACCTCCTCCATCTTGCCAGTTTTTGTGCTTCCATTTCTACCCACCTCATCCCCAAATCCTAGGTATTCACTGTGCCTTGTATACTTTGGGTAGGCTGTGGTGTAGTGGCATTGTCACAGGGCTAATAATCCAGAGACTTAGGTTAACACCTGATTTTGATCCTGCCACAGCTGATGGTGACTTTGAAATTTACAAATCTGTAATTAAAAGTTATGACCATGAAACTATTGATGTGAAAACCCATCTAGTTCACAAATGTCCTTCAGGGAAAGAAATCTGCCATCCTCACCTGGTCTGGCCTACATGTGACTCCAGATCCACGCCAATGTGGTTGACTCTTAAATACCCCAACAAGGGCTATTCGAGATGGGCAACAAATACTGGCCCAGCCAGCAAGGCCCAGCCCCCATGAAAGAATTTTTTAAAATCCCCTTTGATAGCTCTCATTATGTCTGTTCTTGTTTCACATCAATGTTTTTTCAATTAAATTTAGAGTACCCAATTCATTTTTTTCCAATTAAGGGACAATTCAGCATGGCCAATCCACCTAGCCTGCACATCTTTGGGTTGTGGGGGTGAAACCCACGCAAACACAGGGAAAATGTGCAAACTCCACACAGACAGTCACCCAGAGCCAGGATCGAACCTGGGACCTTGGCCCCGTGAGGCAGCAGGGCTAACCCTTTGCACCACCGTGCTGCCCGTTTCACACTAATGTTGCATTAGCTAGACCATTAGCCATTCGAACATATATTTTCTACTAATTATTTTACATTTTATCACTTCTGTGTGTGGCCTTTCCTTCTATTTTCCAATTGTTCTCTGTTAGGATACCTGATCAGACCTCAATGTATATTAGGAAACTGGACGAGAAACCCCAACAATTTTGCAATTTGTACGGCGTGATTCAGCGACCTCATGGCACCCAACTTGGTGTCAGGATGCGGCCTTTGAATCTTGTGAGCGGCGTCTTAGGAAATTTGTGACACTCAAACCCATTCCTCAGATTTAATGAAATCTCGGGAGCCGTCACGATCTGAATCCCATGGCTCATTTCAATCTGTATTCGCGGGCCGTGTCTGGGAGTCCTCAGCAGGGTGCCTTCTAATACTGGTTTCCACAAACGTGAACCAGTCGCAATGACACCTGGGGGTGTCTCCCTGGCCTAAAGAGACACCGTTGGGGTCTGCCTTTGACACCTGGACACCTTGGTATTGCCAGCCAAGTACCCTGGTGTGCCACTTGTGGCACCCTGACAGTGCCACCCTGGCAGGGGCATTGCCATTGTGCCAGGCTGGCAGTGCCAGAGTGCCGGGTGCTGGGTTGGCACTACCGTGGCTTGGGCCCAGGGGGGCCTTACCAGGTGTGGGGGGAGGGAGTGAAGGGGTGTCCCTGGGGGCTCCCCAAAGTTGGGGAAGGGAGGGGGGAGGAAAACTGTGGGGGGGGGGTGGGGGGGGGGAGGCAGCTGAAGGGGTTTGAAGATCGAGGCTGCCAGACAAAATCCTGATCTGCATCCCGATCTGCGAGAAGCCTTTCCTGCTGGGCCCGCCAGCAGGAAATGACTTGTGTGGCCTCGGTGGAGAGAAATTTCCCAAAGCCATAATAAGTGGCAAAATGCCATTCCTTGCTACTGCAGCCACTGAGAAACACCCTGCTAAATGCGCCCAAAACTGGACATAGATTTTTTTTTTTCCGATGAATCGGAAACTGTGAAATCTTAGAAGATCTCGAAGAGTACCAAAATCCTGTCTTTTCCTGGATGTCTACTTTCATCATGTGCCAGTGGAGTGGTCATTATCCTAATGACTGCATCTTTCCTCGGTTGTTATCCTGGACTTGACTCCCCGATAATCATGTTGTCTATTAGCATTGTCAAATCATTCAGTTGAAGATAAATAAATATTTTGGGAGTGATGTCCTGCACTGTGGGTTATCCTGATTTAATCACATTTATAATGTTAGACTGAATATTGACTTTGAGATTTATGGAAAGTTTCTTAATACTAATATGTCCTTGGGGGAGGATAAGCAGTGTTGGACTAAGGGGAGGGATGGAGGGTGTGGGTGGTAAGGTTGGATTAATTCTCGCTATGTTTGAGGAAGGTCCCCCATAATCAGAGATTGTTTTATTTTGGACTGCGCCTTTTTCTTCTTCAGGTCCAGGCAGACCATGTATTATCTTATTGAGGACTCCCCCTTGGGGATAGTCAGTCATTTCCCTTTTGATTGTTTTAACTGCTGTCAGAGCTCTTGTGAGTAAGGCCGGTCTGAATGCTCTTCATCTGATGGTTGGTAGTGTGTTTTGTGGGGCCCTCCCAAGACGGTTTCCTCTTTTCTCTTCTCTTCCCCTGTTATGACGTGCGGTGTTGGCTTTGTTGTAGGAATGCGTGTTGGATAATTTTGGAGGGGGGAGGAGAGGTGTTGTATCCTACGGGACTGACCCGGCTTGGCTTCGGTGGGGTGTAGTGTTAAGAGTATCAAGGGAGCCAATTCCTTGATCTTTTTTCTGTATGGGGATGCTAAGATGGGCCAGGTTCGGCAATGCAGGGTTCCTTCCTTTGGAGTGTCATGGGTGTGTCTGGTGATGTAGGTCCACATCTGGTGAGGTGAAGGCTGGGCAAGGCTGGCCCTCCCTCCCAGGGTATACCAAAGTTTGGGGGTCGCTGTAAAAGCTCTCGCGTGCTGGAAAGGATTTTCCCCCTGTTCTGCGACTGGGACCAGTTTAAATTCCTTTTGGCCTTTGTGATATTCTGTTGTTCAGTTGAGGGTAGTACTGGTACTGGTGACCTGGGGCGTCATTCTCCGACCCCCCCGCCGGGTTGGAGAATCGCCGGGGGCTGCCGTGAATCCCGCCTCCGCCGGTTGCCGAAGTCTCCGGTACCGGATATTCGGTGGGGGCGGGAATTGGGCCGTGCCGGTAGGCGGGCCCCCCCGCTCGATTCTCAGGCCCGGTAGGGCCGAAGTCCCGCCGATAAATTGCCTGTCCCGCCGGCGTGGATTAAACCACCTTTTGAACGGTGGGACAAGGCGGCATGGGCGGGCTCCGGGGTCCTGGGGGTGGCGCGGGGTGATCTGGCCCCGGGGGAGGGGGTGCCCCCACGGTGGCCTGGCCCGCGATCGGGGCCCACCGATCTGCGGGCGGGCCTGTGCCATGGAGGCACTCTTTCCCTTCCGCCTTCGCCACGGTCTCCATCATGGCGGAGGCGGAAGAGACTCCCTCCACTGCGCATGTGTGGGAAACTGTCAGCGGCCGCTAACGCTCCCGCGCATGCGCCGCCCGGGGATGTCATTTCCGCGCCGGCTGGCGGGGCAACAAAGGCCGTTTCCGCCAGCTGGCGGGGTGGAAATTTCTCCAGCGTCGGCCTAGCCCCTCAATGTTGGGGCTCGGTCCCCAAAGATGCGGAGCATTCCGCACCTTTGGGGCGGCGCGATGCCCATCTGATTGGCGCCGTTTTGGGCGCCAGTCGGCGGACATCGCGCCATTTCGGGAGAATTTCGCCCCTGGTGTTCTGTTCTCTCCTTTTATCTAGTACTGGGAAATGACAATGGCTTTTGATTAACATTACTGGGGTCATGGAAGTTTGGATTCTTGCTCTTGCTTCTTGTTCTTGCTCTCTTTCTATTTCTTTTATGGGAGACCCAAGGTTAAGTATTAAGGTTTGGTTGTGCCCGATCCTCTCTTTGTCTTTGCTTTTGTCATTTTGCCATCTTGAAGGTAAAGGATGGCTCCCTTTTCTAGTCTGGATCTGGAGCAGAGTTTAAACTGCGCTGTAAGAGTTAGCCGATTCCCCATAGTACTAGACTTCTCAGGATATTGTTTTCTTCTGTCAATTTGTTTTGTAGCTATGGGTGAGAGGTAGGTGCATAATGTTGCCCGTATCCTGTTTGTGTGCAGACTGGTCATTTATCCATGGATGGAACATGTTGGGGATTCTGTCCCTGAATTATCTAGCTTTATTTGTTCCCAAATTTGTAAAGATTATTGTTTTGTGCTGTATCTGTTATACATTGACACCTATCGCTATCTTGTTGCTTTTATTTGTTTGTTTGTTTTTTTGCATTTCTTTTGTAAAAAAATAACTTTAAAAATAGAGTCGAAAAAAATCTTCTTGATGATATCTATGTTGCATATTCCACTGGGAGGTGTTGATGGTGCCAGAGTGTTCATATCACTGAGTTAGCAAATCAGAGGCCAGGATAATGAACATGGGCTCAAATCCCACCATGGCAGATAATAGAATTTAAATGAATAAATCTGGAATCAAAAGTCGGTCTCGGTAATGTTAATCAAAAGTCATTGTCATTTGTCGTAAATGCTAATGCCCTTTTAGGGAAGGAAATTTGCATTGTCACCTGGTTTGGCCTATAGGTGACCCCAGGTCCAGAACAATGTGGTTGACTCTTAAATGCCCTCTGAAAAGGCCCAGCAAACCAGTCAGTTGTAACAAATTGCGACAAAGTCTAAAAGTAATGAAACCGGACCGATCACCTGCCATCCACTTAGGCGCCAGAAACTATAACTGCACACCCAGCCCTGTTGACCTGAAAAGTCTTCCCTTTTCAATTTCTGAGGGCTTGTGCCAAAATTGGACGAGTTGTCCCATAGACTAGTCAAACAACAGCCAACATTTTCGTATTCATGGAATGATGCCTTACAAATAATGTACCAGACACCACCAACATCGAGTCTGTGTTTGCCCTGTCCCACCAATTGGACAGACCCATCAGAGGTGGCGAGACAGTTTCATACAGTCAGAAGGGACTCACCCTGGGAGTCCTCAACATCAACGCTTGACCCCATGAAATCTCATATCATCAGGTGAAACATGGGCAAGGAAACCTCCTGTTGGTTCGCACCTACATCCCCAATCAACACCCTCCCAACCATACTCTCAATTCATAATTCAGCATCCTGCATACTAGACACCACAGGAAAGAAGTATTTATGGTAGCAGTAGCACAGAATGTACTCTGGGCGGGGGACTTCAATGTCCATCACCAGCAGTGGTTCGGTATCATCACTGGACTGGCTGAGTTTCAAGGACATAGCTCCTAGACTAGGCTTGCAGCAGTTGGTGAGGGAGCCAACAAGAGGGAAAGACATAACCTGACCAATTTACAGATGCATCTGTCCATGACAGTTTTCTTTGAGTGACCACCGCACATTCCATGTGCGATTGAGCCCCATCTTCACATTAAGGAAATACTCCATTCTATGTGTAGCACGACTACTGTTCTAAATTGGAAAGATATTGAACAATCCAGCAACTCAAAACTGGATATTCATGAGGCGCTGTGCGCCATCAACAGCAACAGAATTGTATACCACGGCAATCTGTAAACTGATGGCCCTGCATATCTGTCTACCTACCATTACTACCAAGCCGAGGATCAACCCATGTTCAATGAAGAGTGCAGCAGGACATGCCTATAGCAACACCAGGTATATCTAAAAATAAGGGACACGATTTAGCAGACTCAAGTTAAAGTCCAGTTTTGAGCCCGTTTGGCATAGAGTTTCGCGACGGTCATGTTGGAGAGATCGCGGCTCTTATTCAATGGCACTTACTGCCAAAAATAAGTCCCCACGAGATTCTCAACATTACTGGTTCCCTCGCCATCTGATTCGGCTGACTTGTGTCTCAGCAGCTCACCATTATCGAGGGAGAGCTACTTTTAAGCATTCCCTCACTCCCAGTCAAAAAAACAAGTGAGCAGCTGTGGTAGTATGCATTAGGGGTCATGTGGGACTGTGAAGCCGTGATGTCATTGGCTGACAGATCCCGGGTCCTGGTTGGCTGTTGACCTCTAGCTCCGCCCTGAAGGCGGAGTATAAGAACCAGGAGTTCTCCCCCGCAGGCCAGTCTGTTACTGAACTGCGGGGAACAAGTCACGCTTAATAAAGCCTCATCGACTTCATCTCTATTCGTCTCTCGTGAGTCTTTGTGCGCTACAGCAGCGCGCAGACCTGCCCCTCGCTTTGAGGATGCTAACCTCAAAAGGCTTTTGGATGCTGTGGGTGGCACGAGGGTACCCTGTTCCACGAGGTGGTTGGAAGATAAGCAGCAGGGTCAGCAATGCCACATGGGATTCAGTAACCGAAGCTGTCAGTGCGGGCAGCATGACCAGGAGGATCACCGTCCAATGTCGGAAGAAGATCAACGAGCTCCAAGGGTAAGTTACTACCTCTCTCCTGGCATAAGTTCCACCTGCTGCCTCTCAAATTCATAACCCCCCCCCCCTCCTCCCTACCAATCAAATTCCTGTCACCTCCCACCCTCCTCACACCCAATCCTCATGCTTGTTCCTCAGAACACTTTGCCACCTACCAGGACAATCCCTTCATGTCCAGCTGTGGAGCCCATACATGCCACCTGCTAGTGACCCTCTGGATCCATCAAGCACACGGCTCACAAAAGCTCTCTCTTTCCCCACAGGAGAAGATAGCCCATAATAAAGGGAAAGGGCCAAGTCAGTGGAAGAATCCCAGAGATTTGTGTCCTCACCCCTATGCGGAATGGGCCCTGAAAATGGGGGGGGGGGTTTCCCAATGAGAGACAGTGAGGTTGGCCTGTGCCAGAGAGGTGAAGAACCACTGACTCTTCACCCAGATGCCCTGTTCCAAGTGAGTTGTTCATGTCAGACAAAATTATCCTTCCCTCTCACTGATCACATGTTCACTGTCTCGCATGATCGCCACCTGATGGGGCCGGGCCATCTGGATTTGTTCACTCCCAACATGCAACTGAGCACCTTGGAGGAGAGTTCTGAGGAGACCACTGCAAGGCTATCACCCCCACATTTGACCAGCGCAAATTGAGATACACCCGCATTGGGCGACATTAGTGAATTGGACATTAGGCTTCTGGGACGCAAACTGGTGAGCACCACACAGCTGCTGATGCACATCAGGTGGAGACAGGAACATCCAGGGGAGATGGCAGTCAGCGGTCTGCTGGATTCCAGGATTGATCTGGGTCCCAGCCAGACGCCAAGCCTCTGGACAAGATCATCCCAGAGCTGGTGCAAATGATAGGACACAGCCCATGAGGTACAGGAGGAGATGTCAGTGACATTCCAGTGACTGCAAGACCCATTGGAGGAGTCCCATAGGCTGCAGATGCAGGAGATGGTGCCAATAATGCAATGCACTGAGGTCAACACTGCTAGGATGGCGATCGCAGTGGTAAACCTGGAGCACAACACCCGCGACTTGAGTGGTGAAGCCAAGGGTATGGCTTAGTCGGTGATGACCATGGCTGAGGGTCTCGACAACATGTCCCTGTTGCTGTGGAACTTGTCCCAGGAGCAAATGGACATTACTGAGGCACTGCAGAGCAAGAACCAGTTACTGAGGACCATCACTAAGGGGGTCGACACCATGGTGCAGACAATGGGGAGCCTCCAGAACTGGCAGCGCCAGATCACTCAGAGGCCTCTGGAGCTCACTCCAGCTGACCCGCTATCCCATGGAGTCCTGTCCGAGGTCAGAGGAGGGGCAGAAACCCAGAGGAAATCCCATTCCTCAATTTTACGCTCCTCGCACTCCACCCCGGCCTAAAACCCCACCTGTGGGGAAGCAGGAAATTCAGGCCATCTTTTTTTCAGGACCGCACTGAGAAAGGAGGAAGGGCAGTCTGTTTTTTTTTCTTGTCATTAAGAGAGCCATAGAATTTCTAATACAGGTTTAACATACAAAGTGTATTGAAGAAATTCTCTATTGTGATTTAAGGCTCCAATAGAGTGGAAGCCCAAAATTGCTCTGGGGTCGATATATATTTCCTTGAGTTAACCAGGTGCTGCCTTTTTACAGTGTACACCTGGGATATATTGGGATAATTACAGATGGGGATAGCCAATTCTTCTGGACAATGCAGCAGTCCCTCAACTGCTGGAACAATGGAAGAATGGAAAAGCAGATCCAGAAAAAAAAATCTAGCCGAAAATCCAAGGCTGGATACTTCAGAGTTTTGAAATTTGTGCCTTTTGGGCAGAGGGAATGAGATTGCTACCTCATATCAATGAGCTTAAGATTTATGATGGGGTGAACTGGAGGTAGCTGGTGGGAGGAATAGGTTTGTAGGAGGAAATGGCCTTTCACTTTCTCACATTCTTATGTATTTATAACATTTCACTTAGTGCAGACGGTGGTGAAGAAAACTCACAAAAGCAAAATATATACACTTTGAATTACAGATAAAATATTTGTCTGTACTGGGTGCACATATGAATTCCAGCATAAACATTGCATATAAATAACTTGATGAGGTTAGCTGTTGTACACCTGATACATTTAAATTACATTCTCTGCCCACATTTTTAACATGTGCATTAATCTATTTATTTTATGGAGGCTGGCCTGGGTTATACTTTGCAAACACTCTGCTCAGGATCTATTAATGGTTCATCTGCTGCTATATCCAACTGTTATTTCTAAGAGAGTGAATGTGTGGAAAGATTGATTTCCAGTTTGGCTTCATACCTTCCCAAAAATACTCCGTTGATGATTTTCTAATTATTTTCCTCATGAAAGATTAATCTCAAACAATGATGGCTTTGAGAATTTCAAACAGAATCTGTGCTAACTTTAAAAAAAAATCCAATTAAGGATCAATTTAGCCTGGTCAATTTACCAACCCTGGATTGTGGACGTAAGACCCACGCAGACCTGGGAGAATGTGCAAACTCCACACGGACAGTGACCTGGGGCCAGGATCGAACCCGGGCCCTTGGCATTGTGAGGCATCAGTGCTAACCACTGCATCACTGTGCCATCAAAATATGTGCCAACTTAACTTGAATTCGCTTCCACTCGCAAATTACCAGCCCATCTTCGCCACTCAATCTCAAATGCTTATACATGCAGTTACAGCATTGAATTCTGTAGCAAGGAAATGGCAAAACTACAAGATGTGGCTCTGGATTGTCCGGTTTCCGGCACTGAAATTGTGTTTGGCGACCAGCCAGAGAATCCGAGTTCCCGACCAAATCGGTGGTGGCGCCTTTTCGCGATGCTCCGCCTCCTCCAAAGCGACATAATCGGAGAGTACACTGCACCATGTATCGACGGCCTCAGGACATTGCCTGAGGCCCACCTACTGATGCACGACCCCTGACTGGCCGAGTTCCCGACGGGGTGGGTCGCTTGTGATCCCATCCTGTCGGGAACTCGGCGTGGCGGCTGCGGACCCAGTCCAGCATCGCCACAGTCGGGGGTGGGCTGATCCGCGGGCAGGGGCGGACATTATCAGGGGCTGGGGACACTGTGGGGAGTGGTCCGGGGTGCGCGAGCCAGCCAATGGGGGGCACTATTTCGCAGGCCGGGCCCGCAAGCGGCCTCCGCCATGTAACACGGCACGGCTGCTGCAGGCCGCCGTTGTGCGCATGCATGGCCACGGACCTGGCAATTCTCCGGGTCATATCGGCAGCTGGAGCCGGTGCTCTATGCTGCCGGCATGTTAGCCCCCAGAAAAACGGGGACTCGGTGGCCATTTTGCGCCATTTTGTCTGGTGTAAAACGCCATCGTTTCTATGCTAGCGTGGGGACATAGCCCCAGAATTGGAGAATCCAGCCCCCGAACTGCAATCTCTGAGAGCATGGAAATGTGAACCTTTTGTTTTCAATGTGAAGATGTCAAATATCATTTTAGCTGTCGAAGAATTAAAGGGTATCATTACTATCATGATTTGCCTAGGCTACGAATTCAAAAAGAACGATAAACATCTACAAATCATAATTTATATGTGGCAATTCATGGAGAATAAACCTGCAGGTTAATACTTTAAAGAAAAATTAATTCAGATTTTTTTTTGCAAACTGATGAGGCACGGCTTTTGGTAATTTCTGACAACTCTCTAAATTGCATGTAACAGGGAAGGTTCCCAATAAAAACAGAAGGGTTACGCTATTCATCACAGTGGTCCTGTGCATAAGATATATTTTTTCTATTTAATTATCTGTAATTGCTCAGATTTTGTGGTGGTAATGATAGTATTCGCCATCATTGCTCCCTTGAAACTGAGAACAACTTCTGGAGTGCTCACATGTGCAGTATAACACAGAAATCCAGAACTTTCTGTCAGTGATTCTACACTTCTCTAGAGGCTGCGCTGTTGAGGAAAATCAGTGAAATAATGCAAACTTCTACTTTATGCTATTGGTCTCATTGTAAAATCCCTGAAAAAAGTTACGCCTTATTGACTGAGACAATGGAATACTAACTGTATAATTTCTGTTGAATAAAACTCACTGGCCCTGCAAAATGGTTTTGAATATTTATGGAATGTCAAACTTCTCCATTATTATAAATTCCACATATTGGGCGGGATTTACCGGTTGTTCGCGCCAACAGGAAATTCCGGTCCCATGCCTGCGCTCAAGTTTCCCGGTGGTAAGGGGTGTTGTTAACGGAAAATCCTGCTGACAACGGCTGGACTGGTAGATCCCGCTTGCCGTCCGCATCCCCTGCCAAAAAACACGCGGCATGGTGGTCGGAAAATCCTACCCATTGTTTAAACATTTATGATACTGAAGGTTCTATTTCATTCAAATATATTTGTTTGATGGTCTGAAATTTTGAACTGTAAGTGAAGCATAGAATGCTTTTAAAGTCCTGAATTGCTGCCCATGCAAATTCTTCAGCATGTTTGCTGACATCAGTGCGGCTGCACACTTGGAGATCTCCTTGGTTTAGTGCCAGGTTTCAGCTGGCATCAGCCAAAGGGAAATCTATGTTATAGAGACCTTCGTGGGTAGCTTTCGTCAAGGTCAGTTGCACTGCTCACCACAAAATCCAGTCCATTTAACTAAAAGGTTTCTGTGTCTCACTTCTTGTCTCACAGTCACTTTTGTAACCTTTCTTTCCGATTACAATTTGTTTATGAAGTTCTTGGGTGCGATTTACCGGCCGCATCAAGGCCAGAATTGGGGCAGGATGTGGCCGGTAATGATGTGTTATGTACTCTGGGATAACACAGGATGCAACTGGATGCAGCTTTAACCAAAAGATACTCCAGACCTTGAAGTTAGTTCAATCTGATTTATTGAACCAGTAGCACAGTTAGCACAGTTCTCTATGAGTTCAACTGTCTGCTAACGTAAGTGTGGTTACTCTGTCTGACTGAACCAGACTAGCTCTTAGCCACGTGCTGGAGGTGTGAAACTGTACCTACACCATGACTCACTCTGTAGATGTTCATCAGTGGAAAGAGATGGAGTGTGAATGCCTCATGCCTTTTATAGTGAGATACCATCCCTGAGTGTCCTGCCTGTTCATTGGTCATGTCCTGTTCTCTGTGTTCATTAGCTGCCTTTCTGTGCCTGTCTGTATATCATTATCTGCATATCTGCATATCATGACAGGTAGAATCTGTGAGAGGCCTCTTCCGGGATTCCCGACGTTCGTTGCGCCTCGTGACAAGATCTCGTGAGATGTTGCGATCTAGATCCTGCCCAGACTTGCAAGGCTAAGTGGCTTTAACAGCTCATCTAACTTAACAGCTCATCTAACTATGCCAAAGCCAGATCTAACTGGCAACCGAGATCTACCGACCCCACGGAGGAGAGCCCAGCCAGGTGCCATTTAGCATCGATCGTCACAAACGGGAATTATGCGGAATGGCACTTGGGGGGTCATCCAGGCAATTGAAAGACCCTTGAGTGGTTAGCTTTGGGCACGGTGGCACCCTGGCACTGCTGATGCCACCCAGGCATCATGATGCTTCCAGCCTGGCACCCTGGCAGCGCCACCTGGGCACCCTGGCCGTGCTACCTATGTGCCACCCTGGCACTCTCAGGGTGCCCAGGAGTCACTGTCAGGCTGAGAGGAGAATTTCCAGGGTGCCAGGTTGACAGTTCCAAGATGCCTGAAGGGAATCAGCTATTTCTGATTGGTAAAAGGATCATTGATTTAGCCATTTTGATGTAAATACTAAAGCCCAGTTTGAAATCCATTTTAAAATAGATTTCATCGTAATATTACAAACATAACCTTAGATTACAAAAACACACAGCTTGCAGTAACAGAAGCACAGAATTTGAAACATTTACAGGCTAGCTAGAGATAAATGCAACATTTCTACTAAAAGGTTTAATTGATATTATAAACTGTCCATTGTTCTAATGAACAGAAATGCAGAAGTTCAAATTAGTTTCATGAACAGTATCACAATCTGATCAAGGTCAAAATGAGCACCATGGCGAACATGAATCTACCATTGTTCAAAATATGAATAGTATAACAGTCAGCGAATACCAAACTTGATAAAAAGTGTAAGTTACATTCCAACACATAAAAAGCACCCAAAGACGCAACAAATTCACATATATGTTGCACATTGAGGATTGACAACTAACCATCCAATCAAATGTATTTGAAACTCACCCAAACCAATCAGTATGACACAGGGGTAGGTACAGATGGTTTCAGATTGATGACATTTTCCTTAAAGATAGAGGTCCGGGCAGCCATTTTTCATTTCAGGATCACTCTATACCTTTTACCTAACTATTGGCTATCCTTATTTCGTATTTTCATATTTCCACTCCAACACTTAAAGCCTGCGCAAGCTGTTTTTGCTTTGAGCAAGAGACCATTACTGTATTTTGAAAGTTAAATCTGTTTGTAAACTACTAAGTCGATTATATCTCTTAAAGTCTTCTGCTCGCAAGGGCTTTATTGAGAATATGAAATGAAAATGAAAATTGCTTATTGTCACAAGTAGGCTTCAATGAAGTTACTGTGAAAAGCCCCTAGTCGCCACATTCCGGCGCCTGTTCGGGGAGGCTGGTACAGGAATTGAACCGTGCTGCTGGCCTGCTTGGTCTGCTTTAAAAGCCAGCGATTTAGCCCAGTGTGCTAAACCAGCCCCTTTGATTATTTGATTATTTGTAACCGCAAGGAGATCTCAAACTCTCAATTATAATCAATAGATACAATAAAGTATTTCATTTCGCACCCGAGATGTATAACTTAAATTTCTACTGAGTTCACAGTGTATACGAGACTACACTTAAATCGCATGGTAGATTTCAACAATGCCCGAGTGGGGACTGGGCCTGCGGATGCACTGCCCGTATAAGGTGGGTTGCGTGCGGGGTCTTGAGGTCCCCTGCTACAGGTGAGGAGGGGCATTGGAGGGTTTGGGGGGTTGAGAGATTGACATCCCGATGTCTTCCTGCACTAAAGATAGGAGCTTCTCAATGCAGGAAATGCAACTGAGTGCAGCCTCAGTGGGGCATTCACTGCTGAGACCTGATGAAAGAACAGAGTGCCATTCGATAGTAGGGTCATTCTCCTAGTACAAGCGCTGGGAACGACCCACTAATCCCACCCAGAACAGAACTCTTGCTTTTTCATTAGATTGCACTCCTTGGCAGCACGGTAGCACAATGGTTAGCACTGTGGCTTCACATCGCCGGACCCAGGATTGATTCCCGGCTGGGTCACTGTCTGGCGTCCCAATCTCTCGCTACACTCAGGAGTTCCGACGAGGGTATCTTCTCAGTGTAGAACATGGTGCTATGTGTGGCCTCTGCTGCGTGTTCCCCACTGAGGCTCCTTATTTAATCCGTGTGGTATTTTATAGCCATGTGATGAGCGCCGGGAAACATGCGGCTAAATGTGCTCGCTATGGGACTTTGTTCCCATTTAGTTGAATCATGCCCTATGTGTCATTTTGGACGAGTTTGGTGGGTTGTTTCCCACCGGCTCTTTGGGTGAGATCCAGACCGATATTCACCCACATTTAATCAGTTTATTTGGGCATTGGGGAGTTTCTCCCCGTTCCAGTCCACACTTTAGAAATTTATTCCGCGTTGGGTGCTGAAGTCACCAGCGACACTCAATCCCCAGAGATTGGGGTGTCATTTTGCCGGGACCTCAAAGACAGGGACCTCCCATGACCTCAATGTGAGCTTGACTGTCCTTCCCATTCCCCCATCCCTCCCGCCAAGTGAGGACACTCACAATGGGGTTGCTGAGGGTCACCTATTTTCTGGTCCCTTTCAGGACCCTCTTTCACACCTTCATGAGGCACCTTCTTACCCCTCCTTCACTCTCACACTTCATACCCTCACCCCCCTCTTTCATGGGCATCTGACACGCTGGCACTGCCAGCCTGCCACCCACGCAGTTCCCCTGCATCCTGGTAGTGTCAACTGGGCACCCTGGCTGTGCATAGTTGGCACAGCCAAGGTTCCAAGGAAACAGGGGGAGTGCCACGGTGCTTACTGCCCTGCCCTGACCACCCGAGGGGCTCCAATGGCTTACGAGACTCCCGAGTGGCCAGCATGAATGATCTCTGCTTGTGGAGACCAGTGCTAATTGCTGTTAAGTCAGCCCACAAAATAATGCTGATGTTATGTCAGCCAGTAATGATAAACTTTCCTGAAGGATCTATGGCGTCATAATACTTGAAAATAGCCTGATCAGTATAGGCACCATTACGTCTTTCGCATTACTGCAGATGTGTCTCTACAGTACTGACTGAATGAGGTTGTTTAATTAATCACGAGCCTCTTCTGTGGCAAGGATTAAAAGCAGAATTTATGCTTAAAGGACGATTCAACGCAAGAAATAAGAAGAGCCATAGTGAACACAAAAGATCATTTATCATTATGAGTTAATCTTTATTTGTCTCTGACACAAAAATGTACTGCTCTTCTGTGACTATTAACTACTGGTCTTTTGGATATAACACTGAAGGCAAAAACAACTCCTCTGAAACCATTGAGAATCATTTAGATGCCATACAGGTTTCAATAGAAGGGTGCACTAGAAGTGGAAAATGTCCGATTGGTATCTATTTGAAGTCATACGTTTGTACAAGATATTGTGAAAAAGTTAAGGATCATCCGGGATTCTGCGTTTGGTAATGTTGGAGGATAATTGTTACTGATTTGTGCTCCCGCATGGTGACGGATACGAGGGATTCCCGAGGGAATTCCGCTATTGGGCCGCCATTTCCAGCGGCAAAATCAGGAGCGGCGCCTGTTTTCAGATGCTCCGCCCCTCCAAAATGGCGTCATCGGTGAGTACGCCGCGAGCCGTTGGAAAGGCCTCAGGACATCACCTGAAGGACCTCGCCCGATGCTCTGCCCCCCATGGCCCGACGGCATGGGTCACTTGTGGTCTGAGGTTTCATCAACCTCGCGTGGTGTCTGCGGACTGTGTCCAGCGCCAGCACACTCGGGTGGAGCCGATCCGCTGACCGGGCGGGCTTCGGCAGGGCTGAGGGGACTGGTGGGGCGTGATCCGGGTGTGGCGAAGGGGTTACTGGGGAGTACTATATTGGAAGACCGGGTCCGCGCAACCTTGTGCGGCGCGACCGCTGCAGGTCGCTGCCGAGCACATGGGCGGCCACGGACCCGGCAATTCTCCGGCCGTATCTGCAGGGAATGCCGGGGGTTTTACATGGCGGGGCTGCTAGCCCCCCACCGGGTGGAGTATCGGTGTGGGGGCAGCGCCGACTTTTCCATTGCAAGACTAGACACATGCTCCGAACATAGCCTCAAAATCGGAGAATCTAGCCCTTAGTCTCAGGAATGGAGACTCTGAGGGCAGCACGGTGGCGCAGTGGGTTATCCCTGCAGCCTCACGGCACCGAGGTCTCAGGTTCGATCCCGGCTCTGGGTCACTGTCCGTGTGGAGTTTGCACATTCTCCCCGTGTTTGCCTGGGTTTCGCCCCCACAACCCAAAGATGTGGTAGGTGGATTGGCTGTGGTAAATTGCCCCTTAATTGGAAAAAATGAATTGGGTACTCTAAATTTTTTTTAAAAAAAGGAATGGAGAATCTGGCCCACAATGGTTTGCATTTATATCACACCTTTTATGACATCAGGCTATCCAGAATGATTTTCCAGTAATTAATGTTTTAGAAGTGTGGTCTCTGTTGTAAAGTTTCTATGATCCGTATTTATCATGTGATATGTAGGGTGCAACCTAACCAAAATAAATGAGTGCCCTTCCGGACGGGATTAGCGGGGTCATTCCCGGCATTTGTAGCTCCAAGAACGACCCCGCTAACTACTAACACTCTGTCTTGTACTTGTGTCCTGGCAGGGAATGCCCCACTAAGGCCGCACATAACCGCGTTTCCTGAACTGAGCTCCTCAGTGCAGGAAGTGATTGGAACCCCATTTTAAAATGGTACCCCGATCTCACGACCATCCCCCCCCCCAACGCCCCAACTTACCTGTCAGTGGGTTCTTGCCCCCCGCCACCCGGCACCTCACCACATATGGGCAGGGCAACCCCAGGCCCGATCCCAGCGTAAGGAGAATGCCAGCTTTGCACCTTAGCATTCCCAGCCTGGCACCATGGCAGTGCCTCTGCTAGCTTGACAGTGCCATCTAGTCATCCAGTGGCACTGCCAAGGTGCTCATGTGGCACTGCCAGGTTGCCAGGCTGGAAATGCCAGGATATCGCCCTGTCTGGAGGATGACCACCTGGGGGCCTCTTCACCTGGGAGACCTCCAGGTTCCATTCTGCCTGGTCCCCATTTGTGGGAACCAGTGGGTGAATAATGCCTGGCCAGGGTCTCCTCAGCAAGACCGGTAGATGCCGGGTGGCCGTTTGATCCGTCAAAGGTAGAGGTATCTTCTAGGTCGACTTCACTCTGCAAGCCTAGACCCCTTGTTCAATCTTGGTTCAATCTTGCGTGCCGTAATGGTTGTCGGGAAGCCCAAGGGAGGTCTCTTCCAGCATCTGCCGGCCGCGTTGTGCCCTTGTTCAATCACAAAGCGGTCAGTAGATTACATGTGAGACTTTAGGTGTGGTTAATTGTGAGACGTAATCATGGGCTGGGATTCTCCATTGCAAGTCCACCCCGCGACCGCTGCTAAGAGAATGGAGAATGTGGCGCTCAGCCAATCTCCCATTCTTGCAGTGGGACCGGAGAATCCCACTGTCGGGAATGGACAAAGAATCCCGCCCATGATTATATATACTGTTGTGTTTGACACTGTCATACAAATACCTCTGAATCCAGCAGAGGGTGTCTGGCCCTGGAGGCACTGTTAATATTAATTTGGTAGAATGTAGAAAATCAATATGTAACAAAATGTGTATTCTCCGGTTCTGCAGTTGCGTGTTTCTCAGTGGCACGTCATTCGCTGGCGGCGGGATTCTATCTTCCCACCACTTGTTAATGGGATTTCCCATTGAAGCCAAGAAACCCATGGGCTGCCGACGTAAAAAGTGAATCGCAACGGTCAGAGCGTGTGTGTGGTGGTGGTTGCTAAATGCTGAATGAACAGTGTAATGTTGCAAAGAAATGATGACTATACAATCAACACTCACTTTACTCCACATCTTCATCGCCCCAATAGAAGAATAACTTACAACTAAAATATCTAAAGTTATTAATACCAAACCTATTGATGAATCGGTTTGGTCAGATGCCGAATAATAGACCAAAAGTTTATACTTTCAGTGCTTTGTAAACGAAGGTATGAGGTGAGAGAGTAAGTGAGTGAACCAGTTGAGGTGAACTCTGAGATTCAGTGCAGGCTGTTGAAATGTTACCTACATCCCATTGACAGGTTAGACATTGAATCTGCTTGGGGTTGAGTAGGGAATACAATGTTGTTAACTTCAGCAGACTACTTTGCAACTTGTATCTGCCAAAATTGCAGGTAAAATTAGGTGTGTGTTAAAATTAGTAGTGAAGCTATCTATTTTTGTTGGATCAAGTCTAGATGGAGCTTAGCAATGATTTTTAGTGGTCAACTTTAGCATTCTTTTTTTGTGGATAATAATAAGGTTACAAAATGAATGCTGCTGGCATTCTCATACCTGTAAATTTTGCATTTGCACACATCTTGCTTCTATTTTAATGGTGATTTAATTTGCAATAATATGCTCCTTGATCCATTACCAGAGTTGTATAATTCCGCACTTTTCCTTGTTGCATTGTTATGCTAATGTTTTTGTGAACCTATTAATAACCTTTATAAAATGCAGTGTTTCAACATTGATGTTACATTTCAGACTAGGTACCATATTGTAGATCTGTCTGAATTGTTAAAAAACAGAGCTTCCAGCGAAGTTTATTGGTAATTGCTGCCATTCTGAGATGTCCAGATGGTGACAGAAAGGTTCTGTTCGTGACTTGTTAAACTGCGTGGCAAATCACCCACAATGGAACGCAACTGAATTCAAAATTTATATTAGACTTCATTACATGTAATTGCCAGGGGGAACCTTGAGCGACTGCTTTTAGCTCTCAGTTGACAGTTTGCTGAATTGAGCTGGTAATCATTCATTGGGGAAAATCTGAGGATTCATAAAGAGACATTTTATATTTTCTCATTGGTCTTTGCAGTCGGTATATTTCTTAAGAAGGAAAAATCAAATGTTCACAATGTTTGGTTCAATATTTAAATGTTGAATGTCACAGAAACCTGACTAATGCTTAGGATGCTATTGCAAATGGCCTAAAATAGAAATATATTCTGACATTTAAGTCGAATTGAATAATACATTTTCTGAGTGTCCAAAATTTGATTGAAATGCACCTGAGGGATGATTAAGGGCTTCTGTCTCTTGAAGTGTATCTTGTTCTGAGCTTTATATTAAGAAATTGACAGGAATAAGCAACATAGGAAATGTGAGCATGTGAATTTTGAATTGCTCCACCTGGTTGAGAATGAATTGTCAAAAGTACTTGTTTCCCATTGGTACTGACAGTGCCACAGCTGTTTCTATCCTTTGATAAGTCATTAGAAGAGATGACATGTGTATCTTTGCAGAATTGGATCCCAGGGAAAAGTAGACAGATGTTACAGCATAAATCAGATCTTAACTATAATGCGGTGTCTCAAGAGGTACTAGATTCTCTTTTGTTAAAGGTTACCGAACCAGGACTTGCATTAAAATGAATGCAAGCTTTTACCAAAACTTTAAGTGCAATTCCTACATCTAAGAATGCAACATATTGTATAACATATACCTTCACCATTGTGAAGCTTGAATATAATTGAGATTGATTTTAACTTTACTTCAGGAAGTAGGTCATAATAAACAAGCTTTCTGACATGAGGAACTTTGTCAGGACTGTATGTAAAATTTATAATGCTAGTCATATGGATAAGTGCAGCACCTCGAATGTCAAATGATTAGATTAAAAATTGTAAAATAAAATGATGTATGCACCCAAATGAAGCTAAAAATGAAGATGTAAAATTTCTCCTGAAAATATAGGAGCCATTCTCCATGACGTAATATAAATAATTAGCAGCTAAGGGCACTCTTTCTTTCCAAAATCACAAATTTCTTTCAATGCTAACAAAGATTATGTTACTTCGTTAAAAGTCAATGCTGGTAAACTAGGATTATACTCTGCAAAGGAATAAGATAAACCTCCTAAAGGCTAGAACAAAATGCTGAACAGGAAATGGAATACTTTTTATTTGTTGTCATAGGCATTATGTAGGCACAGCAACAACATTTCACACAGCAAAGTTCCATAAACCATAACTGAGTTCAAAGCAGAATAGTTACAGAAGGAGTCCAGTGTGTCTGTGCTGGTTCTCTGAAAGAACAATTCAATCAGTGCCACTCCACTGCCTTCTCCCTCTAGCCCTGCACATTCTTTATTTTCAGATTTGAATCCAATGCTCCCTTGAATGCGTCAGTTAAGACCATAAGACCATAAGACATAGGAGCGGAAGTAAGGCCATTCGGCCCATCGCGTCCACTCCACCATCCAATCATGGCTGATTTCAACTCCATTTACCCGCTCTCTCTCCATAGCCCTTAATTCCTCAAGAAATCAAGAATTTATCAACTTCTGTCTTAAAGACACTCAACGTCCCGGCCTCCACTGCCCTCTGTGGCAATGAATTCCACAGACCCACCACTCTCTGGCTGAAGAAAGTTCTCCTCATCTCTGTTCTAAAGTGACTCCCTTTTATTCTAAGGCTGTGCCCCCGGGTCCTAGTCTCCCCTGCTAATGGAAACAACTTCCCTACGTCCACCCTATCTAAGCCATTCATTATCTTGTAAGTTTCTATTGGATCTCCCCTCAACCTCCTAAACTCCAATGAATATAATCCCAGGATCCTCAGATGTTCATCGTACGTTAGGCCTATCATTCCTGGGATCATCCGTGTGAATCCCCGCTGGACCCGCTCCAGTGCCAGTATGTCCTTCCTGAGGTGTGGGGCCCAAAATTGCTCACAGTATTCTAAATGGGGCCTAACTAATGCTTTATAAAGCTTCAGAAGTACATCCCTGCTTTTATATTCCAAGTCTCTTGAGATAAATGACAACATTGCATTTGCTTTCTTAATTACGGACTCAATCTGCAAGTTTACCTTTAGAGAATCCTGGACTAGGACTCCCAAGTCCCTTTGCACTTCAGCATTGTGAATTTTGTTAGAAAATAGTCCATGCCTCTATTCTTTTTTCCAAAGTGCAAGACCTCGCACTACCCACGTTGAATTTCATCAGCCATTTCTTGGACCACTCTCCTAAACTGTCTAAATCTTTCCGCAGCCTCCCCACCTCCTCCATACTACCTGCCCCTCCACCTATCTTTGTATCATCGGCAAACTTAGCCAGAATGCTTTCTCTACCACTGTCTCCACCACACTCTGTGGTATTTCAGACTGTAACCACTGGTTGTGTGAAGAAGTTTACTACCATGTCACCAATTACCTAAACCTTTGTCCTCTGGTCCTCAGTGCTTCCACCAATGGAACAGTTTCTCCCTGTCTATGCTTTCCTGTTCTCTCATGATTTTGAATACCTTGATCAAATCTCCTCTCAACTGCCGCTTCTCCAAGGAAAACGTGCTAATTTCTCCAATCTATCTATCTAACAGAAGTTCCTTATTCCTGGAACCATTCTTGTGAATCTTTTCTGAAATTTTCTAATACTTTTTAATTACATCTCAAGTGTGGTGCCCAGAAGTGGACATAAAAGTCCAGTTAACGCTGAAACATTCTTTTAGATAAGTTGAACAGAACGTGCTTGCTTTTGTACACGACACCCCTGTTGACCAAGTCCAAGATGCTGTGAGCTTTATTAACCATTCTCTCAACCTGTCCTGTCACCTTCAGCATACACCCAGGTCACTCTGTTCTTGCACCTCTTTAAAACTGTTTCCTTTATTTTGAATTGCCTCTCTAGTTTTAGTCTCTCAAATTGTATCAACCACACTTCTCTGTATTAAATTTCATCTGCCACTTGTTAACCCATTCCACCAATTGTCCATGTCCTTTTGCAGTTTTACACTATCCTCCTCAGAGTTTACAATACTTTCAATTTTTTTATCATCAACAAAATTGAAACTGTTCCCTATACGACAAGGTCTCGGTCATTAATACATGGCAGGAAGAACAGGGTCCCAATGCTGATCCCTGGACAACTCCATTATAAATCTTCCTCAAACCCAAAGCACCAACCATTAATCATTACTTTTGGTTTTCTATTTCTTCTCAGAGAAATTTGCATCCATGTTGCTACTTTCCCTTATATTCCATGAACCCTGACTTTGCTCACAAGTTTGTTGTGCGGCATTTTTTCATTTCCACTTCTTCCATCGTGCAGGAGATACAAAAGTCTGAGAACCCGCATGAACAGACTGAAAAATAGCGTCTTCCCCGCTGTTACCAGACTCCTAAATGACCTTCTTATGGACTGACCTCATTAACACTACACCACTGTCTACTTCACCCGATGCCGGTGTTATGTAGTTACATTGTGTAGCTTGTGTTGCCCTATTAAGTATTTACTTTTATTTCCTTTATTTTCATTTACTTAATGATCTGTTGAGCTTCTCGCAGAAAAATACTTTTCACTGTGCCTCGGTACATGTGACAATAAACAAAATCAAATCAAATCAAATTTTATCAGATGCCTTTTGGAAATCTATGTACACCACAGCAACCGCATTTCCCTCATCAGCTCACTCTCACATGGCCCACCTAATTAACAAGAAGCATATCTAGAAAATCTGCTTTCTCATTTGAATTGAAACACACCATTGGCACTACCCCTAAGTTTAAGAAGACTGGAAAATAATCGCCAGTGATTCAGCAATTTCCATAGTCATTTCCCTCATTGTCATTGGATATCTCATCCGTTCCTGGCATTTTATCAACTTTGTGCACATACTGTTGGTCCAATAGTTCCTCCTGACCAATTTGAAACCCTTTAAATGTCTGAACTACCTCGTCTTTCACCATGGCCGAGGTAGCACCTTCTTCCTTGGTAAAGGCAAACACAAAGTATTCATTTAAAACCTCAACCTTGCTCTCTACGTCCATATGTAAATCACTTTTCTGGTCCCTAATTGGCCTCAATCCTCCTTTTAACAAACATTCTCACCATTTACTCAAAGGCTTTGAGATTCCCTTTATGTTGGCTGCCAGTCTCTTTTCATACTCCCACTTTGTTTTTATTCTTTGCTTTTGTAAATCTCCCCATGAACATTCCATAGCATCCTGATTCTTGGTTGCGTTATGCACCTGATACCTGCTGGAAGCACATGTTTTCTTAATTTCAAACCCTTTGTCACCCAGGGAGCTCGGGACCTGTTTACCCTACCTTTCCCAATTTGTGGGGATACACCTCAACTGTGTCCAAACTACTTCTTCATTAAAGAAAGATCACATTGTTCAGTTACAGTTTTGCCTGCCAACAATTGATTCCAACTTATTTGGGTCAGATCAATTTCTATACCATTGAAGTTGACTTTGTCCAGTAAATTATTATTACTCTGGATCATTCCTTACCCTTTTCCATGGCATCCCCGTGAGGATGCTGTTAACAAACAGATCAATCTGAAACTCTATTTCTCCTATGTTTACCTTTCTGTGACTTCTTACTTGACCGGGATGTTGCTGTTCTGCATCACTTTGCTGAGTTCTTCAAGGAGCAGTCCCATGAAGAATGGGAACACACTGAGACAGTGATGGAATTGTTCCTTGCCCTTTTCCGTAGGCAACAAAAACCTTAAACCATAAACCACAACCTGACTACTAAATGTTCTGCTACTGACAATTAATCGACTTGGTCCATATCATTCTATTTTCATTGGACTAGAAACATACTGTTATCGAAAATTCTCCTGAACACAGTCCTGGAACACTTGTGCCTCGCTGCCCTTTACACTATATTCATTTTATGTTCAGAGAATTAAAGTCCCCTATTATAGCCACATTGTAGTTATACATTTCCCTGTAATTTCCTTGCAAATATGTTCCTCTACATCTTTCCCACTAGTTGGTGGACTATAGACCGCACCAGGCAATGCAATTGTCATTTTTCTGTTCCTTTGTTCTAATCAAACAGATTTTGCCCGTGACTCCTTTGGGACATCCTGGGTGGGTTTCTCCATCCTGCTGCACCAGATTTATGGTGCGGCACCCCTTCAGGACTCTCCATTTTGCCGTATGGTCAATGGGGTTTTCCATTGTGGGGCAGCCCCATGCTGTCGGGAAACCCCCGGGTAGCTGGCAAAATGGAGAATCCTGACGGTGGAGAATATAGCCCCCTATTTCTCCAGTGCTGCAATGCTCTCTTTAATCAATACTGCCACACCTCCTCCTTTCCTTCCTTCTCTATCCACCCTGAATACCTTGGATCCATGGATATTTAATATCAAGAACAGAGGATGGTGGAAAAACCCAGCAAGTCGGTCAACTTCTAATCTGTTTCTCTCCTAATAGATGCTGCCAGACACCCTGAGTTTTTCCAGCATCCTCTGTTCTTGTTTCAGGTTCCAGAGGCCCCAGTATTGTGCTTATATTTAATATGCAGTCCTGTCTTTCTTTGAGCAGGATCTCTGTTATAACCACATCATATTTCCACATGTTTATCTGCCCCAACATCAATCTTATTTACCACACTTCAGGCATTCACATACATGAACATGCCTGGGTGTTTAAAATAACTATGCAGAATTTAGGAGATGTTTATTTGTTCTAACTTTTTTGGAATAACTATTAGTGTTACTCTGATGGAATCTCTGAAGTTAGTGATTTCAATCACTTTTTTCAGATTATTCCCAGCTAACGCAATTGCCCAGAGGAAGTTAGCGCTTCTGGATAATTGCCATGCAAGTCCTTACCTGGGAACTTCCGAGGGATTCCTCAGCACATCTTTGGGGTACCCCCACCCATGCCCCTTTCCAGACTGACTGTCTCCTCATTATATACTGAGCAAAAAGGGAAATTGAAATTCAATTGGTAGCATTTGGAAATGTATGGCCTCTATGATCATCCTATTGTCGTAGTTTCGTTATTACCATTCAAACTAGACTGGGTGAACCTCAGAGGTGTTGATCCACAACTCAAGATATGAAGTCAACATGAATGTCATCTTATTTGGAAGAGGACTTGAACTTGTGAAAAACTGCATTGGGGAAGCCATGTTTTTTTATTAATTTAGAGTACCCAATTATTTTTTTTCCAAATAAGAGCAATTTAGTGTGGCCAATTCACCTATCCTGCACATCACTGGGTTGTGGGGGTGAGACCCATGCAAACACGGGAAAAATGTGCAAACTCCACACTAACAGTGACCTGGAGCCGGGATCGAACCTGGGTCCTCAGCATCCTCAGCGCCATGAGGCAACAGTGCTACCCACTGCGCCAAAGTGCGCCCGGACAGAAGCCATGTTTTTGTCTGCATTTAAAAATCATCTAAGAGATTTTTGCAGTTGTCATCAGTTTGCCAGAAAGCCAGAACTTGAAGTAGCTGAAATTCATCAAGCAGCCAAGGCAGTTAACAGCAATACCTTGAAAGTCAGTCCCTACAGAGAGAAGGACACCTGTTTCAGTTTAAAGTGTGCCTGAGAACCAACCTTGTAGCTATTCGATTGTAGGCAACCTCAGAACCTACTGTGGGCCCTTTACTTTACAAGACCTTCACTTCAACCTTAAGACATCAATGTCATTCAAACATCCAGGCTTACAACATGGGCCACTCGAGCTTGTAAACCAGGGACTGAGATAACTATACTCTCTAAAAGTACATTAACTCCAACAATCTTGTGTCACATGCATGTATGCATGTTGTGTGTGTATGTGCGAATACGTGCGTGTGTGTGTGTTCATTCTGCCTAAGCGTTAAAAAATGAATAATCTTTTTTATTATTTAACTCACAAAAGCTTGCTGCTGAATGATTTAATGGGGACACACAGTCAAATGGATAAGAAAATATACACCTCTTTCCATACAAAACATACTGACCACGGGAAGAAATAAAACACTCGTATTCAGTCTCTGGTAAATTATAAGAATATCTCAGGCCTCCTGTGTTATTGTAGAAAAATATGGCCAGCGCAATAGAAGTAAAATTGTCTAACCTCCTTATAATATCCTAATCAGTTGGTGAAACTTGAACATAGGATGTAAGTGTTTACACCATGATGTTATAACATTATACAAGCACACTAGATATGAATAACAAGTAGCTATATATCAGTGATTTCTATTTAATCATTTATCTATTTGAAAAGAGAGTTACATTGCTATATTTAATTGATACTTAACACAACTGCTTCACATCTCAGTATCTACCCTCAACAACAGTGATTTATCAAGATGATCATTGCAGCATTTTTCTTGTGTTGTCAGTCCATATAAATATTCATATTCAATGTGCTGTGACACTGAATGCAGAAATAAAGTATTCATTGACGTGAATTGGGAGAAACATAAATATAGTCCATTTCAGTCCTCAAATGAGTTTTATTCTTTGTTCCCCAAATTTGTATTTAATGAACACACAAGATGCAGGATACCCAAACTGCTGCAAAATTAATTGCAAAGAACATGTGTTTTACAAATGAAGGCAAGCAAAAATGTCAATGACTGATTTCTGTAATAAGCAAACAGGTGCCCATTTTTTAACAGGTTCAAAGATTCATTGCAGTTTATCCTCATAATTTATCTGTGGGCGTACCTGCCAAATCAGGACCACATCACATCGTCAGGTTTTGGTTGCCACTGTTCTCCCATCGGAGATGTGTTTGCGGTGGGGGCACGGAGATGGAGTGTGTGTAGAACTGTGATAGCTGTGGGCCGCAGCTCATGAATCCTTTAATGATGCACTAATTGTGGAATATATGCCACATCACTCTTCAAGCCACCTGTTGTTTACAGAGGAGAGACATTTTTTTTCTGGAAAAAAAAGCTTGAACTTTTGAATTTCAATCTGACATTTTCTGGAGACATTTCTGTATGGACAGGAGCCGTGGAAATTGAATGATTGGTCCAGTTGTACTGTGCATCCTGTTAATTGATCACAGAATGGAATGAATTTCACTGGTGGAGTAATCCAATCTATCCCTCCCATCTGGAGGAGCACAGGTGACAACAACAATGTTTGTAAAGGGAGAAATGAGCAGATACAATATTTTAAAAGAATAGCCTCCTTAAATCAGCGGTTTTGTGTTACGATGGATTACGTCCCTAGCTCTGGGTCAGATGCCCTGGGTTCAAGTCCCATTTCAGGACAAGGCCAACAAGTTGATGATCATAGCCTTCCAATACACTTGATGGCAGGTGGTAAGAGGGTGAGTGTTGCCTCCTCAGCCATACTGCCGAAAACAGCAACAAACAACACAATAATTTGCCAATCATGGACGAATCGAAAGCAAGTCCATCGTTACCAATACGCTCTTCGGGCGTAGAAACTGAAGGAGGAGGAGGAGCCTCTTTAAAGACCTTCCCAGGAAATATAAGGGGCGCGATTTTCCACCAGCCGACGGCGGAATTGGGAACCACGATTGGGCGGAGAATCGTTTCCGACGGCAAAATCGCGACAGGGCTCGATTTGACGCCAAATCGCAATTCTCCGTCACCTCAACAGCGGCGTCAATGCATTCCGGAACGCATGTACAGTAAATGCTGTTTGCATGTCATTAGCGGGCCTGACTTGGTATTGTCCCGGGCCTCCACAATTCTCCGCCTCCGATGGGCTGAATTCCCAATAGTGCAATTTATGTGTGGATTCAAAATCGTGAAACCGGTGTAGTGGCTACTGCGGGAGAGAGACAGGAGGTAGGACATGGAGAGGAATGACCGTGGTCTGCTGGGCCGGATATTGGCAGGCTGGCAGTAGTGGGGTGTCCTGCCAGGGCCGGGGTGGGGGGGGTGACAGGGGCACAGGGCGAGTGACCGGGGTGACTCTCACAGGGTTAGGGCAATGTCCAGTCATGGACCGCCATTACCGTGGCCCGCAAGGCAGTCATTTTGCTGCGCACCCACTGACCGCCCACCCTGATCGCTGGTTCTGCAGAGTGACACTGACTATATGGGCGGTCCCACTCTCCCCACCAGGCCGCCACCCGCCTGGGCCCACCCAGGACAGCACGCACAGTAGCCCCTACAGGGCCCGCTGTGCCTACACCTGGAGAGGGCAGTGTCAGCCAACGGTACCCCTAGCCTTAGGGACCGGCACCAGGCCCAGAGGGCCCCATGGTGCCTGCCACCGACGGGGCCAGGCGTGCGGGGATGGAGGGGAGAGGGACAAGTGGGGGGAGGCATCCAGCAGTACCAACCGGGGCCACTAAATAGCCCGGTGGACCTGGTTGGGCACGGGTGTACACACCATGCTAACATGTCGGCCTTTCACCCCCTGCAGACAGTGGATATTTGAATTCAACAACGGTGACCTTCCTGCTCGTTGCTGCAGCCCTGGGGGATACCCTGCAGCTGCACGAGCTGGAGCTGCTCGAGCAGGAGGAAGCTGCAGCAGCGGAGAGTGCAGCAGAGAGGCAGGTGGCAGCCACCCAGTTTGGAGAGCTGGCTGCCCAACAGGCCGAGAAGGAGGATGCGCCAAGGAGGCGCCTCATGAGGCCTTGTGTGTACCGGCACCACATGTCATTTGAGGAGCTGTTGGACCAGGCTTGCCGTCGAAGACTTCGGTTGAGGAGAGAGACAGTGCGACATGTCTGCCAGATGATGGCACACCTGGCACCCCGGGGGAATGGGGGAGGACACCCACTTCCTTTGGCCGTTAAGGTGGCAGGTGCCCTGAACCTTTACACGACAGGGTCCTTCCTGGCGCCGAGTGGGGACCTGTCCAGGATCGCACAGACCTTGGTGCACAGGTGCATCCGTGCTGTCACGGATCCCTATATGCCCAGGTGGCACAATGCACCCATTTCAACGCAGACCGAGCCCACCAGGATGCCCAGACAGCGGGGTTCGCCGCTATCAACGGGATGCCTCGGGTCAAGGGGGTGATCAACAGGATGTATTTTGCCCTACAGACACCTGCGGATAACTGACCACTGTACACAGATCAAACATGCAGCTGATGTGTGACCATTGGGTGCGCATCATGCACGTTTGTACCCGGCAGTGTGCACAACTCCTTCATTCCGGCATACTCAACAATTCCTGACATGTTCGACAGCCCCCCAACCCCCCCCCCCACCTTCGGCTGGGGGTTGGCTTCTGGGCGACAGGGGTTATCCACTGCGGTGATGGCTGATGACGCCTATCCAGAGTCAACAAACTGACATGGAGACCTGCTACAATGAAGCCCATGCCATGACCAGGACTGTGATCGAGCGGTACTTTGGCCTCCTGAAAATGTGGTTCAGGTGTCTGGACCGCTCTGGAGGGGCCCTCCAGTATGATGTTGAGAGGGTCGCCCGCATTGTGGCGGCCTGTAATGTCCTCCAAAACATCGCACAACAGAGGGGCAATGTGCTGGACAAGGAGGAGGAACAGCAGGCCTCGTCTGATGAGGAGGTTGTGGGGAACGGTGAGGGTGGGCAGACATGGAGCCCAGGCAGGCATGGGAGGCCTCATGATGTGTGCGCCAGGACCAATATATACAGGATGCTCTGATCGCAACCATGTTAACCGACTGGGTGGGGGGAGAGGGGGTGGGGCCAGGGACATGGATACCAAATCCCAACCCTCCCTCCTTCCCCCCCCCCCCCCCCCCACTCCCGGATACCCCTCCCTCCTCCGCCTGCAACTTCTTCCGTGATACATACCTGCCGCACTACGGGTGGGTGCCCTGGGTTGGCAGTAACATCGGGTGTGGTCCATGGGATGGAGGATGATGTTAACCACTTTGCGATGAGCTCTGGTGCTCCACATCGTATGACGACGCCTGATCCCTGCCCAGTGTAGCACTTTTCACCGTCCACCTGGGTGATCCCTGCATGCGAGCTGGCCATTCCATTCCACAGTCCTGTCAGATCCCGGGGGTAGCAGTGGTTGGCGACAGTTGGGGGGGTGGTGGGAGGAGAACCGAGCCACCCACAGGGTCCACCCATTCCCCCACCACCCACCATCGTCTGCCCATTCCCTTTCCTCCAACCAGCCCAGACCAGTCCACCCCTCATACCCATCAGACAGAGCACCGCGGCAAGTTGTAAAGGTGGCAACAGGTGTTTAATGTGAATTAATATATACAGATTTGTGCCGAACCCCATAACTAAACTGGGCCCTGCACCCATGCCAAATAAACTGGTGTCTAGCTTCCTGGCCTTACAGAGCCTAAAGCTACGTCTAGGTAGATCCATACACGGTGGTACAGCGGGAGTGGAGGCAGCCTGCTGTGATTCCTGCCCTACAACCTGGGTCCCCATTGGCGGGCGACTTCTGGGGCGATCGGGCCTGAATGAGCCCAGCTGCTGCTCGGGTGTCCCGTGTGCTGTGGTGCCGCCCCGTTCTGCCGCAGCCATGTTGATGCATCAGGGTCAGTGGATGGAAGTCTGAGGTGCTGCGGTGTTCCGGCACCTCCCCTGCAGCAGTCACCGGCGCGGGTCCTATCACCACCTCCTCCTCTGGCTACTCCATGGACGGGGGGTGGCGAGGGGAGCTATCTCCTGAGGCTCCCCCCACCACCTGGCACTGCCAGTCCTCGGGGTCCGCTCTGATCTCGAATAGGGTCTGTAGCTCGCAGCCATGGAGCATAGGGAGTGGACCATCTCTGTCTGGAATTGCGCTACATCACGCTGCGACTGTGCCACCACCTTCTGGGTTTTTGTCACATCAGCCAGTGACTGTGCCATCTCCCTCTGTGACTGGGCCACCTTCCTATGTGCCAGCGCCACGTCGGCCAGCATCTGGGTAATGCTGGCCACCTTCCTATGTGCCAGCGCCATGTCGGCCAGCATCTGGGCAAAGCTGCCAATGTTCACACCCATGGCCTGCTGTGATTGGGTCACGCTCAAGAGCCTGCTGCGATTTTCAGGTGGCTGGGACATGACCTGTGAGGCGGCAATCCTGTCTTGGGCCTAGGCCAGCGCCTGCACAGAATGCCCCAGGCCCTGGACATGCTGATCCGTAGCTGAAACTGTCACTCCCTATGCCCCCACTGCGGACGCCATCGGTGCGGTGTTGGCCTGGGTAGCACGCATGGTCGGCACCACCTAGAACATAGAACATAGAACAATACAGCGCAGTACAGGCCCTTCGGCCCACGATGTTGCACCGAAACAAAAGCCATCTAACCTACACTATGCCATTATCATCCATATGTTTATCCAATAAACTTTTAAATGCCCAATGTTGGCATCTTGCTGATGCAGGCGGTTGGACTCCTCCAACTTCACCTGGAGGTACTGGATGCTCACCAACAACCCCTCATGTAGTCCCTGGCTCCGCAACTGCATCTCCACAATGGATGGGACTGTTTGTTCCAGATGATCGACATCCATCTGGACGGCAGCTAGTCCCTGGGATCGGACTGCCCTCCAACCATCCGCCCCCTCGGGTGCTCCAACTCCACCTGCTGCACTGGATCAGCTGTGTGGTGAGCACCAGAGAGTGTCCCAAGAGTTTCTTCATGAAAGTGCCTAACCGAGGTGAGTGTCTTGGGATTGTTGAGGGTGTTGGAGACAGCTGTGACCGGAAATCTGTGTCATCCTCCGACCCGAGCTCCAGGGTCTCCTGGCTCATGGTGGGGGGGGGGGGGGGGGGGGGGGGGGTGCATGACGACTCCGACTGTAGCGCTGGTGAGCCTGATGGACTGTCCCCATCTCCAGCAGGTCCTGCAAGACAAGAGACAAGACGCATGATTAGACCACGGGCTTTGGGGTGGGGGTGGAGGGGGGGTGGGGGCGGGGGAGTTACGCGAGAGTAGTGTTTGCATATGGAGGTGTGAGTGTTGTGGGGTGAGGGTGGTGTTTTTTTTCTTTTTTTACCAATCTTGTGTCTGGATGGTAAAGAGAAATCATGTTCGCGATTGTATGATAAACCGTGAAGCAAAATATTCAAATAAGATCAAGATAAATGCTTTTGAGGAAAAATCAGGGTGTGGCTAGATGTCATACACAGATCGGTGTACTTACCAGTGTGAAATTGAGTAGCAAGAAGAGCCCTGGGCTGTGCATTAATGTCAATCCATTCTCTGGGTTGACAGAGAAACCAAATGTTCTTGGCTCGCAAGTTAAAATATTTAAGCATCTTTCTCAAATTATACATGAAATGTCTCTTTTAATACGGATCCTCCTTCACTTGGCAAAAGAAAAAATATACACTGGAAAAATAGATACTTGAAATAGGTACTGAATATATCACTAAATGAGGTATGTTTCAATATTGATGACTGCATAATCTGCGTGGAATGTGCTTCAAACTGAAAAGAATTGCATCCAGACGCTGAAACTTCATGATTTCCTACATTTTCCATTGCAAAATAAAATATGTGGAATACTTTTCATATTTAAAAGGAAGTAAATACGAGCATTTACACCTTTCATTCACTCAGAATGTCCCAAAGCGTTTTATACCCATTTTATGTGCAGTAAGTACCCAAACATCGCAATGAAATAAACGACCAGATAATATATATGTTTTAGATGTTGATTCACCTGTTCTTCTTTAGGTCGTGCCTTGTGTTATGGGCCATATTATATCTATATGACATCAGACTGGCAGTCAGTTCATCATAATTGACACATATTCTAAACTGGGCATGATTTAATATCTGCGTTGCGCTTAAGCGATAGCACGATGAGGCCGTTAGATCGCGAGAGAGGCTGGAAAGAGGAACCCCACCAGAAGCCAATCAGTTTGCGATCTAACCGATCGCTCCCATTGGCTAAATTAGCATAACATGGCGAGAATCCAATAATCATCAATTAAGGCCAATCTCCATACAATTGACAGGAGCAACCCCCTATCTAATGGCCTCCTGTGGTCCAACTGCCTCCCCAGCAAGTGGTTACATGGGTGCCGATTAGGACCTCTTTTTAAGGTGGAAGGGCTGTTGTGAGGATCCGAGGAGATGAGTCGTCATCTTCACTCCAGAGCAATGAGCCCATGGCACTGGGGTTGCTGCCCGAGTGCTCGGAGTGGTGGGGTGGGTGAGGACTCGGAAGGTCGGTCTCGGTCGGGGTGTACCGCCATTGGTGGCAGGGTAGTACTCGATTTTGCCTGGGTGGGGGAGCTGGGTGTCTCAGCACCTGTGGGTTCGCTATCCCCCGCTCCTTTCCCCCCGGATCACGTGTACCCATTCCGGGGGCAACCACAGGCCCTGCCTGTCTGCTCCAATGACCACCCATACCTCCCACTGACCGCCAAGACATCTGCAGCTATGGCTATTGCCAATTGGGAACTGGCAATCGTAGTTCACACATCCCCAGTGGATTCCTGTGGGTAGGTGTGCCATGTAGCAAGTGGGAGTTGTTTCCCAGCATCCCGATCAGACCATGATGCCGGGACACTGTGCCTGAGCACTGCAGGAAGCAACACTACGGACGCAGCAAATAAAACATCTGAACACCTAGGGGCTGGGCCCCTGCACCAAAGACATTTCCGCAACCAGAGGGTGGGTTGTGTGCACCGGGGAGGCGACCAGCGCCTGGTCCAGGTAGCATTACCTGCTGGTGGCTAGGGCACAGGGTCTGTGGTCCGGTGACCTGGAGCACCCCTTGTGGTTGGGGGGGGGTGTTGGCAGGGAGTGTCGGATGGCAGTGGGTGGGGGGGGGGGAACGGGGGGGGGAGGGATTGCGGGGAAGGGGGGAGCAATGGGAGAGTGGAGGGTCCCGAGGTGGAAGACACCGCTGGTTGTCAGTCTCACGCCCTCTCCTAATTTTTACAGATATTGAATGGAGATATGATATTTTCGACCCCGCAAAGTTGCCCTCCTGGTACTACTGGCACACCAGGTGGCCAGATGCCGGAGAAGGCAGCGGCAGCAGCATCGACAGAAGTTTGAGGTGGTGGCCCATGCGCAGGGCACCGCCCCACACCCTGAGGACTCGGCCGCCAATCAGGCCAGGGAGGGACCCAGAGGCAGAGACCCGCGACGGCCCATGGTGTACAGGCGTACAGATGATGGATACCACGTGCCGCAGGAGGTTCCGCCTCAACAGGGAGACGTTGCTGCACCTGTGTCATGTCCTTATGAACTTGGCATAACATGGAGGAGAATGCCTGTTCCTGATGGCTGCAAAGCTCACCGCAGCCTTGAACTTTTACACCGAGGGATGATTCCAGGGCTCGAGCAGGGATTTGTGTGGCATATCACAAGCTACAGCCTTCAAATTCATCCCTAATGTCACGGATACCCTTTTTGCCCAGGCTGCAAACCATATAAACTTTGCCATGGACCAGGCCCAACAAGATGCCCAGGCAGCAGGATTCTCAGCCATCACTGGGATGCCCAGGCACAAGGGGTAATGGACGGCATGCATTTCGCCTTGCGCTCACCGGGCCACCTGGAAGTGACTTACGTCAACAGGAAGGGGTACTACTCCCTGAGCTACCAGCTCGTGTGCGACCACCACATGAAGAGTACTTGTGTGCATGTTTCCCAGAGAGTGTGCACAACAGCTACTTCCTGGGTCAGTTGGAAATCCCCGGCCTCTTTGAGGACCACCTCAGCAAGCCAGTTGGCTCTTGGGGTTTAAGGGGTACCCGCTGTGGACCTGGCTACTGACCCTAGTACGGAGGCCAGTGACCGATGTGGAGACCAATATAACAAGGCCCACGTGGCCACCCAGGCTATCATTGAGCAGTGCATCAAACCCCTCACAATGTGATTCTGATGCCTGGGCCACTCTGGTGCTGCACTGTAATTCAGCCCCCATAGGGTCACCTGTTTTGTGGTCGACTGCTGTTCCCTAAACAACCTGGCACAGCAGCAGAGTGATGTGCTAGCGGTGGAGGAGGAGGAACAAGTGGCCACCCCCGAGGAGGAGGAAGCGCCAGACCAGGAAGGGTCTGGAGAAGTCCCACAGGACCAGCCGGAATTTGGAAGATAGCGGCAGCAGCGAGCGTCTGGCAAGCCCAGAGAGCCAGTTGGTTCCTCATCCTTGCCCGCTTCACATAAGGCGTGGCCTCCTCCATCATCCCCCCCCTTCCCCACTTCCCTTGCCCCCTCTCTTCACCCTTCCCACCCCATCCTTCTGCCTTCCCTCTCACCCTCTCCCTCCCTCTCCCCCCCCCGCCCCCCCCCCCCCCCACCCTGTTCCAAACTCCCAAGGTCTGTGTAACATCACTCCAGGGTGATGGGGCTGAGTCGGCACTGTCAGCGCTGGAATGTAGCGACGAGGCATTTTCACAGTAACTTCATTGCAGAGTTAATGTAAGTCTACGTGTGACAATAATAAAGAAATTATTATTTTTAACTCTTAGCAAAATTTAACCTTCTCTGGGCTCAGAAATGCCCCCATATCCCACATTCTGCCATTACCACCAAGCCAAGGATCAACCTTGGTTCAATGAAGAGTGCAGGATAGCATGCCAGGAGCACATCAGGCATACTGTAGCGCACAAAGACTCCGTGAGACGAATAGAGTGAAGTCGATGAGGCTTTATTAAGCGTGTCTGTTCCCCCGCAGCTCGATCGTAAACTGGCCTGCGGGGGAAGACTCCGGCTTCTTATACTCCGCCTTCAGGGCGGAGCTAGAGGTCAACGGCCAACCAGGACCCGGGATCTGTCAGCCAATGACATTAGGGCTTCCAGTCCCACATGACCCCCAATACATACTACCACATTCACCCCTTGTCAAAAATGAACCCGGCGGGGTGATGCTTCGTATGGTGGCAAGGGTTTACAGGGCTGGTCCTGGGAGGAAAAAAACATTCACATGGCAATACAGTATTGTACAATTTTGTCCTGTTGCAACTATTTACAGAGGGTATAGGAAGAAAAGCAAAATGTTCTTGTGAAAAGTCCATATTTAGTTTTAGATCGACGCCACGAGTCGGTCGGGTGGTCTGGTCGTCCGTGTCGATCGCCTCGGCCCCGGTGGTGGTTGTGCTTGTACCGGTGTTGTCACCTCCAGGAGCCTTACGGTTTCAGCTTGGGCTTTATTCTTTGTCGGTGCTGAGGGGAGGGGAACCGATCCTCCTGGGAAGGGGGCGGTTGCGGGGTGCGGCGGTGGCAGGAAGGGGGGGTTGGGTTGATGGTGTCGGGGGGGTGTGCGTGTTGCCGGCGGGCGCCAGATCCTGCAGGGAGACCGTGTCCTGTCGGCCGTCGGGGTACTCCACGTAGGCGTACTGGGGGTTCGCGTGGAGGAGGTGAACCCTTTCGACCAACGGGTCCGCCTTATGTGCCCGCACATGCTTTCAGAGCAGGATGGGTCCTGGGGCCGCCAGCCAGGTTGGCAGCGACGTTTCAGAGGAGGACCTCCTCGGGAAAACAAGGAGACGCTCATGAGGCATTTGATTAGTGCTCGTACAGAATAACGACCGGATGGAGTGGAGAGCGTCCGGGAGGACCTCCTGCCACCGTGAAACTGGGAGGTCCCTGGACCGTAGGGCCAGTAGGACGGCCTTCCAGACCGTGCCGTTCTCCCTCTCTACTTGCCCGTTCCCCCGGGGGTTGTAGCTGGTCGTCCTGCTTGAGGCTATGCCCTTGCTGAGCAGGAACTGGCGCAGCTCGTCACTCATGAAAGAGGACCCCCTGTCGCTGTGGACGTATGCGGGGTAACCGAACAGTGTGAAGATGCTGTTCAGGGCTTTAATGACTGTGGCCGCGGTCATGTCAGAACAGGGAATGGCAAAAGGGAAGCGGGAGTATTCGTCCACCACATTAAGAAAATATGCGTTGCGGTCGGTGGAGGGGAGGGGCCCTTTGAAATCGAGACTGAGGCGTTCAAAGGGGCGGGAAGCCTGAATCAGGTGCGCTCCATCCGGCCTGAAAAAATGCGGCTTGCATTCCGCGCAGATGTGGCAGTCCCTTGTGACTGTACGGACCTCCTCTAAAGAGTATGGGAGATTGCGGGACTTGATGAAGTGGTAAAACCGAGTGACCCCCGGGTGGCAGAGGTCCTCGTGGAGGGTTTGGAGGCGGTTAATTTGGGCGTTGGCACATGTGCCGCGGGATAGGGCATCGGACGGCTCGTTCAGCTTTCCGGGACGATACAAAATCTCATAGTTGAAGGTGGAGAGCTCGATCCTCCACCTTAAGATCTTGTCGTTTTTGATTTTGCCCCGCTGTGCATTATCGAACATGAAGGCTACCGACCGTTGGTCAGTGAGGAGAGTGAATCTCCTGCCGGCCAGGTAATGCCTCCAATGTCGCACAGCTTCCACTATGGCCTGGGCTTCCTTTTCTACTGAAGAGTGGCGGATTTCTGAGGCGTGGAGGGTCCGGGAGAAAAAGGCCACGGGTCTGCCCGCTTGGTTAAGCGTGGCCGCTAGAGCTACGTCGGAGGCATCGCTCTCGACCTGGAAGGGGAGGGACTCGTCGATGGCGCGCATCGTGGCCTTTGCGATATCCGCTTTGATGCGGCTGAAGGCCTGGCAAGCCTCTGTCGACAGAGGGAAGGTCGTGGTCTGTATTAGGGGGCGGGCCTTGTCTGCGTACTGGGGGACCCACTGGGCATAGTATGAAAAGAACCCCAGGCAGCGTTTCAGGGCTTTTGGGCAGTGCGGGAGGGGAAATTCCATGAGTGCGTGCATACGTTCGGGGTCGGGGCCTATTATCCCATTGCGCATTACGTAGCCCAGAATTGCTAGCCGATCAGTGCTAAAAACGCACTTGTCCTCGTTGTACGTGAGGTTCAAGGCTTTGGCGGTCTGGAGGAATTTTTGGAGGTTGGCGTCGTGGTCCTGCTGATCGTGGCCGCAGATGGTTACATTGTCGAGATACGGGAACGTGGCCCGCAACCCATGTTGATCAACCATTCGGTCCATCTCCCGTTGGAAGACCGAGACCCCGTTTGTGACGCCAAAAGGGACCCGTAGGAAATGGTATAATCGCCCGTCTTCCTCGAAGGCTGTGTACTTGCGGTCACTTGGGCGGATGGGGAGCTGATGGTAGGCGGACTTGAGGTCCACGGTGGAGAAGACTTTATATTGGGCAATTCGGTTGACCATGTCGGATATGTGGGGGAGAGGGTACGCGTCTAGTTGTGTGTACCTGTTGATGTTCTGGCTATAGTCAATGACCATCCTTTGTTTCTCCCCTGTCTTCACTACTACCACCTGCGCTCTCCAGGGACTATTGCTGGCCTGGATTATGCCCTCCTTTAGTAGCTGCTGGACTTCGGACCGAATGAAGGTCCGGTCCTGGGCGCTGTACCGTCTGCTCCTAGTGGCGACGGGTTTGCAATCCGGGGTGAGGTTCGCAAACAAGGACGGGGGTTGCACCTTGAGGGTTGCGAGGCCGCAGATAGTGAGTGGGGGTATTGGGCCGCCGAATTTGAACGTAAGGCTCTGTAGATTGCATTGGAAATCTAATCCCAGCAAGGTGGGGGCACAGAGTTGGGGAAGGACGTTTAGTTTGTAGTTTTTGAACTCCCTCCCCTGCACCGTTAGGGTAACTATGCAGAATCCCTGGATCTGTACGGAGTGGGATCCTGCAGCTAGGGAAATCTTTTGTGCGCTGGGATAGGTGGTCAAGGAACAGCGTCTTACCGTGTCGGGGTGCATAAAGCTCTCCGTGCTCCCGGAGTCGACTAGGCATGGCGTCTCGTGGCCATTTATTAGCACCGTTGTCGTCGTCGTCTGGAGTGTCCGGGGCCGAGCTTGATCGAGCGTAATTGAAGCGAGACGTGGTTGTAGTAGTGGAGTGGGGTCCATTGTTGCCGTCCAAGATGGCGTCGGGGATGGACAAAATGGCCGCCCCCATACATCGCACGTGGCTGGGGGTCACAAGATGGCGGCGCCCCTCCTCCCCTCGTGGTGGCCGGGACCCAAAATGGCGGCGTCTGTGGGTCGCACATGGTGCGCTGGGGAGCGCCAGGACCGCGAGCGCTAGGACCGCGAGCGCTAGGACCGCGAGCGTTAGGACCGCGCGGAGCTCCCTCACCGGGGACAGCGGTGGTCGGGACCCAAGTAGGTGGCGCCGGCGGGTCAGGCGTGGGGCGCGGGGTGGGGGTTAGGGGGGCGTTAGGGACGCGCAAAACTCCCTCCTCTCCGTGGAGAGTGTTGGCCGGGACCCAAAGCGGTAGCGCCGGCGGCGGGTCATACATGGGCTGCGGGGAGGGGGGTTGGGGAGCGTAAGCGGCGTGCAGGGCTCCCTGTTCTCCCGGGACCGCGGTGGTCGAGACCCAGAGCGGCTGCGCCTGCGGGTCGTACATGGCGTGCTGGGGGGGTTGGGGCGCGTAAACGGCTTGCAGGGCTCCCTGTTCTCCCGGGACAGCGGCGACCTCACGGGAACGGCACACAACCGCATAATGGCCCTTTTTCCCGCAGCTTTTGCAGATAGCTGCGCGGGCCGGGCAGCGCTGTCGGGGGTGTTTCGCCTGGCCACAGAAATAACAGCGGGCGCCCCCGGTGCGACTCGGCGTTTGGACCGCGCAAGCCTGTGGGGTGTCCGGTGGGGGGGGTGGGTTTGTCGCGACGGGTACGTACGGAGCCCAATGGGCTGCCGCTCGGTCGGGGCCGTAGGCGCGGGTATTACGCGCGGCCACGTCTAGGGAGGCTGCTAGGGCCCGTGCCTCTGAGAGTCCTAGCGACTCTTTTTCTAGAAGTCTTTGGCGGATTTGGGAGGATTGCATACCTGCCACAAAAGCATCGCGCATTAACATGTCCATGTGTTCGTTTGCGTTCACCGACGGGCAGCTGCAGGCTCGTCCCAAAATCAGCAGCGCGGCGTAGAATTCGTCCATCGATTCTCCGGGAGCTTGCCGTCTCGTCGCGAGCTGGTAGCCCATTCCACCAACCCATCTATATCATTTTGGAGCTTTTGCTTATTCTCTACACTATCCACTACACAGCCAATTTTTGTGTTGTCTGCAAATTTCCGAATCATGCCCCCCACATTCAAGTCCAAATAGTTAATATATAAAACAAATTGTAGCGGTCCCAACCCCGAGCCCTGCGGAATACCACTTGAAACAGATTTGGTTAACTGGGCGGACATAGAGACTTTTCAGTGCTGCGAACGCCGTCTGGAAATCCTCCGTGTCTTCGATGGATCCAAAGTAGGCTTATTAAAAGGAAACAAAGGGTAATGGTGGGTGGGTGGGCGGATGAATGCGCAATGTTCCGCACCATTGGTGACTCCTCAGGTAATGAAGCAGTCCATGTCCTAATGCAGCAAGACCTGGACAATATCCAGGCTTGGTCTGACAAGTGGTAAGTTACATTCGTGCCACACAAGTGCCAGGCAATGACCATCTCCAACAAGTGAGGATCTAACCACTGCTCCTTGATAGTCAATGGCTGAATTCCCCCACAACCAACATCCTGGGGGTTACCATTGGTCAGAAACTGAACTGGACTAACCATATAAATACTGTGGCTACAAGGGCAGGTCAAAATCCTATGGCGAGTAACTTGCCTCCTAACCCCCCAGAGCATGTCCACCATCTTCAGGAATATAATGGGATTCTCTCCACTTGCCTGGATGAGTGCAGCTCCAACAACATTCAAGAAGCTCAACACCATCCAGGACAAAGCAGTCCGCTTGATTGCTCCCCCTTCCACAAAACATTGTGTTTATCATCTACAAGATGCACTGCAGTAACAAACCAAAGTTCCTGAGACTATTATCCTCTAAAAGGAGAAGAGCAGCAGATGCCTGGGAACCCCACCACCTGGAGGTTCCCTTCCAAGTCACGCATCACCCTGACTTGGAAATATATTGCGTTGCTTCACTGTCAGTGGGGCAACATCCTGGAGGTGTTGGACTCCTTGAAAGTGGATAAGTTGCCAGGGTTGGATGGATTGTTTCCTGGGATGTTGAAGAAGGTGAGGGAGGAAATTGCAGATGCTCTGAGGATTATTTTCCAATCTTCACCAAGCAGAGGGGAGGTGCCGAGGACTGGAGAAATGCAAATGTGCTCCCTTTGTTTAAGAAAGGTATGAAGGAAATGCCAAACATTTATATACCAATTAGTCGTACTTCAGTGGGCAAATTGTTAGAATCAATCCTGAGAGATCAGATAAATTGTCACTTAGAAAGGCATGGATTAGTCAGGGATAGTCACCATGGCTTTGTTAAGGGAAGATCATGCCTTACAGATTTGATTGAAATCCTTGAGGAAGTGACAAAGAGGATTGTTGAGGGTTGTGCAGTTGTCTACATGGATTTCCATAAGGCATTTGACAAGGTCCCACATGGCAGACTAGTCAACAAAGTAAAAGCCCATGGAATACAGAGTAATGTGGCAAACTGGATCCAAAGTAGGCTTATTAAAAGGAAACAAAGGGTAATGGTTGGTGGTTGCTCCTGCAAATGGAAAGCTGTTTCAAGTGGTATTCCGCAGGGCTCGGGGTTGGGACCGCTACGATTTGTTTTATATATTAACTATTTGGACTTGAATGTGGGGGGCATGATTCGGAAATTTGCAGACAACACAAAAATTGGCTGTGTAGTGGATAGTGTAGAGAATAAGCATAAGCTCCAAAATGATATAGATGGGTTGGTGGAATGGGCAGGAAAGTGGCAAATGGAGTTCAACTCTGACAAGTGTGAGGTAATGCATTTAGCGAGGCCAAACAGTAAAAGGGAATATACAATAAATGGAAATATATTGAGAGAGGTAGACGAAGTGAGAGATCTTGACGTGGAAATGCACAGGTCCCTAAAGGTAGCAGTACAAGTCGGTAAGTTTAGAAAGAAGGCATATGGAATGCTCTCCTTCATTGGCAGAGGTATAGAATACAAAAATAGGGATATAATGATGGAACTGTATAAGACACTGGTGAGGCCACAACTGGAGTATTGTAAGCAGTTCTGGTCACCACATTACAGGAAGGGTGTAATTGCTCTGTATTGAGTGCAGAGAAGATTTACTAGAATGTTGCCAGGGCTGGAGAATTGCAGCTGCGAGGAGAGATTGGAGACGTTGGGATTGTTTTCCTTGGACCAAAAAAGTTGAGGGGTGACATGATTGAGGTGTACAAAATTGTGAGGGGTAGAGGTAGAGCAGACAGGTGGAACCTGTTTCCTTTGGGAGAGAGTTCCAAAATCATGGGCGGGATTCTCCGACCACCCCGCCGCTCCGACGCCGGCTGCCGAATTCTCCGGCACCGGTTTTCGGGCGGGGGCGGGGATCATGTCACGCCAGTTGGGGGCTGTTGGCAACGGCCCACCCGGCAATTCTCCGGGCCCCGATGGGCCGAGCGGCCGCCCGTTTTCGGCCAGTCCCGCCGGTGTGAAATGGACATGGTCCCACACGGCTGGACCTGGCTGGTAGGCCGTCTACTGGAGTCCTTGGGGGGGGGGGGGGGGGGCGCGGGAGGATCTGGCCCCGGTGGGGGGCCCCCACGGTGGTATGGCCCGCTATTGGGGCCAACCGATCTGCGGGTGGGCCAGTGCCGTGGGTCACTCTTTCCTTCTGCGCGTCTGTAGGGCTCTGCCATGGCCGACGCGGAGATAAAACTGCCTGCGCCAGAACACGCCAGCAGTTCTACGCATGCACAGGACCACAGCGGCCCTTCAGCACCGGTTGGCAAGGCGCCAACCCCTCCGGCGCCGGCCGACCCCCGGAAGTGCGGAGGATCACGCAACTTCCGGGTGGCCCGACACCAGAGTGGTTCGCGCCGTTCCTGGCGCTGGCCTCGGGCCATCCCGCCGATTGCGGGAGAAAGGAGCCTTGGATTCATGCTAACTGGCAGCAGGATTTAAGGGGACATGAGGAAAAACCTTTTTATACAGAGGGTGGTGGGTGTCTGGAATTTGCTGCCTGAGTTGCTGGTGGAGGAAGAGACCCTGAACTTTTTATAAAAATACCTGGATCTGCACCTTAAGTGCTGTAAGCTACAGGGCTATGGACCATGTGCAGGAATATAGGATTAGAAAGGGCACCTGGGTGTCTTTGGGTCGGCATTGACAAGATGAGCTTAATGGCTCCCTTTCACGCTATATAATTGCTATGGTTCTAAATAAATCTCAGCATATTTGGTCTCTCCCATTGATGAAGTCCCACAACCCTGGTACCATTTTATAGAATCTCCTCTGCATCCTCTCAGGCTTTGACATCCTTCCTGTAGTCGGTGCAGGTCCTATGGGCCGAAGGACCTCTTCTGCACTGTATTATTCTGTGATTCCATGAAGATTAATGGTCAGAATTTCCCACAATACTCAAGGTGGGGCGTAACTAGTATTTTATCAAGGTTTAGCATAGCATCCTTACTTTTGAATTTCATGCTTCTATTTATAAAGTTAAGGATTCTTTGTGCATTTTTGTCTGCCTTTTCACCTTGATGAGTCACCTTCAAAGTTATTGTACATGCATTCCTAATGCAATATAGTCCAATTCATTGAAATTGTCCTCATTAAATTTCATATGAGGTATTCCTTCAAGAAAATACTGTAATTTCCTTAAAGGTAGAAAATAAGTAAATACAGCATGTTGCACCAGCTAGTCTGCTCACAACTGCAAAAAGCTCATCCTAATGAGCACATTAATTGTGACTATCTTGAGCATGTACAAAAATCATTAAACCAATGCAAAATGTTAATTATTATATTCGGTTTAAAACATTTGAATTTTGGCAGGTGGCACTGATCATTGTGTGTTAACTCATTTATGTGAATTATGGTTTTTACCTCAGATGACAGAAGTGAGACTCCTATTAACTGTGAAATATATCTATATTAATATGGTTTGCTGGTTCTTGTTTCTGCAGAGCAGATACAACTGAAACCACACAGCAACCCACCTGGTTAATTTGAACCCAGAGATGGAGGTTGAACTGTTTGTGGGCAATGATGGAGCCAAGCCAACCCCAATGTAAAGGTGCCCAAACTGTTTGACAAGCCTATGTATTTGGGAGGCTTGAGGAGGACTTCTTCGTCAAAATTGAGAGCCACCCTTTCAGCCTTACATTGCCAGAGGAGTTGCATTATGGACCAAAAGCAGCATTCCGTTTGAATCCCAGAAGTTTCTCATATTCCAGATGAGGGCTGACAAAACTGCCAAGTATTTTGAGGCCCAAGCATGAATAAGTGTCTTTCATCGTTGCAGGGACTGCAAAATGCTGGCTGGAATTCTCGGGTCGTTGCGGTTCAATTTCCGCGCAGGCAGTGCACATCCCAACAGTGGGTTTCCTGGTGGTGTGGGGTGATTACAATGGGAAATCCCATTGACAATCGGCGGGAAGATAAAATCCCGCCACCAGCGAACGGCATGCGGCCGAGAATCACATGGCTGGCGTATTGGAGAATCCCATCCACTGTTTCATTGAAAGTTCATGGTTATGGGGGAGTGAAGATTATCAATCAGGAATTGGGCAGTGGGTGGCACAGCGGCACAGTAGTCAGCACTTCTGCCTCATGGCACTGAGATCCCAGGTTCGATCCCGGCCCCGGGTCACTGTCCGTGTGGAGTTTGCACATTCTTCCCGTGTTTGCGTGGGTCTCACCCTCACCACCCAAAGGTGTGCAGCGCAGATGAATTGGCCACACTGAGATTGGAAAAAAAAAGAATTGGATCCTCAAAATTTATTTTAAGAAAAAGTAATTGGACAGCACTCTTCAAAGGGGAGCTGCACAAAAAAAAAAGCTCAGGATTTTCTGCTGTAAGACCAGACAATACAAAAGTGCAAATCCTATCCCTGAGAGACTCTGCGGGTAAGAGTATGTGTGTGTACATGCATTTGGTAAGGACAGGAATATTTTCAGAGTTGATGCTCCTGCAGTTGAAAAGGCAACTGATGCCCACTGTTTATCCACACTTTATGAATGAAATCAGCTTACTTGAGGTACTAGGGGGCTTGTCCAATTCAATAGTACATTTCATAAATTAATAGGGAAAGGACAGACCATATGAAGGTGCAATTTACGGAAACCTGCTTCTGTGTATCAGAATCATTAGTCAATAGCTGAGACATCAGCACTTCCTGCTTCATCTAAAATTATACAATTATCATACATGGTACATGACAGTTTTCACTGAACAGATTTGGGAAGTACCCTGAGGACCTGAACTTCTTGAAATATATCTTGCAAATAATTGTCAAAGGTGGTGTTACATACACAATGGGCCGATTTCACACTGAACACATTATTCTCCAGTCAGTAATTATCTGTGTGTAAAATCCCAACAACCTTACTTTCCATTGCATTAATGACCTTAGTATCTCAATCGCAGCTACAGGAGATTAGGAAGTCCTATCTAGAACATTTATTCCATTGAAACAAAATTAATATTAAAACTCATGAATTTGTTAGTGCTTCATGTCTCGTCCAATTGATTTTCGGTTGTCATATTTTGTTCTACTTTATGTGTCAACCTTTTTCCATCATAATTTCCTTCATTCTCGTTTAATCTGGGTTTTGCAGAAGTAAATTTATCACACCATGGTTCCACAATCTGGGGTTGGATTCTCCGCTGTGCACCACCGGAAGCGGAATTCCCGATGCGGCAGAGAGTCCAGTGTCGGGGAACAAAAACAGGATCAGGCACCGAACCGTTTCCGTCGCTCCGGTTCCCCCGCTCACTTCGGGATCATTAAAATCCAGTTGCATCCTACTAACAGGCCGGGCACCATATTATCCGGACCCTCGCGATTCTCCGATCCCCTGGGCTCAGATCATGTGGACGGGAATTGCTGCTGGTGCTGATAAGCATGAATTTTACATGGTGGACCTTGCGGTGGACCAAGGGGGTAACATTATAAGTGAGTTCCCCCCAAAGTCCATCGAAAGGCCACACTCTCCCCCCCCGCCCCCACAATGCAAGACCTGCCTACCCCACGCTCATCAGACACCCCAACCCATCACCTGTACAATATACCTGCTGGCTCAGGCAGAGGAAGGAGCACATGTCAAGACCTGGAAAGGGAAAGCCAGTCAACTGGGTTTAAAATCCACCCAGATCTTTGATCTGCAGGTCATTCATTCTTTTCTCTTGAATACTGATTTTACTAGGCTGTGATTGACAGCTTCCACACACATCTGTCAGCATTGCTCCATTCATCTCTTTTCATTGTTGAGTGACTTTGAAGTGGTCAGGTGTGATACTATCCACAATGTTTGTAAACATCAATTTTAGATGTACAGATCCTGCACCACATCAAACGAAGTTGAGTACCGCCCTCAATCTGAGCTCTCCCCCGCCAACCAAACATCAAAGTATGCCCCTGTAGCCATCTAAGATGGCCACCTGCAAAGAACCATGAGAATTATGGCCAACCCGGGACTCAGACAGATATAGACACTGTGTGTATTTGAAACGCAGGTAACCAAGCCTGATCAAAACTCCCGCTCGTTTACAAATCAAGGGCCCATTTCCCCAGGACAATAGAACTCCAATCAAGCAACCGGTACAGCCACGGACTGATCGGCACCACTCCCTTTACTCAGAAAGCCCAACTGCCTTGGTCAATGACCTCTAAGGACCCGCCCAGCTACCAAGGCACCCACCCCTTTATTGGCCAAAATCGAAGACAGTGATCAGAGCCCTGTCGAACTATTGGGTCCAAGGTTAAGTACCGCCCCAAAGAGCGCGAAATCCCAGAGGGATAAAAGAGAACACAGCCATGTGTTCTGTCTCTTTTGAATCTGGCCTGTGCCAGCCCAACTGTAGCAGGAACAGCCAGCTAAGTTCAAGAACAACGATCCCTACCTGATGGATGAGCCCAGCAGAGACAGAGCCACTTTCTTTGAACCAGCCAAGTGAAGTCCAGATAAAGGCCTTATCCATTTGCACAGTGCCGGTCGCACTGAAGTGAAGTATAGGTTATTGTAGCTGATAGGTGTAGTTTAACCCGTAGTAGATATTGTGTTTGCATGTCGAGGTAACTCTTGTGTGTGTAAATAAACCATCTTTTGAACTAACTAAGTGGTTGTGTGGTCATTTGATCGATATACGTGAAGGCTTGTGGTTCACCAACATAATTAATATTAGCAACAGTATTGGCGATGCTGTTGGGATCGAAAAATGAGCAACACCCCACCCATGGGTATCCCACCTGTGTTGGACCCTGGCATTGTCCCTGGCACAGGTTGACAAGTTGGCACTGCCACGTTGGCAAAATCAGGTCTGAATATTTAGGGACGGTGGATCATTTGGCAGGAGGGCACTAATAATATTTAAATATCATTCAAATTTATTAAAATGAGGTTCACACTCTTTGTGGGCATAAATCTCATGACATCACCAGCGAGGGTCAGGTAAATCGGGAAATGGGGGGCTGGATTCTCCGTTTTGGAGACTAAATCCTCACGCCGGCGTGAAAAGAGTGGTGTTTTGCGCCAGGAAAACTGGCACAAAATGGCCACCGATTCCCTGCTCTGGAGTGGGGGTGGAGGGGGGGGGGAGGCTAGCAACCAGGCAGGATAGAGTTCCCAGCTCTAGCTGCTTATACAGGCCGGAGCATTGCCGGGTCCATGGCCGCGCATACGCACGACGGCGGCCTGCAGCGACCGAGCCATGCTTCATGGCGGACACAGCCCACAGACCCAACCCGCAAAAATAGTCCCCACTTCGTCTGGCTGACTTGCCCCGGACCTCCCTCCCCACCCCCACAGGGCACCCAGCCCTGAATCATGCCCACCCTGCCCACGGGTCTGCCCTCCCCCAACTGTGACGGCACTGGACTGAGTCCATAGCCGCCACGCTGAGTTCCCGATGGATGAGACCATGAGAGTCCCACGCTGACGAGAACTCGGCCAGTCGTGGATGGAACACCGCGGACTGGGCCTCAGGCAATGGCCTGAGGCCATGGATACGGCGCGTGCCGTATTCCTAGAATATGCTGCTTTTCAGGGGGCGGAGCATCGCACAAACGGCACCGCCCCCGATTCTGTCAGCATTGGGGATTCTGCACCTCATCGCCAAACACGATTTTGGGGTCGGGGATTGGAGAATCCAGCCCAAGATCTCTGATTCTCACAAATCTTTCTGCCCTCACCGCTGGGAGGTGAGTGCGAGCTCAAGATTGCGCCCATAGCATGCAGAATTTGCAAAATGTCGCAATATCATAGAATTTACAGTGCAGTAGGAGGCCATTCAGCCCATTGAGTCTGCACCGGCTCATTGAAAGAGCACCCTACCCAAGCCCACACCTCCACTCTATCCACATCACCCAGTAACCCCACCCAACACTAAGGGCAATTTTGGACACTAAGGACAATTTAGCATGGCCAATCCACCTAACCCGCACATCTTTGGACTGTGGGAGGAAACCGCAGCACCCGGAGGAAACCCACGCACACACGGGGAGGATGTGCAGACTCCACACAGACAGTGACCCAAGCCGGGAATTGAACCTGGGACCCTGGAGCTGTGAAGCAATTGTGCTATCCACTAGGCTACCGTGCTGCCCCTGAATATGACTGGCTTGCTGAACTAACTCATCTTCTGTTGCCCATCATTTCCATATGCTTGTTTATTCTTAAGCAAGTCAAGATATTTATGATCACAAAGGGAGGTTTGAGCCAATACGGGAGGGTAGTGCTGTGCATCATCCACAGAGTTGACTGGAAGATATTCCACACAGGGTGGGGACTATGAGTCTCATGTTTAGAATACAATGTGTGTTCCATCCTGGTCAGGCAGGGGATGTTGGAAATTAATGAATCAAGGATAGAGGAGATATCAAGCGAACCAAAAAAGGAGGCAAATGTTGATAGTGGAACAACACAGGAAAATATCTGTTGGGGAAGTCACAAATGTTAATGATTGGCTGATTTATATTTTAGAAGATGTCAGTGTTTAATGTCTCAAACCACATGTAAAGACACTGAGTTAGTATTAGGAATCCTAAATCTGTAATGCTGTATTCTGTGAATAATCCTACCAAAAACAAAAAGATCTGTGCCCTGTTTCACACTTTGCCATCTGCCTTGGATTCATTAAATAATAGAGTTGTTGGGCAAGATTCTCTGGCCTCCCTGTGGCGTGTTTCTCGGCAACGAGGGCGGCCACCAGTTGGCCCATGGCAGGATCTTCTGGATTTCTCGCCCCTCTCTGATGACGCGGTCAGGTTCATGGCCAGAAAAGGAATGCACCTGATATACATACTTTTAATAAATGAACGTATTATTAAAGGGTCTGACACCATAATGTCCACCCATGATGTCCCCGCGTCTCCCCCTGCCCCCTGCTGCGGTGTGATGTAATGAGAGTGCAAAACACTAGGGAGCACTGCCAGTGGGCAACCTTGGGGAAATTGCCAGGGGGGAGCTACCTTCCTCCATTTATGGGTGCTCCCCTTATCTATGCTGAGGGGTGGCGCATGATGGTGCGGAGGGGGGGGGGTCCCCTTCTGTGTGTGGGGTTGGGGGGTGTTTTCTTTATAAGCCAGGATGTCCCAATGTCCAAGGGTGGAATCCCAGTGTCCTTGGTTTAACTTTGAGTTTGGGGTTCCCTTTAAAATCAATCCCTCCCCACCCTCCAGCTGACTGTGTGATCCTCACCAGAACTTTGAAATTGCACAGGCCACTGTTACATCAGGCAAGAAAAGGCATCTGTGAAGCCAAGAGGTTTCATTGAGCTTTTCGTGCCTGATCCAAGACTCTGTGCAGTTTTGGGAAGATTGCACCCCTTCAGTCCAGAGGCTTAACAATGAACTAGACAATGGAAAATGCGTGAATTTAAAAAAAGAAATTCCAATTGAGGGGCAATTTAGCACGGCCAGTCCACCTACCTTGCACATCTTTTGGGTTGTGGGGGTGAGACCCACGTAGACACGGGGAGAATATGCAAACTCCACAATAGCAGTGACCCCAGGCCAGGATCGAACCCGGGTCCTCTGCGCCGTGAGGCAGCAGTGCTAACCTCTGTGCCACTGTGACGCCCTAAAATGCGAGAATATTCATGGCTGGAGTTTTAATTTCAACTATTGACTTCGAAAGGAGCACTCATTAAATCAAAAAAATGAACAATTGACTATTGTAATGAAACGGACAAATTCCCAGCTCAACATATTTATCACAGTAGAATTTATTTCTCCTGTCACCACCAGGGGAGATTTAAGTGATGCGTCAGTTATTGGCCCTGGATTATTAATGTGGAGATTTGGATTTTTGGAAATGCTAATACAATTAAATAAAACAGAGATGAAGCTCTCTTTTCAAGGGATGAAATGAATATCCAGAGAATCAATCGTGAGTTTAAAAGAGCCAGTCAGTGTGGAATTGCAACAAACCATCAGACTGTGATGATCAGACAGTTTCTCTGCAGGAAGCATGAAAGGTTTTTTGGGCTGGGGAGGAAATAGTTTTGACTTTGAAGTCCAGCTAGAATTACTTTTACTTTAGCTATTACTTTAGAGGGAAGGACATATAGAAGGGGAAAGGAGAAGTAGGGCTTGCTTATGGCGATGGCATGCAATGGAACTCTCGATGGTCTACCCGTACGACAAATGTAAGCAGATTTTTTTATAGCCTGTAGTCAAAATCTCTCAAGACAGTTCTGACAGAATGCTTGAAACTGTTGGCTGAATTAAAACTACTCTTGGGCCTGTTTCAACATGCTTCAAACTGTTTGCAGTTTTATTTTCGAGGCAAGTACATTATACGCAGTATACATTTTTGTTTCCAACAAAACGGAAACTTTTATACACATTGCTGGACTGGCTCACAGTACATGTGCCCAATTTCAGGCCTCATGTTATTGGCCCGGATCATATGGTCAATGGTGACAGCACTCTCGCTGTGTATTTCACCTTTCCCGGTGCTGATTTCATTTTGATGCCAGCTATACGGGGCCTCTGGCATCCAATGAGGGTAATGTCAGCAAGCAAGCTAAGCAACAATTCATATTGAATCATATCTCACAGAGAGCAAACCAACAAGTAATTGGAGGTTTTCACATTCACTGATTAGAATTTTACAGAAAGCGAACTAAAGATCAGGACACACATGTGGGATTCAGATAGGGGCTGGAGCAACTTAAGAATGTCAGTGATAGGAGCAGGAATAGTCTATTTGGTCCCTCAACCCTGCTCAGCCATTTAATAAGATCATGGTTGTTCTGATGGCGCCTTAACTCAATTCTCCATTCCCCCCAGCAACCTCCACTCCCTGCATGATCCTTGAGTTCTTTGCTGATCAAAAAATCTCATCAATTATCATAAATAAAACTCAAAAAATAGTTTCAATTATTTTAAAAATCTCTGGAACTTTTTTTTGTTGCAAGAATAGACAACCCGCAAACCAAAATTACTTTATGATAACTAGAAACGTTGTTAGTAAATATGACAATGTGCCGTTAAAAGCTGAGTTACACTTACTTCGATGAGACGGAAGAGGCAAATTTTACAATAAAACTAGTGGAAATTCACGTCAAATCAATGATTTCTAATTGATTTCCATATGCGAGGATTTCAACTTCAAGGGTGGCACGGTGGCACAGTGGTTAGCACTGCTGCCTCACAGCGCCAGGGACCCACGTTCAATTCTGACCTTGTGTTACTGTCTCTGTGGAGTTTGTATGTTCTCCCCATGTATGCGTGGGTTTCGTCTGGGCACTCCATTTCCTCCGACAGGCTCAAAGATATGTAGATTAGGTGGATTGGCCACGACAAAATTGGCACTTGGTGTCCAGGGATGTGCAGGTTAGGTTACGGGATTACGGGTGTAGGGCGGAGTGGATCAGTGCAGACTCGATGGGCTGAATGGCTTCCTTCTGCCCTGTCGGGATTCTATGAACAATGCACTCTATGGAGGAACAGGGAATCACTGACAGCAACTTCTAGATTTCCACATTGAACTCCGTATTTGCAGATGTCAAAATTTGCTGTGAATTTCACAGAGTAATGATGGCAAATGTTGACAATCTCATTGCCATTAACCGCAAAATTCAGGCTGTTATGCTCTCAATAAAGCAGATACATGGAAGGAAAGAGGACTTTGAGAACTTCAGTCTAATTACAGAATTGTTACAGCCCAGGAGGAGGCCATTCAGTCCATCACTGGTTCTGCTAAAGGGAAATTCCGTTCGTGCCATTTACAATAAAATTAGTTGTGCGATAAAAAGTTCTTTCTCATATCACTTTCCCTTCTTTTGTCAGTTCCTTTGAAGCTGTGCCCTCTCATTCTTGATCCCTTGATCCTTTCATGAGTGGAAACAGTTTCTCCCTATTCTTTCTGTGTAGACCCTCATGATTTCAAAAATCTCTATCAAATCTCCTCTCAACCTCTTTCCTCCAAGTTAAGCTGCTCTAACTTCTCCAATTTTATCTTCGTCACTGATGTTCCTTATCCCTGGAACCATCCTTGTGAATATTCTCTATACTATTTTCTGTATTCCCTCCAATGCCTTCACATCCTTCCTAAAGTGTGATGTCGAGAACTGGACACAATATTCCAACTGAGGCTGAACTTGTGTGTAATACAAGTTCACATAACTTCCTTGTTCTTGTATTCTATGCCTCTAATAATAAAACCTAGGATACTTCATGCTTTTTTAACCACTCACTCAACCTGTCCTGCCACTTTCAATGACATATACATCTACGTCGCTGTGGACCTGCACCCTTTTTCGAGTTATATTGTCTTGCTATGTTCTTCCAATCAAAATGAATGAACTTCACCTGTCACCTGCCCACCCATTCCACCAACTTGTTAATGCCCTTTTGAAGTTCTACACTATCCTCCTCACAGATCACAATGCTTCCAAGTTTCGTATCATACAATTCCTACATTGTGGAAGGAAGCCATTCAGCCCATTGAGTCTGCACAAAGCTCTGAAAGAACACTCTACCCAGGTCTACTGCCGCGTCCACCCCACCTTATCCCATAACCTAACCTGCACATTCCTGGTGACAAAGGTTCAAACTAGAATGTCCAATCCACCTAACCGGCACATCTTTAAAATGTGGGAGGAAACCGGAGCACCAGGAGTAAAGCCAAGCAGATATGGGGCAAACTTGCAAACTCCACACAGTCACCCAAGGGTGGAATTGAACCACTGTGCCACTGCACTGCCCATCTTCAAACTTTGAATATGTGCCCTGCATACCAAGGCCTAGATGATTAAGGTCCCAGCCCTTGGGTACTCCTACAAAACTTCCTCCAGCCCAATAAACATCATTAACAGCTACTCGTCTCTGTTTCCTGTCACTCAGATAATTTTGTACCCAGGTTGGCACTTTCCTTTTTATTCCAATGAGCTATAACATTGCTCACAAGTCTGTTGTGAGACACTGTAACAAATACCTTTTCAGAAGGCCATGAACACCACTGGGCTTATCTTTGCACCATGTTTTGAATAAGGGTGTAATGTTTGCAATCTTCCAGTCCACTGGCACCACCTCTAAGTCTTAGGATAACTTAGAAATTATGGCCAGTGCCTGCACAAGTTCCGCTCTCACTTCCCTCAGTTTCCTTGGATGCATCTCATCTAGTCTTTATCAATTTTAAGTAGATACAGCCTATCCGAAACCCTTTGCTTATCAATTTTAAACTATTTTTTGGCCTTACTTATCTCCTCTGTCACCATGGCTTGGGTAGCATCTTCTTTCTTGGTAACGATAGATGCAAAATATTTGTATAATACTTAAGCTGTGCCCTGTGCCTCTTTGCATGAATCTGCTTTTTAATCCCTAATTCACATTACTATTCCTGACCACCCTTTTACTATTTATATGCCTATAGAAGGCATTGAGATTTCCTTTTATGTTTACTACCAGTCTCTTTTCAGCCTCCCTCTTTGCTTGCCTTATTTCCTTCTTCACTTCTGTTCTGAGCGTTCCATTTTCAGCCTGGTTCTCGATTATATTTTCCACCTGATCATTGTCATTGGGGCACTTTTTCTTCTTCATCTTAATTCCTATCTCCTTTGTCTTCCAGGAAGCTCTAGATTCATTTACCCAACATTCCCTGACTCTGCCTTAATCATCTCTTATTTGAAGGTAGTCCATTGTTCAGTTATCAGTTTATCTGCCAGCATTTAACTCCAGTTGATTCAGCCCAGATCCATTCTTATTTCATTGAAGCTGGCTTTCCCCTCATTAATTATTCTTACTTTGTGTTATTCTTTGTCATTTTTCATATTATCCTAAATCTTGAGATACAATGATCGCTGTCCCCAAAATGTTTTCCTACTGAAACTTAGCCTATCGCATTCCCAAGTATCCGGCCATCAATGTCTCCTTTCTAATTTGACTGGAAACATTCTGCTGTAGAAAATGTTCCTGAACACATTCAAGGGACTCTTACTCCTCTCTGCCCTTTAATCTACTACTATGCAGTCTTTAGTTGGTTAATTAAAATTCACCACTATAACTACTCTATAATTTTTGCACCTCTCTGTAATTTCCTTGCAAATTTGTTCTTTCTCATCCTTCCCACTAGTTGGCAGTCTTTAGACTACAAAAAACAATGTTATTCCATCTTTTTTGTTCCTTAGTGTAGCACACAATGACTTACACAAGTCGAGAAGTGATGAAGTCTATCGAGGCATTATTAAGCAAGACTTGTTCCCCAGCAGCTCAGTTACAGAATGCGGCTGCTGGGAGAACTCGAGCTCTTATACTCCGCCTTCAGGGCGGAGCCAGAAGTCGGCAGATCCAACCAGGACCCGGGACCTGTCAACCAATAACCTCTCGGCTTCACAGGTACCGTACTACCCCTAATACATACCACCACATTCACCCCTTTCTAAAAAAGAACCCGGCGGGGTGGTGGTCCGCATGGTGGTAGGGGTTTACAAGGCTGGTCCTGGAACAATTTTCGCACAGTGGCTATGCATTTAGCCCAACAGTTAACTATGTACAGTTTTGTCAGAATTATTTACAAGTTTTTTCTCTTTGGTGTCACGCGGATTCCACGAGTCGAGCGGGTGCCCTGGTCGTCCTCGTCGATCGCCTCAGCCCCGGTGGTGATGCAGGTGCTGGCTCGGGCACTGTCGTCTCTGGGAGCGTTGCGCTGTTCGTTCCTGTTTTTTTACTCCTGGGCGGGTACGGGGGGAGGACTGATCCCCCCGGGAAGGGAGCGGCCGTGGGGTGCGCGGTGGCAAGGAGGGGGTGATCAGTGTCAGGAGTGTGTGCGTGTGTCTGGCGGGCGCCAGGTCCCGCAGGGAGACCGTGTCCTGTCGGCCGTCGGGGTATGCCACGTAGGCGTACTGAGGGTTGGCGTGGAGAAGGTGAACCCTCTCGAACAACGGGTCCGATTTGTGCGCCCGCACATGCTTTCTGAGCAAGATGGGTCCTGGGGTTGCCCACCAGGTCGGCAGCGACGTTCCGGAGGAGGACGTCCTAGGGAAGACAAGGATGCGCTTGTGAGGCGTTTGGCTGTGGTGGTGCACAGTAACGACCGGATGGAGTGGAGGGCATCCGGGAGGACTTCCTGCCAACGGGAAACTGGGAGATTTCTGGACCGCAGGGCCAGTAGGACGGTCTTCCAGACCGTACCGTTCTCCCTCTCTACCTTACCGTTCCCCCAGGGGTTGTAGCTGGTCGTCCTGCTCGAGGCAATGCCCCTGCTGAGCAGGAACTGACGCAGCTCGTCGCTCATGAAGGAGGACCCCCTGTCGCTATGGATGTACGCGGGGAAACCGAACAGTGTAAAGATGGCGCCGAGGGCTTTGATGACTTTGGCCGCTGTCATGTCGGGGCAGGGGATGGCGAAGGGGAAGCGGGGGTACTCGTCCACCACGTTCAGGAAGTATACGTTGCGGTCGGTGGAGGGGAGGGGGCCTTTGAAATCCAAACTGAGGCGTTCAAAGGAACGGGAAGCCTTTATCAGGTGCGCTCTATCTGGCCTGAAAAAGTGCGGTTTGCACTCTGCACAGATTTGGCAGTTCCTGGTGACTGTACGGACCTCCTCCACAGAGTAGGGGAGGTTGCGGGACTTCACGAAATGGTAGAACCGAGTGACCCCCGGGTGGCAGAGGTCCTCGTGGAGGGCTTGAAGGCGGTCTACTTTGCGTTGGCACATGTGCCGCGGGATAGGGCATCGGACGGCTCGGTCAGCTTTCTGGGACGATACAAGATCTCATAGTTATGGGTGGAGAGCTCAATCCTCCACCTCAAGATCTTGTCATTCTTGATTTTGCCATGCTGTGCATTATCGAACATAAAGGTCAGTGAGGAGAGGGAATCTCCTGCCGGCCAGGTAATGCCTCCGATGTCGCACAGCTTCCACTATGGCTTGGGCTTCCTTTTCCACCGAGGAGTGGCGGATTTCTGAGGCGTGGAGCGTCCGGGAGAAAAAGGCCACGGGTCTGCCCGCTTGGTTGAGAGTGGCCGCCAGAGCTACATCGGATGCGTTGCTCTCGACTTGGAAGGGGAGGGACTCGTCGATTGCGTGCATCGTGGCCTTTGCAATATCCGCTTTGATGCGGCTGAAAGCCTGGCGGGCCTCTGTCGACAAGGGGAAGGTAGTGGACTGGATTAAAGGGCGGGCCTTGTCTGCGTACTGGGGAACCCACTGGGCGTAATACGAAAAGAAGCCCAGGCAGCGTTTCAGGGCTTTGGAGCAGTGGGGGAGGGGAAATTCCATAAGGGGGCGCATGCGTTCGGGGTCGGGGCCTATCACCCCATTGCGCACTACGTATCCCAGGATGGCCAGACAGTTGGTGCTAAAACGTATTTTTCCTCGTTAGATGTGAGATTCAGGGCGTTAGCGGTCTGGAGGAATTTTTGGAGGTTGGCGTCATGGTCCTGCTGGTCATGGCCGCAGATGGTTACGTTGTCAAGGTATGGAAACGTGGCCTGCAACCCGTGCTGGTCAACCATTCAGTCCATCTCCCATTGGAAGACCGAGACTCCGTTCGTGACGCCAAATGGGACCCTTAAAAAATGGTAGAGCCGCCCGTCTGCCTCGAAGGCCATGTACTTGGGGTCACTTGAGTGGATGGGGAGCTGATGGTATGCGGACTTGAGGTCCACGGTGGAAAAGACCTTGTACTGTGCAATCCGATTGACCATGTCGGATATGCGGGGGGGAGGGTACGCATCTAGCTGCGTGTACCGATTGATGGTCTGACTATATTCTACGACCATCCTCTGCTTCTCCCCGGTCTTCACAACTACTACCTGAGCTCTCCAGGGACTATTGCTGGCCTGGAGTATGCCTTCCTTCAGCAGCCGCTGGACTTCGGACCGGATAAACGTCCGATCTTGGGCGCTGTATCGTCTGCTCCTAGTGGCGACGGGGTTGCAATCCGGGATGTGGTTCGCAAACAAGGAAGGTGGTTCAACCTTGAGGGTTGCGAGGCCGCAGATAGTGAGTGGGGGTGTGGGGCCGCCGAATTGGAATGTTAGGCTCTGGCGGTTACACTGGAAATCTAACCCCAGTAATGTGGGTGCGCAGAGTTGGGGAAGGACGTAAAGCCTATAGTTCTGAAACTCCCTCCCTTGCACCGTTAGGTTCGCGATGCAGAACCCTTTGATCTCTACTGAATGTGATCCCGCATCTAGCGAAATCTTTTGAGCGCTTGGACGAATGGAAAGAAAACAGCGTCTTACCGTAACTGGGTGAATAAAACTTTCCGTGCTCCCAGAGTCGATTAAGCATGGCGTCTCGTACCTGTTGACCAGCACCGTTGTTGTCGTCGTTTGGAGCGTCCGGGGCCATGATTGGTCCAGAATCACCGAAGCCAGTCGTGGTAGTAGCATCGCGGCGTTTTCTTCGGACCCCGTGGAGCCGTCTATGCTGGGGTCCTTGGCTGTCAGCCAAGATGGCGGCGTCCATGGATCGCACGCAGTCGGGGGTGGACAAAATGGCCACCCCCATGAATCGCACGTGGCCGGGGGGTCACAAGATGGAGGCGCCCATCCTCCCCTCGTGGTGTCCGGGACCCAAAATGGCAGCGCCCACGGGTCGCGCATGGATCGTTGGGGGGGTTGGGGGGGGGGGGTTTGAATCTGCTGTCATCGTTTTTCCCCGGGGATTGCGGCGACCCCCCGGGACCGGCACACCGCCGCGTAATGGCCCTTTTTGCCGCAGCTTTTACAAATAGCTGCGCGGGCCGGGCAGCGCTGCTGGGGGAGTTTCGCATGCCCGCAAAAATAGCAGCGGGCCCCACCGGGATGGTCTGACGCTCTAGCCACGCAGGCTTGCGGGGGGTGGGGTGGTGGGGGGTGCCGCGGAGTCATTCGCAACGGGGGTCCACGGAGCCCAAGGGGCTGCCACACGGTCGGGGCCGTAGGCACGGGCGTTTTGTGAGGCCACATCGAGGGAGGCCGCAAGGGCCCGTGCCTCTGAGAGTCCTAGCGATTCACTTTCTAAAAGTCTTTGACGAATTTGGGGAGAAGTCATACCTGCCACGAATTCGTCTCTGATTAGCAGGTCCGTGTGCTCGATCGTGCTCACCGACGGGCAGTTGCAGTTTCGTCCCAAAATCAGCACCGCGCTGTAGAATTCGTCGAGCGATTCTCCGGGAATTTGCCGTCTAGTCGCGAGCTGGTGGCGTGCGTAGACCTGGTTTATGGGCCGAATGTAGACGCCTTTCAGCATAGCGAGCGCCGTCGGGAAATCCTCCGCATCTTCGATGAGCATGTAGATCTCCGGGCTCACCCTGGAATGCAGGACCTGCATTTTCTGATCTTCCGTGGTCCGGCCGGGGGCCGTTCGAAGGTCGCCTTCGAAGCATGCTAGCCAGTGTTTAAACACGGCCGTCGAGTTTGCTACATGGGGGCTGATCCGCAGACACTCCGGGGCGATCCGGAGCTCCATAGTCTTTTAAGCTTGCTTAATAAATTGTAGCGCACAATGACTTACACAAGTCGAGAAGTGATTGAGTCTATCGAGGCTTTATTAAGCAAGACTTGTTCCCCAGCAGCTCAGATACAGAATGCAGCTGCTGGGAGAACTCGAGCTCTTATACTCCGCCTTCAGGGCGGAGCCAGAAGTCGGCAGATCCAACCAGGACCCGGGACCTGTCAGCCAATAACCTCTCTGCTTCACAGGTACCGTACTACCCCTAATACATACCACCACACTTAGCTGCAGAAAAATCAATTCTGTCCTTGACCCCTTTGAGATATCCTCTTTCTCCAGCATTGCCATGCTCTCCTCAATCAATACCACCACCCCTTCCCCTCCTTTCTTTCATTCCTACCTTTTCTGTACTCCACACACAATGCCCAGTCCTGTCCTTCCTTGAATCAGGACTCTGTCACATTCATAACATTGTGAGTCTGCATTGCAATCCGCTCCTATAATTCACCAACCTTATTCACCACACTCCGCACATTCACATTCATGCACATTAACCCTCATTTTGAAGTTCTTCCTTTCTACCTTACTCTGATCTATCTCTCCCAGTATTCTGTGCACATTGGAATTCCTCTCTAATATTTCCTAGTGTTTTCACACCCCTGCCAAGTTAGTTCAGACCCTCCCCAAAAGCACTGGCAAGAACTCAATCCAGGCTCCATTTAGGTGCAAAGCATCTGTAGTGTGCAGTTTTGTCATCTCCCCCAGAGCTGGTCCCAATGTCCCAATGGTCTAAAGCCCTCATTCCTGTCCCGCCTTTCCAGCCAAGCATCCAGCTGCTTTACCCTCCTACTTCGATACTCACTCACTTGTTGTGCTGGGGATAATCCAGAATAATCATTTTATACTTTCCTGAAAAATTGAAAACATGTGGAAAAATTTCCTGTCATCCCGAATTTCTAAATAATGAATCATAAATGCATTCTTTTAGCTTGCTTCTATGGGTTTGCTGGAACTGTCAGGTAGACAAGGGGCAGGATTCTCCACTCCCACGCCGAAGTGGCCGCGCCGTCGTGAACGCCGTCGAGGTTCACGATGGGGCGGAACGGCCCCGGTCCCGACCGATTCAGGCCCTGACAATGGGCTAGGATCGGGGCCGCGTCAGCTACACGCGCCAGGCCTTGTCACCCGCGTCAAAGCGGCACCGCATAACGGGCGTCATCTGCGCATGCGCGGGTTGGCCGGCGCCAACCTGCGGATGCGTGGTTGCCGTCCTCTCTAAATCCGCCCCGCAAGAAGATGGGGGACGGATCTTGCAGGGCCACGGAAGGAAGGATGTCCTCCTTCAGAGAGGACGGCCTGACGATCGGTGGGCACCGATCGTGGGCCACCCCACATTCCAGGTGAAGCCCGGTGCAGGATCCCCCCTCGCCCCCCCACAGGCCGCCCCCCCAGCGTTCATGCACCGCCCACGACTGCAGCGACCAGGTGTGGACGGCGCCGGGGGGGAACCCGCCGTTTTGGCCTGGCCGCTCGGCCCATCCGGGCCTCAGAATAGTGGGGGTGCCGGAGAATCGCCATTTTGGGTGTCTCCGGCGATTCTCCGGCCTGCGGCGCGCGTAACTCGACCGGGCCGTTCCCGACGCTTGGGAGAATCGCGGGAGGGCGTCGGACCGGCGTCCTCGGAAATTTTGGTGGCCCAGGCGATTCTCCCAACCGGCGTGGGAGTGGAGAATCGCGCCCAAAGTGTTTGGCAATATTTATCAGGGAGCATTTTTCCAAGAAATAGCAAAGTGTAATTTTTGCTGAGAAAATCGGTGTGATTCCTACCGGCTCTGGCGACACAATCTGGATCGTAATCTTCAGTCACTCTGAGAACGTTTTTTGTCCCACATTATAATGCCACGCCTGAGGCACAAAGGGCTGGATTCTCTGCCGTCGGATGCTCCGTTTCGCTGGCAGCCCAGGGGTTTCCCGATGGGGTGGGGCTGCCCCACAATGGGAAACCCTATTGACCAGCCGGCAAAAAGAAGCAGCCCGTCGGCGGGCTGAACCAGAAATCTGGCGCGAGAATTGAGCCCAAAGTGTCTGATTTGCCTGTCCCGAGCTGTGCACTTCAATCAAGGGGGAGCTGTATTTAATCGACTCCATAGCAGTTACTCACAGTCAAGGCAGGAGGATAGCAGCCAAGAAGCCAGCTCCACGATTCACCGAGCGGGCTCTCACAACAATGTAGGATGCCTTGTAGGAAAGAAGGGAAACTGGTTCCTCTCCGGCCTCTTCCTCCATTCCCTTCTGGTCTTATTCCTCTTCTGAGGAGCTGTTTTGCTCCTCCAGGTCTTCATCAGTAAGATGATCGCCCTGCAGCAGTACCAAGTTATGTAGGGAATGGCAGACCACCACGAGAATCTCTGGGGACTGTACTAGAGGGCCCTGACAATTTGCAACTTCCACACACTACGCGCAATCTTGAGCTTACACTTGCCTCCGACAGAATCAGTGGAAAATTTTGCAAGAATCAGAGATCCCATTTCCCAATTTACCTGCCCCTTTCAGGCGACGACATGAGATTCATGCCCACAAAGGGCAGAAAACTCATTTTAATAAATTTGAATGCTGTTTAAATATCATTAGCCCTCCCTCTCGCCAAATGATGAATGGAACTCTCTGATGTCACAGGGCATGTAGAGCGACATGTATGCTGTCGACCAACCCCACCATCTAGATTAACTACGGTAACGAATTCCGCAGCCTTCACGTTTTGTCCGTCCCTGATCCAGGTCAAAATGAATGAACTCCAATGCCCTCGCTAGAGTGCCTCCATGACCCCACGGGTGCATTTATAGTTGGATGATGACGAAAGGCCACACTGGTCACCCGTGGAGCTCTGAAACAAAACTGTCATGCATATGTTGAGGACACCTTCAAGGCTGAGCACCATGTTGACTTCATTTTCGTGGTCTCATCTACATAGGCCCTTAGGCCCGCCTCCTTCAGTCTCATCACACCCTTCTCCCCCCCTTATGAGCCACACTTCCAGAGGCGGCCCTTGCCCCATTCCACTAACAACTGACTAACTTAGCACTCACTAAACTTTACTGACAACACAGGCAGCAGACTGGCACAGTGCTCTTAAAAACTGTTCAAATGACACAGGAAGCAACTCCCATCCTGGAGGCCCCTAATGCTACTCCCATCCTGCAACCCCACCCCCACCCCAACACTTTTGAACACGCCCAACACCCTTGAACACCCGCCCCCCCCCCCTCCCCTGGAGCTGGACAGTGGGGTTTGTCTACTTGGGCTCCCTGGTACTAGGTGGAGACAGTGTTAGAACAAAAGAACACAATAACTAGGAGCAAGAATAGGCCACCTGGCCCCTTGAGCCTGCTCCACCATTCAATAATATCATGGCTGATCTTTTTGTGGTCCCTTCTCTCCATTTCTCCACCCGCTCACCATAACCTTTTATTCCTTCACTGTTGAAAAATCCATCTATCTTTGCCTTAAACACATTCAACAAGGTAGCCTCAACTGCTTCACTGGACAGGGAATTTCACAGATTAATGACCCTTTGGGCGAAGAAGCTCCTCCTTATTAAATCTGCTCTCCCTTTTTTGAGGCTATGCCCCCTAGTTCTAGTTTCACCCACCAGTGGAAACAACCTCCCTGCTTCTATCCTATCTATTCTCTTCATAATTTATAAGATCCCCCTCATTCTTCGAAATTCCAATGAGTATAGCCCAATCTACTTTGTGTCTACTCATAAGCTAAACCGCTCAACTCCGGAATCAACCTAGTGAATCTCCTCTGCACACCTTCCAGTGTCAGTGCATCCTTTCTCAAGTAAGGAGACCAAAACTGTACACAGTACTCCAGGTGTGGCCTCACCAGCACCCGATTCAACTGTAACATAACCTCCCTGCTTTTAAATTCCATCCCTCTAGCAATGAAGGACAAAATTCCATTTGCCTTCTTAATTACTTGCTGCACCTGCAAACCAAACTTTTGCCTCTCGGAGGTCATGCATCTGCTTCCCATTTTTAAAGCCCAGTATTAATTTGCGCCAATGTGACATCAAGCCTGGTTGATGGGAAGATTCAATGAGATATGAAGATTCAACTATAATCTCGCTAATGCATTCAACTATAATGCATTCAACTTGATGCAAATCAAGATTGCGCCAATCCAGAGCGAGAACCTGTTCATGGGCTGGATTCTCCGCCGGCGGGATGCTCTGCTTTGCCGGCAGCCCGAGGGTTTCCTGTAGGTGTGGGGCTGCCCCACAATGGGAAACCCCATTGATCGTCTGGCATAACGGAGCATCCCGCCAGCGGGCTGAAATAGAAATGTGGCGCGGCAGGGCGTGATTCTCAGGGCTCATTCACTGTGGACGGAAATCCCGTTATGGCCCGAACCTCTCGTGAAAGGGGCATAATGATTTGCGGCGGTGAGATCTCAGTTTGTGAGTTTCCCGCCCTCCCTCGACGTAATCAGGTTCACAACCAGAAAGAGCCTGAACTTGATTACCATGGATTTAAATGTATTTTAATATCACTATTTGGTGTAACACCACTGCTTCCAGGCACGTTAGATGTCCCCTGCCGGTGCAACATCATGCTGGCAGAAATCTCTGCCGGTTTTCAAAATCGAATAGCGGTTGTGATTACTATGGTGAGGGTGTGGAGGTGCCTGGAGGCCTTGGGGTTGATGACCAAGGCTGGGCAGTGCCCCTGGTGCCTTGATACTGCCCCCTGATGGTGCCAGGGGGCACACAGAGGGGGCACTCAGAGGGGGAATTGAGATGAGCCACAGGGATAGGGCACTGAGAGGGGGCAAACCCTTCTCTATTAGGGGAGGGAGGTCTCCCCGTATGTGTTTTAGGTGGGGGGAGACGGGTGCGCAGCAGAGAACGCGCGGTTGGGGGTGGAGGGGTGGGGGTGGGGGGGGGTGGCTTGGGGGGGGGGGGGGGGAGAGAGAGTGCCACCTGATACTTTTGTGATTGGAAGGGTCACCCCAAAGCTTATGGGGGTGTCCTCCATCATTCCATGGGGACAGTGAGGGGAAGTATATTTTTGTCACAGCTCGGGACTCCCTTTAAAGATGGTGTCCCGATCTCTGTGTAGCCGGGGTTACGGGCAATGTGAGGCCCTGTCCTGCCAGAGTGACAGCGCAAAACCTGATTTTTTTTCTGCCAGACTGTCAGAAGTTCTGGTCAGAATAAAATGGCTGTGTTTCTGGGGAGAAACAAGCCGGATTTCAGTCAGAACCTGAGATTTTGAAAGATTTTTTCTGGGTGGACAGTGGGCCTAGGTAGGGTGCTCTTTCAGAGCATTGGTGCAGACTCAATGGGCCAAATGGTCTTCTTCTGCACTGTATGGGATTCTATGATCGAAGAACAAAGCACTGTGGATGCTGGAAATCTAAAATAGAAGGCAAAATCTTCCGACTGTTCACGTCGGGAGATCTTCTGGTCCCGCTGACGGCGTACCCCCGCCGCGGGTTTCCCGACAGTGTACAATAGAACAATAGAACATTACAGCGCAGTACAGGGCCTTTGGCCCTCGATGTTGCGCTGACCTGTGAAATCAATCTGAAGCCCATCTACACTATTCCATTATCATCCATATAGTGGGGTAGATTCAACGGTAAATCCTATTGACAGTGGCAGGACCAGAAGATCCTGCCACGAGCCAACAGTGAAATGAAATGAAAATCGCTTTTTGTCACAAGTAGGCTTCAAATGAAGTTACTGTGAAAAGCCCCGAGTCGCCACATTCCGGCGCCTGTTCGGGGAGGCTGTTACGGGAATTGAAGCGTGCTGCTGGCCTGCCTTGGTCTGCTTTCAAAGCCAGTGATTTAGCCCTGTGCTACCTCCTGTCGTCGAGAAATACACTGTGTGGAGGGCAGAGAATCTCGACGAGAGAAAGAAAATGCGGGACAGGTCGGGAAGTATCTGTACACAGGAACCAAGTTAATGTTTCAGGTCTGTGACCTTTCATCAGAACAGCAAGAGGTCACAGACAATTATTGATAAGTACGGAGCCTTTATCCCCATGCTGAATAGGATACCGGTAATGTGGGTAAATATGTTGGCCTGGACCATATCTCGGCCAACTTGGTGGGCTTAAGACAGCAAATCGAAGGGGTGTGATGAATTATGTGAGGGACTCCCTTCCCGGACCCGTAACGGCTGACATGACACAGCCGTAGCTGCTGACCAAGCTCTGGAGAGGATGCCACTCCAGGTTCATCTCCAGACAGCTGTGTTAAGCAGCAAAAAATCTTGCCAGGCCTTCTCCCTCTGTCGTTGGTTTTCAGATGGTTAAGTTCCACCTCAGCTGCTGGAGTGACGATCACTGAGTGCTGGGGGGGGCGGGGGGAGGGGGGGGGGGGATCTCCTTTTGGCCCTCCAGTTTTGGTTTCGCAGTCACCATCGCTGACTGGTGGCAAAACTGCTCCCAGTATTGGCTGCAGCTTTGGATACCACCTGAGCGTGACTAAAGCAACACGTGACTAAAGCAACTGAACAAGGAATGAGTCCGTTTTTTTCTGACATCTGACTGAAAATCCAGCCCATTTTCTCTGTTTCTTGCCACAGATGCTGCCTGATCTGCTGAATATTTCCAACGTTTTCTGCTTTCATATGCAGGCTGACACTTGAGTCAGGCACTTAGGGTGTGCTGAATTATTGAAGGCGCTGTCTTTCAGATGAAATGTTAAACCAAGGCCCTGACTGCCTGCTCAGATGGATGTAAAAAAATTCTTTGCATTATTTTGAAGAAGTCAGCTGGAGATATCCCCAGTGTTCTGGGCAATATTTATCCCTCCATCAATATTACCAAAAAAAACAGCATGCAAATCGGCTGTTCTGTTTCTAAAATTAATTTCTGGGATTTGGGCATCGCTGGCTAGGCCAACATTTATTGCCCATCCCTAATTACCCTTGAGAAGGTTGTGGTGAGCTGCCTTCTTGAACCATTGCGGGTAATGTGGTGTAGGTACACTCACTGTGCTCTTCAGGAGGGAGTTGCAGGATTTTGACCCAAAGATGGTGATATGTTTCCAAGTCAAGGTAGTGAGTGACGTGGAGGGGAGTCGCCAGGTGGTGGTGTTCCCAGGTATCTGCTGTTCTAGTCCTGCTAAATGGCAGTGGTCATGGGTTTGGGAGGTGCTGCCTAGGGAGCCTTGGTAATACATTGTAATCAAACCATAAAAAATAATTGGCTGGAAAACACCTTTACAATCTGGTGGTCATGAGAAGTGCCTTATAAAGGCAAGTCTCTCGGTTTGTGGATGTTCCTCCTAAGAGAGACAGAGAGATTTTTCATCTTTCAGGGAATGTAGAGAATGCATTATAAAGTGAAGTTAAAGCCAAAATTCAGCCTTGATCACATTGAATGTTTCAGCAGGCTCGAGAAGCTGTTGGGTCCACTCCTCCCCCTAATCTAATGATTAGATCATTACTTATGATCTAATGAACGGCCTTCACATCTCTCTAAAACCTTTGCAGAATACCTGATTTATCTGAACAATGTCTGAGTTATAGAACGGTACAAAACAGGACATAGTTAACCAGCCCACCACACCAGCACTACCTCATCGAAAGAGATGTCCAATTATTTTTACACCCCTGCCCTTTTCCCATAGCCCTGTAGATGTTCTCATTTATCCAATTTATTTTTGAAACTTACTATTGAATCCATTTCCACCACCCTTTCCAGATTGGAAAGTAGCCCGACATGTGTTTTCCCACACGGATAAATGGTGTTAATTAGTTCATTAATGAGCCTAATTGACATCCTGGCAAGAGCAGGCAAGTTTCTCACATCGATGCCTTCCAACTTCCAACTTAATCGCAGGGTGTTTTCCCGCCATCAGGAGATTGACTCCTCTCCTGCAGGCCCGACTGCCATGTTCTATATTTTGCGCTGGGATGGACTGGATTAAATTCCACCCAATATCTTGACAAATATTCCACCTCACCACATATTCATCCCTCTCTAAATTCCCTGAATAGGTTGTATTTTATGTTCAGTACCTATTTCTCCTCTTGTTTGAACTAGATCTCCATTATTGTCACAATATCATAATCCCATGTGGCTAACTGTAGCTACAGTTCACCAACCTTATTTACCGCACTCCAAGCATTCATGCATATACAGTCCAAAGTCCTTTTAGTTGGTCTTGCAGTTTTCCTCTGTCTCCTACTTTTGCATTACTTTTTGGCTACTACTGTTCCCCTCTTGCATACATCTGTACACTTGGTACTTCCTCTCTCAGGCTTCATTCTAGTGCCCCAACCCCAGGCAAACTAGGCTGAGTTTACTTAAATTACATGAAAGATGTCATGTTAGGTACACTGGTCTAACACTGGCTGCAACTAGATGCAGCTTAGATCAGAAAGATACTCCAGACCTTGAAGTTAGTTCAATCAGGTTTTTGAACTAATAGCACAGTTAACACAGTTCTCTGTGAGTTCAACTCTCTGTTAACTTAAGTGTGGTTACTCTGTCTGACTGAACGAGACTGGCTCTTAGCCACGTGGTGGAGGTGTGAGATTGTAACAACACCCTTGACTGACTCGCTAGATGTTCATCAGTGGAAAGAGGCAGAGTGTGAATGCCTTGTGTCTTTTATAGTCAGATCCCACCCCTGAGAGTCCTGCCTGCTTATTGGTCATGTCCTGTTCTCTGTGTCCATTAGCTGCTTGTCTGTATATCATTATGTGTGTGTTCACATATCATGACATCTTCCCTTTTTTTATGTTTGGATGACATGTGTGAACGTATTTACAAGAATAGGCCAATATTAACATATATACATGCAGTGGATGTGAACATATGTACATGTGAAAACAGCTGTCTAATGCGAGAACACAGAACATAGCAAACAGAACAAATGTTCATAAGTCCAGTCTCTGTGGCTTGCATCTGATCCTGGTTGACCGGCGAAGAGGTGGTGGTGGGGACGATGGGCGGGATTGAAGCCTGACTGGTGGCCTCGTGAGTCGAGGTATCAGGAGGTGGCAAAACAACAGAAGGAAAAGGAGAAGAATGTGGTTGCGGGCAGGCAACTTTGCGCAGTGCCCATCTGTTTCGTTGCACAACGGAACCATCAGCCAGACGCACAACATGCGAGTGGGGGGGAAACCTGTCGAACAACGACAGCTGGAGCTGACCAGCCTCCATCAGGGATCTTGACCCGAACAGTGTCTGACGGGGATAACACGGGCAAATCGGCGGCCTGAGCATCATAGCCCTGTTTTTGCCGGCTTCGGAGTTGCTGCACCTTCTGCAGCACCAGGAGGTGATCCAGGTTGGGCACGTGTATGGCTGGAAGTGTCATTCGCAGGTCCCTGTTCATCAGGAGTTGAGCCAGCGACATGCCAGTGGACAGTGGGGTCACCCTGTACGCAAGCAGCGCAAGGTGAATGTCAGACGCAGAATCCGCTGCCTTGCAGATGAGCTGCTTCACTATGTGCACCCCTTCCTCAACTTTTTCGTTTGACTGCAGATAGTGTGGGCTGGAAGTGACGTGTTTGAACTGATACGACTGGGAAAACAGAGACCATTCATGGCTGCTGAAGCACAAGCCATTGTCACTCATGACAGTGAGTGGATACCATGCCTGGAGAACGTCTCCTTACAGGCCTTGATGGCGGTCCGAGAGGTGAGGTCTGAGAGCTTCACGTCTTCAGGGTAATTGGAAAAGTAATCAATGATTAACACGTAATCACGACCATTTGCATGAAAGAGGTCGATGCCAACCTTGGACCATGGAGAGGTTTCGATTTCATGCTGCTGAAGTGTCTCTTTACTCTGCGCTGGCTGGAAGCGTTGACAGTTTGCACAGTTAAGGACCACGTTCGCGATATCCTAGCTAATCCCGGGCCAGCAGGCAGCCTGCCTGGCTCTGCATTTGCACTTTTCCACACCCAGGTGGCCCTCATGGATTTGACGGAGCACCAAGCTCTGGAGACTGTGTGGAATTACAATCCGGTCCAGTTTGAAGAGGATACTATCAACCACCGTCAGGTCGTCCTTTACATTGAAAGATTGAGGGCACTGCCCTTTTTTTGCCAGCCATTGGCTAGGTGTTGCATGACGTGCTGCAAGAGGGGGTCTTTGGCTATCTCCTCACGGATTCTCATCAGATGCCGGGAGGATGCTAGCACACAGCTGAACCTGTGACTCAACCTGTGACTCAATTTGCCGGATGAAGTTCAGTGGTTCACTAGGCACGGTGATGGAGCGGGACAGTGTATCGGCAATGATGAACTTCTTGCCAGGCGTGTAGACCAGGTCAAAGTCGTACCTTCTGAGTTTGAGGAGGATGCGCTGCAACCGAGGCGTCATGTCATTTTAGTCCTTGTGGATAATGTGGACCAGGGGCCTGTGATCCGTCTCGACTGTGAATGTCGGCAGGCCGTAGACACGGTCGTGAAACTTGAGAATGCCAGTGAGAAGACCCAGGCATTCCTTCTCGATTTGAGCATACCTTTGTTCGGTGGGCGTCATTACCCTTGATGCGTAGGCAACCGGTGCCCAGGATGAAGTGTCCTCGCGTTGCAGCAGGACTGCACCGATGCCATCCTGGCTCGCATCTGTCAAGATCTTCGTTTCCCTGTCTGGGTCGAAAAATGCCAAGACGAGTGCAGTGGTGGGCTTGGCTTTCAGCTCCAACCACTCTGCCTGATGGGCCGCCTTCCACTCGAAGGCCGTGGACTTCTTCACTAGGTTTCGTAGGGCCGTGGTATGTGAGGCCATGTTTGGGATGAACTTGCCCAGAAAATTGACCATGCTCAGGAAGCGCAATGCCACCTTCTTGTCTTCCGGGATCTTCATGGCTGCAATGGCCTTGATCTTTTCTGTGTCGGGGCACATGCCCTTCTGAGAGATCTGGTCTCCTCGGAACTTGAGTGCCGACATGCCAAAGCAACATTTGGCCCTGTTCAGCCTCAGGCCATTGGCGTGGACACGGCGGAATACCTGATGGAGACAGGAAACATGCTTCTCAGGGGTCGTGGACCATATGATGACGTCATCCACGTACATACAAACCCCTTCGAGGCCCTCCATCATCTGCTCCATGATGCAATGAAATATCTCCGATGCCGAGACGATGCCGAACGGTGTACGGTTGTAGCAGTACCTGCCAAACTGTGTGTTGAAGGTGCAGAGCCTTCTGCTGGACTCATCCAGCTGGATTTGCCAGAATCCATGTGACGCATCTAACTTCGTGAAAAACCGTGCATGTGCCATCTCACTGGTGAGTTCCTCCCGCTTCGGGATGGGGTAGTGTTCACGCATTATATTCTGGTTGAGATCCTTGGGATCAATGCAGATGCGCAGGTCTCCAGAGGGTTTTTTAACCACCACCATCGAGCTGACCCAGTCAGTCGGTTCTGTTACCCTGGAAATGATCCCCTGCTGCTGCAGCTCCTTGAGTTGTTCCTTCAGGCGCTGCTTCAGCGTAGCCGGGACCCGGCGTGGTGCATGGACCACTGGCTTGGCATCAGGTCACAGAAGGATCTTGTACCGATATCCTGTCAAACACATCTGGATACTGAGCGAGGATGTCGTCAATGCCAGCTTGAAGATCCACGTTGGAGGATGTCGTTGAATAAACCCGCTGCACCAGGTTTAGCTTTTTGCAGGCATGCGCACCCAGTAGGGATGCCCTGTCCGGCTGGACAATTTCAAACCTTAGTCATGCATGGGTACTCTGGTTGGAGATGAGTAGATGGCAGGACCCCAGTGCCGTGATGGCATTACCGTTATAGCCCAGGAGCTGGCAGGCTGCTGGAAGAACCTTCGGGGGCTTCTTGATGCGTTTGAAGTCTGCCTGTGATAGGAGGTTGGCAGAAGCACCTGTGTCCAGCTTGAACTCGATGGAGCAGCGGTTGACCTGCATCACCGCACGCCATTCGTCCTCTGAATCCATTGGGAATACCGATTTTCTGCGTGCTCATGCACTGTACATGTTTCAATCACGACTGGCAGGGTCATATGATTGATTTTTAAGAGCTGCTCTCTCAGAGGATCAGTGTGAACTCCAAACACGATTTGGTCTCTGGTCATGGAGTCAGCAATATCACCAAAGTTGCAGCACAGCGCTAGCAGGCGGAGGCTAGTTAAGACGGCATTGAAAGATTCATCTTTTCCTTGAAGACGTTGTTTGAATATGTAGCGCTCGAAGATTTCATTGGTGTCCATTTAACAGTGACCGTCGAAATTGTCCAGGATGGTCTGAAACTTTGTCTTGTCCTGGCCTTTGGTGAAGTTAAGCGAGTTGAAGTGTTTGATGGCTTGATCACCCGCTGTTGAGAGGAGAAGCGCGATCTTTCTTACATCAGATGCACCCTCGAGGTCTGACGCTGCGATGTACAGCAGAAACTTTTGCTTGAATGTCCGCCAGTTGGCACTGAGATTGCCGGAGGTCCTGAGCTGGTAAGGAGCCTGAATCTTCTCCATGGTGCCGGGATACATTTGCTGGTTGTCACGGAATGGACTGAGGTAAGCCACCTTAAATTAGTAGTCTCCTGGTATCATGTCGTGTTAGGTACACTGATCTAACACTAGCTGCAACTGGATGCAGCTTAGATCTGAAAGATACTCCAGACTTTGAAGTTAGTTCAATCAGGTTTATTGAACTAATAGCACAAATTAGCACAGTTCTCTGTGAGTTAGACTCTCTGCTAACTTAAGTGTGGTTACTCTGTCTGACTGAACCAGACTAGCTCTTAGCCACGTGGTGGAGGTGTGAGATTGTAACAACACCATTGACTGACTCTCTAGATGTTCATCAGTGGAAAGAGGTGGAGTGTGAGTGCCTTGTGTCTTTTATAGTCAGATCCCACCCCTGAGTGTCCTGCCTGCTTATTGGTCATGTCCTGTTCTTTGTGTCCATTAGCTGCTTGTCTGTATATCATTATGTGTGTGTCCACATATCATGACAAAAGAGAGTCCCATTTCAGGAGCAATCAAGGTGATCAATTTGACGACAGCTTCCGCTCCTACCCTGGCGCCTTCTCACAACTCTTTTATCGGTACATTGATGACAGTTTCAGTGCCGCTTCATGTTCCGGTCAGGACCTCAAAAAATGTATCAATTTTGGTTCAAATTTCGACCCTTCAATCACCTTCACATGGCCCATCTTGGACACTTCCCGGACCTGCCTTGACTTCCCAATCTCCATTTCTGAGGATAGACTGTCCACTAGTATCCATTACAAGCCCACTGACTTCCACAACTAACTCAACTACAGCTCTTCACCCACATCCTGTAAGGACTCCATCCCACTCTCCCAGTTACTTTGACTCCATTGCATCTGTTCCAATGATGCCACTTACCAAAATTGTGCTGCTGACCTGACTTCATTCTTCCTCAATCGTGGTTTCACACCCACTGTGGTTGACAGGGCTCTTGACCGTGTCCGACCCATCTCCTGCAGTTCTGCTCTCACCCCTTGTCCCGCTTGCCACCACTTTTTACTCCATCAGCCTCCGCATTCAAAGGATCATCCTCCACCAGTTCCACCAACCCCAGCATGATGCAACCACCAAACACATATTCCCATCACTCCTCCTGTTAGAATTCCACAGGGACCGTTCCCTCTGGGATACCCTGATCCACTCTTCCATCACCCCCAACACCTCACCCTCTTCCCACGGCACCTTCCCATGCAATCATAGAAGGGCAACACCTACCCCTTTACTCTGCTCACTATCCAAGGACCAAATCACTCTTTTCAGGTGAAGCAGTGCTTCATGTGCACTTCCTTCAATCTATTCTATTGTATTTGCTGCTCCTAGTGTGGTCTATTGTACATTGGAGTGACTAAACACAGACTGGGAGACCGCATTGCTGAACACCTTTGGTCCATTCACAAGCAGGGCCAGACCTCCCTGTTGCTTGCCATTTCAACTCACCGTCTTGCTCCAAATACAACATGTCCATCCTTGGCCTTCTGCAATGTTCCAGTGAAGCCCAATGCAACCTAGAGGAACAGCACCTCGTCATCCGATTAGGCATGTTACAGCCTTTCAGATTTAACATTGAGTTCAACAACTTCAGACTGTGAACTCTCTCCTGTACCATCATCCCATTTTTATTTCTATCTATTTATTTTCATTTCTTCCATGAATTAATTTTTCCATCCCCCTCTTCACCCCGCTTTGCACCTTGGTTTGCTCTCGTCGTCTCCCCCCCCCCCCCCCGGCCTCTCTCTCTCCCCCCCCCCCCCCCCCCCCCCCCCACCTTACAGGGCTATCTGATCCTTATCCCAGGTTGACCTTTGACACATTACTTACCTTGTTTGGCCATTAACACAATCTGATCTCTTAATGTGCCCCAATGAGCAACCTTCTTAGCTTTGATCACTACCATTTGCATTCCCTTTGCCTTTTTGTCCATGATGCATGATGCCTTTGTTAATCTCTCCATAGAAGAATAGAATCCCTACAGTGCAGAAGGAGGCGCTTTGGCCCATTGAGTCTGCATCAACCCTCCGAAAGAGCACCCTGCCTAGGCCCACTCCCCCACCCTCTCTCCGTAGCCCTACCTATCCTGCACGTCTTTTGACACCAAGGGGCAATTTAGCACAGCCAGTCTACCTAACATGCACATCTTTGGACTGTGGGAGGAAGCCAGAGCACTTGGAGGAAACTCATGCAGAAACAGAGTGGAATTGAACTTGGTTACTCGCTGATGTGAGGCAGCAGTGCTAACCACTGTGCCACCGTGCTGCCCACCCGTAACAGCCTCCCCGAACAGGCGCCGGAATGTGGCGACTAGGGGCTTTTCACAGTAACTTCATTTGAAGCCTACTTGTGACAATAAGCGATTTTCATTTTCATTTCATTTCACCTAGCTTCCTAGCCTCCATGTACCACTGGCCCTTTCTCCAGCCCTACTGCTCCATACCCTCAGCCTCCCCACCCCTCCCCACATCAGTATAAATCTCATCCTATTTCCAGTTATTTCTAGATTTGACGAAAAGTCAACCAGACACAAAACATTTGCTCCATTCTCTCTCCACAGATGCTGTCAGACCTGCAGAGATTTTCCAGAATTTTCTGTTTTTCTAAGCTTTCAAAGGTATCATTTCACTAAATAGATACATCTTAGAAACTATAATTGCCAGATCTAAATTAATTTAATAGAAACCTCAATTATGATTAATGCATTCCTACCTTTATTCCTCCCAGTTTGTTAATCTGCATGTGGAAAGGATTGACACTAATAACAACCTTGAAGGTCTCATTAAAAAAATGTTGTGTACCAAAGGTACACTAATTAATCTATGAAATTCATTTTGAAGTGTAATTCAGCTAACTGTTTAACAAGTTGTAACCCCATTATAACTATTCTCAGAATCTTTATGCAGTGCCTGAGAGTGTGGTGGAGGGAGATTCAAAGGTGGCTTTCAAAAGAGCATTGGACCATTATCTGACGAGGAAAATAGCGGAGACTGGCACCAGGTGAATTCCTCTTACAGAGAGCTGACACAAACGCAACAGGACGGATAGCCTCCTTCTGGACTGTTACCTATTATTCTGTGCTTTTATGATTCTATCCCATGTGAAAGTTAGCCATGTGGCAAATTATTTTGGTAACACTGTGTGGTGCATTCAATCCCCAATGGTCAGTGATATGCCCCTGTTGGACCTCTTCGTTCTATCACTGGCCTAAAATTACTTACCCTAAGAAACAGATATTCTCCTTTAGAATCACAGAATGACACACTACAGACAGAGGTTGTTTCATCCTTTGTGCCTGTCCCCACGTTTTAAAAGATTTATTCACTTAGTCCTCCGCTATTTCCCCTTAGCCTTGAAAATCTCCCCCTTCCAAGTATTAATTTAATTCCCTTTTGAAAATTATTGTTGAATATACTTGAATATCCCAATCATCACTGTATGTATGGGCAGCACGGTAGCACAGTCGTTAACACTGTTGCTTTACAGCTCCAGGGTCCCAGGTTTGATTCCGGCTTGTTTGGAATCTGCACGTTCTCCCTGTGTCTGCGTGGGTTTCCTCTGGGTGATCCGGTTTCCTCCCATAAGCCCCGAAAGACGTGCTGCTAGGTAATTTGGACATTCTGAATTCTCCCTCTGTGCACCTGAACAGGCGCCGGAATGTGGCGACTCGGGGCTTTTCACAGTAACTTAATTGCAGTGTTAATGTAAGCCTACTTGTAACAACAAAGCTTATTATTATTATGAAGAAACTCTCTGTCTCTCATCTGGCTCTTTTGTTAATTATCTTCAACCTATTTCCCACGATTACCAACCTTTTTGTCAGTGAAAACAGTTCCTCGTAATTTATTGCATCAGAACTTTTCTTGGTTTCGAACACCTCTAATAAATCTTCCGTTAACCTTCTCAGAACAATTCCAGATCCTCTAGTCCCCACATAAGGCTCTCATCTCTGGTACAATTTTAGTACATCTCTTCCTGCACACCTTGATGCCCTTGGCATCCTTCCTAAAGCATTGTGCCCTTTATTTGATCAATACCATTTGTTTATCTTTGTGAATAACTGCAGAATTCTGAATATCAGTTAGGGAACAATGACGAATCAGACTACAGGAGGGATATAAATCACTTGGTTGCATTGTGTACTGAAAACAACCTCTCTCTAAATGTCAGAAAGACCAAGGAACTGATCATCGACTTCAGGAAACGTAGCACGACCGTCTGCATCAATGGCTCCGAAGTGGAGATGGTCGATAGCTTTAAATTCCTGGGGGTCACCATCACCAACTGTCTATCCTTGTCCACTCACCTTGACGCAACAGTCAAGAAATCCCAACAATGTCTCTGCTTGCTACGGAAGCTAAAGAAATTTGGCATGTCTGCCCTTAGTGTTGGGTGGGGTTACTGGGCTATGGGGATAGGGTGGAGGTGTGGACCTTGGGTAGGGTGCTCTTTCCAAGAGCCGGTTCAGACTCGATGGGCCGAATGGCCTCCTTCTGCATTGTAAATTCTATGATAATCTATGATAATCAACTCTCACAAACTTCTACAGATGTGTGATAGAGAGCATCCTGTCTGGCTGCATCACAGCTTGGTATGGCAACTGCTTGGCCCAAGATCGCAAGAAACTGCAGAGTCTGGTGAACTCAGCCCAACGCATCACGTAATCTTGCCACCCCATATTGATTCTGTATACAGCTCCCGCCACCTCAGGAAGGCAGACGGCATTATCAGAGACCCTCGCACCCAGGCATTGCCTTCTTCCAGACCCTTCCATCAGGCAGAAGGGTACAGAAGTCTGATGACCCGCACATCCAGACATAGGAACAGCTTCTTCCCCACAGCTACAAGGCTCCTCAACGACTCCCCCTTGGATGGATCTGTTCCCTGTAAGAACACTATTCACGATGTCCTATGCTGCTCTTGCTCATGTATTTGCTTTGTTTGGCCCCTTGTTCCGCACTGTAACCAATCACTGTTTGTCGATGTACCATTTGTCAATGTTCTCTGTTGATTATTCTTTTTGTCTACTATGTACATATCGTATACGTTCCCTCGGCCGTAGAAAAATATTTTTCATTGTACTTTGGTACATGTGACAATAAATCAAATCAAATCAAATGTAACCCTATAACTAAATTCACTGCAGGTTTCCTACAACCTGTAATTGCTTTGTCCCCATTGATATAAACATTCATTTTTCCTGCGCTTGACTCACTTTTTCAATATACTATTAAAGCGTCTTTTCAAAAATGTATGTGTGGAGTTGCCCAAATTCCAACCCGACCATTAAAATAGTACACTTTTCAAAATATGAAACTTTCCAAACCATTATATCAGCATTAGAAAGAGAGGCCACACTCCATCATTTTAAAGTCCCCATTATTCAATTTAGTAATTAGTTTTAATTAGTGTAGGTCATTAATATGCTATCCCCAAAAGTATCACAAATATAGTTTCAAAGATAGGACTTGTGGGGTTTGCTTTATCGAGACATGATTACTCTCTACTTAACCTATTTTGTATATGTAAATTAGGACTAATTAGCACATCAATTATTGCAAGATTTCTCTTAGAATAATGAATGTAGCCTCCGGCTCCATTAAAATTGGACTAGTGTCTCAGTCGTGAGTACTGAATCACATTCATATTTATGTTTAAAATTTAAACACCATCTCCAGGTAGTCCAAAAGTTGCTTTGTCTGTTATCCTACAGGCTGAGAGTATAAATGTGTGCAAAAATGGATCTTCACGCAGGAGGTTCCTGATCACAACCCATTGAGAATGTACCAAACACTAGTTATTTATTCTCTCATTTATGTATTTATTTTGCAAATTCAAATTCTCGAAGCCCGGCGTTAGGCCCTTCATTTGTTGAGTTCAAGGTGATTAGTCCGTCACTTAGTCTGTAGAGGGGACACTCCTCAGTAATGTGCAGCACTGTTTGTGGCTCTTCACAAGTGCATAAGGTGTTTATACTGAGGCCCCAGCAGTGAAGGTTGGCTACACAGGGACCCTGGCCTGTCCTGAACCTCTTCAGCAAAGCCTGCCATTCGACAGATGGAGTTTGTCACAAGGAACTTTAAAAAAAAAAAATTTAGTGTACCAAATTCATTTTTTCCAATCAAGGGGCAATTTAGCATGGCCAATCCATCTACCCTGCACATTTTTGGGATGTGGGGGTGAAATACACGCAAACACGGGGAGAATGTGCAAATTCCACACAGACAGTGACCCAGAGCCGGGATCGAACCTAGGACCTCAGCGCCGTGAGGCAACAATGCTAACCACTGTGCCACCGTGCTGCCCTCACAAGGAACTTTTTAGTGATGTCCTGTGTTTCCTATTCCTTCACCAAGAGTATATTCTGGTGCATCTTGCTCAAGAAGATGCTTCATGTGGGGCACCGAAAGGGAAGGCGGGTCATAGTTGGGCTGAACAGACCACCATGGAGGGGTAAGTGAGGTGCAGCACGAATGGTTTCAATGAGCTTGTGGGTATTTGTCAGTTGGTGGATGTGTGGGGGAGCGATGTTTACGAGGACCTAAGTGGGGTGTTGAGTGGAGGGATGATGAGTACTGTTGCATTCAATTGATTGTCAACAAGTTGCCAACCACCATGTTTTAAAATCATATCGCTTTTAAAATGATTCTGATTTGAAATCTATTCAGCATTTAATAAATCTATTCATTTGTAGGGTGCGGGTATCATTGGCAGTACTCATTACCCATTGCTATTTGTCCTTGCCTTCCTGAACTGTTGCAATCCATGTGGTGAAGGTACTCCCGTGGTGCTGTGAAGTGCAGAGTTCAGGATTTTGACGCAGCAAATTGTGCAGGAAGAAAATGAATATCTTAGTTAGGATGCTGTGTGACTTGAAGGGGAACTTTGTGGTGATGGTTTTCTCATGTGCCTTCAGTGCTTGTCCATCTCAGTTGTAGAGGATATAGGTTTTGGCTGGTGCAGTCATCTTATAGTTGGTACACATTACCACTGCATATCTGAGTAACTTCCTGAAGCCCAATAGTACCTCTGAACTCTATGTTCTTCTAACTTCAGCGTCTTGTACATGTTTCCTCCCTTTGTTCCATTGTTGACTGTCAGTTGTAATTTAAGTGCAGCTTTTTGACAAAGTTTGCGGACATTAGTCCCAAGCAATCTTCACCTAATCTCTCTGTGTCACACCTCATGATATTTCCATACTCTCTTAATGTTTCTTTCTGGTTGTTTGTTTGAAACTTCCCATTAACCTGAGCAGTTATTTATGCTTAATTTTGTACACTTACGAATATTGCCTGTCGCTCCATTTTGTCGCTTATTGATGGTCTTGGGATAACGGCTGTGATCTTGTTGCAGCTTAAGGGAAATAATTGTTTCCTCTTTGTTGGAACATTGAAAGTTGATATATGTAATATATCACAAGACCAGTTTGAAGTACATTGAATAAAAATAATATTTGTCCTACTATTTGCTTACCACTTCCAACATTTGCATCAGTTACATAACTATGTTCTATCCTTACTAAAACCTACTAACCTCAGTTATTTTACAGTGTTCTACCCCATCCCATTGGGAGGTTGGTTAGCTCAGTTGGCTGGACGGCAGGTTTGTGATGCAAAGCGAGGCCAATAGTGTTGGTTCAATTCCTGTTATAGGCTGAGGCTACCATTTATTTTCCCCTCCTCCCTCTTAGAAAGCGTCCACTTTTTCTTTCATTGTTTACAAGTTTTGTTTTCTCCCTTTTATTTTCTGCACTGGACATGTACGTCCTGGATGAAATAATCATTGATGTAACACAGGCAAATGTTTCCGACTGTTGAATCACCAATGATCAGCAGTTGAGGAAGTGCATGCTCTGGGCCTGACTCTCTCGCTCTCCCTCTCTGGTTCAAATGTTAACATTCAACTAATATTTGGATCAGCAAACAAATTTTGCATGGATTTGAATTCAGAAGTTTAGTAACTTGAGGAAGCCAGCAGTAGAGGAATGTGGATTTATTGTACGATGTACAATACTCTGCCCATGGCAGTAACTCTCACCCAATCCAGTCCGTTTTGGGAGAATCAACAACTGCAGGTCCTGCTTGGCCAGCTTTTTGTGTCGCCTTTATTGATCTCCAGTTTGGTGGCCTCCACCCCCTACCTCGACAGCTTGTATGCCACAGATCCCACGGGGAAATCGACAATGGGGAGGGCGGGGGGAGGGGTGTCATAACCCCCATGAGGACCACAGTGAAACCAAAGTCCAAAAGTTCCCCTTCAACTGCCAAAAGTGGGGGCCTTCTCCACCACTTTCCCTGCTGTGGCTCTGGGTTGGGCGGTGCATATCGGTTCATTGGCAGCCTTTTCCTGCCTGACCTCCGAAGTGTTATCACCGGGACCTCGGTGCCGGACGTGACGTTGTTCATCTGTGCGGACACGTCTGTGTCCATTTTCGAACTGGAGTCATCCTCCTCCTGCTGGACCGGGCGTTATGATATTGGTGTTTAGGTCTCCTGACGGAGGAGCGGTTCCTGGCATGGAGGGAACGTCCATGCTGCAGGTTGATCATTATGTAGCGCAGGCTCCCATTCGAGGCGGTCCAAATTCGGCAGAGGAGGACACAGGGTTTAATTTCATAGAATTTACAATGCAGAAGGAGGCCATTCGGTCCATCGAGTCTGTACTGGCCCCTGGAAAGAGCACCCCACTTAAGCCCCCACCCCACCTAACCTAAGGGTAATTTAGCATGGCCAAGGGGAAAATAGAATACGAAAGTAAGCTTTCAGAAAAAAAAAACTGACTGCAAAATCTTCTGTAGACCTGTGAAGAGAAAAGGACTGATGAAGGCAAATGTAGATCCCTTACAGCTAGAATCAGGTGAATTCATAATGGGCAACAAAGAGGTGGCAGACCAGTTGAACAAACACTTTGTATCTGTCGTCATCAAAGAGGACACAAATAACCTTCTGGAAATAATAGGGGACTGAGCGTCAGCATGAAAGAGGAACTGAAGGAAATTATTATTAGTCAGGAAGTTGTATTGGGAAAATTGATGGGATTAAAACCCGACACCTCCCAGGGCCTGATGTTCTACATCCCAGAGTACTTAAATGAGGCACGGGAGCACAGTGATTAGCACTGTTGCTTCACAGCGCCAGAGACCCGGGTTCGATTCCCTGCTTGAATCACTGTCTGTGCGGAGTTTGCACGTTCTCCCTGTGTCTGCGTGGGTTTCCTCCGGGTGCTCCAGCTCCCTCCCAAGTCCAAAGATGTGCAGGTTAGGTTAGGTGAATTGGATGTTCTGAATTTTCCCTCAGTGTACCCGAACAGATGTCGGAGTGTGGTGACCAGGGGATTTTCAGAGTAACCTCATTGCAGTGTTAATGCAAGCGTACTTCTGACACTAATAAAGATTAATAAGGAAGTGGCTCTCAAAATAGTGGACACAATAGTGATCATTTTCCAGCATTCTATAGATTCTGGAAGGGTTCCTTTGGATTGAAGGGTAACGAATGCAACCCCACCTTTTAAAAAAGGAGGGAGAGAAAACAGGGAATTATAGACCAGTTAGCCTGACATTGGTGGTGGGGAAAATGCTGGAGTAAATTATTAAGGATGAAATAACTAGGCATTTGGAAAGCAGGGACAAGATTGGTCCAAGTCAGCATGGATTCACTAAAGGGAAATCATGCCTGATAAATCTTCTGGAATGTTTTGAGGATGTGGCCAGTAGTAGAGTGGACAAGGGTGAACCAGTGGATGTTGTGTGTTTGGACTTTCAAAAGGCTTTTACAAAGTTCCACACACGAGATCAGTGAGCAAAATTAAAGCTCATGATATTGGGGTTATTGTACTGACGTGGATAGAGAACTGGTTGGCAGACAGGAAGCAGAGAGTAGGAATAAAAGGGTACTTTTCAGAGTGAAGACTGGCGTACCGTAGGGTTCAGTGCTGGGATCCCAGCTGTTCACAATATACATTAATGATTTGGATGAAGGAATTGCATGCAATATCTCCAAATTTTCAGATGATTCAAAGTTGGGCGGCAGTGTGTGCTGTGAGGAGGATGCAGCGAGGCTGTATGGTGACTTGGACAGGCTGGCTGAGTGGGCAAGTACTTGGCAAATGTAATATAACGTGGGTAAATGTGAGGTTATCCACTTTGGTGGCAAGAACAGGAATTCAGATTATTATCTGAATGGTGGCAGTTTAGGAAAAGGTGAAGTACAACGAGACCTGGGTGTCATGGTGGAACAGGCACTGAAGGTTGGCATGCAGGTACAACAGGCGGTGAATAAAGCTAATAGAATGCTGGCCTTCATAGACAGAGGGTTTGAGTATAGAAGTAGGGTTGTCTTACTACAGTTGTATAAGGCCTGGGCGAGGCCACACATTATTGTGTGCAGTTTTGGTCTCCGAGTTTGAGGAAGGACATTCTTGCTATTGAGGGTGTCCAGCGAAGGTTCACCAGACTATTTCCCAAGGTGGCAGGACTGATATATGAAGAAAGACTGGATCGACTGGGCTTGTACTCACTGGAGTTCAGAAGAATGAGAGGGGATCTCATAGAAACATATAAAATCCTGATGGGACTGGGCAGGCTAGATGCGGAAATAATGTTCCCGATGTTGGGGAAGTCCTGAACTAGAGGTAATCCGTTCAGGACTGAGATGAGGAAGAACGTCTTCTCTCAGAAAGTTGTGAACTTGTGGAATTCTCCATCACAGAAAGCTGTCTAGACAGTTTGTTTGATACATTCACAGGGGAGCTGCATGTGGCCCTTTAGGCTAAAGGGATCAAGGGGTATGCAAAGAAAGCAGGAGTGGGATACTGAATTTTCATGATCAGCCATGACCATATTGAATGGTAGTGCAGGCTTAAAGGGCAGAATGGCCTACTCCTGCACCTATTTTCTATGTTTCTATGTTTCTTGCTGCACCAGCGAATAGGCATGACTCGTGTCACGTTTTGTAAAAGAACACGCTCCAGTTAGTTTTGCGAACAAATCTTCCACTACAGGCATCGGGTACCAGCCCAGGTGAGAATCCCCGCAGAGTCAGACAGATTTGTTGGCCTTCATTACCGGCACTAATGGGTGCAGCCCATTCCACAAATTGTACAGGGCATGTAATCCCCAGATCCTTCAGGTGCCAGAGCTCCGCGTCAACATGGGGAAGCAATGCATAGGGGTCAGACCTCGCTGAGCCAGGATCCACCTAGATTCCCGAGCCCATCCTATAAACCTGTTTCCAGTTGAAATGGAGAACTCTCAACCAGTCATGCCCCAGCAAATCGGCCCCCAGCTTCCATACCACAACCAAGGGAAGACGGACTGACTTGTTGCCTGTGTGTTACTGGAGTTACGGTGGTTCTCACGATGCTCAATGACTCGGCGGTATAGGTAGCCAACCTTGCCTTGGTGTTATGTAATATTAGGGGCATGATCCATGCATGGTCATTAGAACGTCTGATGGTCCACGATGAAGATGGCAGCTCCAGTATCCATTTCCATCATTACAGGGTGACATTTACTTACAACGTGACCTGGATCGACGCTACCTTCGAGACTGTGACGCAGTTCAGCTGCATCATACAGTTCTCCTCATGCGGGGGAGGGGGGAGCAACGTGCAAGGCTCTGGCTGGCGGTGATCTCGGTGGCTACCTTGAACGATGTTCTGTGCGCCGAATTTGGTGGCTCTGGCCGTCGTGTGTCCTCTGGCCACATATCTGGTAATGTGGTCAGCGCTTCTCTTCATCCTCAGGGGAGGTATCCGGTAAGTCTGCGGTGGCTCCCAAGCGCTTGGCCCGGCTGCAAAGTTGCCTCTGGAGTTGCCCTTTGGGAGGAAATCTGGCATGACCGGCATTGCCCCATGGAGTACAAAATGGAGGGCGGGCAAAGTATGGATGCCGTAATCTTCAGACCCCTGCAGTTCCTGCACTCCATTCTCTGCGTGCTTATGGGAGAGTGGCAGATCGATGGCCCATTTTAAATAGGATCTGCCAACAGCTTTCTTTGAGTGGCTGTGTTGGTTATCCTACAAACCAGTCTATCCAACATTTTGGAGAGGGACAACCTGAACTCGCAATGTTCTCCCAGATGCCTAAGGTGGGTCAAGACGTCAGTGACCGCTTCACCTGGAGATCGCATCGCCTTCTTCAACCTATACCGCTGCATGATCATGGAAATTTAGGGTCAAAATCTTCAGCGACCAACATGACCAGCTCGTCAAATGATTTGGTGTGGCCGGGTAAGTGAGACTCTTTATAATTCCAATCGGCGGTCAGGAGGATGGACTTCTGTCAGTAGTCCCCAAAATTCTGTTAGCCTCGAAGAAGCACCTCATGCGTTCAACATACTGGTTCCAGTTTTCCAAGCCTACACTGAAGGTTTTCAGCTTACCGAACAGTAGCATTTTGAACTTTTGTGATCCACACGTTCGGATAGTAATTATCCGGGACAGTTGGGCAGTTCCACAAGGAGCCCGGAGTTTCCTTTTGTCCTTGTTGCCAATTTAGTAACTTGAGGAAGCCAGTGCTCGTAGAAAGAGTGTTTATTGAAATATGTACAATACTCTGTCCATGACAAAAACTCTCTCCCAATCCAGTTCTTGTTGGGACAACGAACAACTCTGGGCCCTGCTCGGGCTAGTTTTTATGTGTAGTCTTTAATGAGCTCGAGCTGGGTGGCCTGCACCCCCTACCTGGGAAGCTCGTACTCCACAAGTACGAGCAGATCAACAATGGTTTTCTCGTGGTCCTCGTGGGGGCGATAACAAGAAGCAATTGCTGAAAAGTCTGGAAACTAGGCAAAATCAAGACCATCAACAAGACGTTAAGTATATTTGTTGCCACCATTTTCTTGTATCAAATATGCATTGTAAAAGCAAGTACTCGAAAAAGGTTGCAAGATGGCTTCCTGGAATTACTTGCATCTTTCTGGAGAGAATGTGCATTTATATTCCAGAGTTAGATTAGGGTCTGTCCAGATCTATAATAATTTACATTTTGATATGCATTCAAACTTATCACATTAATTTAAAGCTATCAGTATCTGCCCAACTTTTGTTTACGCTATTGTGCAAATTGTCACAGTGGCTTCAATAAAAACTCAATGCTGCTTAACAATGGATTTGCCTTGAACAGATCTCAATATTTGGGGACCTGCTTTGATATCATTGCTGCTTTCAGAGCAACAATTGACTGTTAAATCATTGCACCCAATCAATGCTGATAATTGACACAATTCACCATCGAGCCGTTCATACTGCCTGGTAATTTATAACTACTGAATCCCAAATTGATTATACTACCAGCTGACTGAAATCATAACAAATAGCAAACCCCCCCCATCCACCTTCTCAAGGGCAATTCGGGATGGTCATTGAAAACTCCCTTGCCAGCATGGTTTCAAACCCTATATGGACAAATGAAAAAGAGCATAGAATGGTTACAGGACAGAAGTCTACTTTGCCCAAAATGTCTGTGCCAGCTCACTACAAAAGCAATTTATTTAGCCCCGTTCCCCAGCCCTTCCCCTGTGGCTCTATATGTTTTATTTTCTCTCCATTATTTAATTGCCTTTGGAAAGCCATGATTGAATTTGCCTCCACCACACTCATGGGCAGGACATTCCAGATCCTAATCACTAACTCCATTCAAAAAAAACATTTTTGGGGACGGCACGGTGGTGCAGTGGTTAGCACAGCATCATGGACCCGGGTCACTGTCTGTGTGGAGTTTGCACACTCTCCCCATTGTCTGCGTGGGTCTCACCCCCACAACCCAAAGATACGCAGGGTAGGAAGGTTGGCCAAGCTAAATTGTCACTTGATCGGAAGAAAAAATTGGATACTCTAAATTAAAAAAAAGAATTTCCTCATGCTGCCTTTGGTTCTTTTGCCAGTCACCTTAAATTAGTGTCCCCCAGATCTTCACCCTTCTGCCAATGAGAACAGTTACTCTCCATCTGCTCTGGCCAGAGCTCCTCATGGTTATTGAACATCTCACCCAAATCTCCTCTGAACCTTCTTTTCTCAAAGGAGAGCAACCTGGCTTCTCGAATCCACACAAAAATCCCTCATCTCTGAAAACATTCTTGTAAATCTTTTCTGAATCCTCTATAATGCCTTCACATTCTTACTAATTCCTCAAGTGGGGTGCCTTGAATTGGACACAATACTCCAATTGATGCCCAACTGATGTTTTGTAAAGGATTCATTATAACTTCCTTGCTTTTGTACTCCAAGCCTTTATTTAAAAGGCCATTACCTTGTATATCTTTTCACCCAATTTCTCAATCTGTGCTGCCACCTTGTGACCCCAGGTCTTTTTATCCCATCATATTTTAGAATTGCACCTTTTGTTTTATGTTGCCCCTCTTCATTCTTCCTTCCAAAATGTATCATTTCACACTTCTCTGCATTAAGTTTTATCTGCCATATGTCCATCTATTCATCCAGCCTGTCGATTTCCTCTTGAATTCTCTCATTATCCTCCTCCCAGTTCACAATACTTCCAGGTTTTGTGAGATTGGCACATTTTGAAAGTGCCTTCTACACCCAAATCCAAATCATTATAAAGCCCTGGTTGGAGCACACTTGGAATATTGCATCCAGTTCTGGTTGCCTCATTATAGGAAGGATGTGGATGCTTTGGAGAGGGTGAAGAGGAGATTTACCAGGATGCTGCCTCGACTGGAGGGCATGTCTTATGAAGAAAGGTTGAGGGAGCTGTGGCTTTTCTCACTGGAGCGAAGAAGGAAGAGTGGTGACTTGATAGAGGTGCACAAGGTGATGAGAGGCATGGATAGAGTGGATATCCAGAGACTTTTCCCCAGGGTGGAAATGGCTGTGACGAGGGGACATAATTTTAAGGTGACTGGAGGAAGGTATAGGGGAGATGTCAGTGGTAGGTTCTTTACACAGAGAGTGGTGGGTGTGTGGAATGCACTGCCAGCAGAGGTGGTGGAGTCAGAGTCATTAGGGATATTTAAGCGACTCTTAGACAGGCACATGGACAGCAGTAAATTGAAGGGGTGTAGGTTAGGTTGATCTTAGATTAGGATAAATGATTGGCACAACATCGTGGGCCAAAGGGCCTGTACTGTGCTATACTGTTCTATGTTCTATTAATATATGTCAAGTTTAATAGTTGCCCTATTACTGATCCCCGGGAAACTCCACTGTGCATCTTCCTCCAGTCCAAAGAAGAACTATTCACCTCGGCTATCATTTTCCTGTTACTCAGCAAATTTCATAGCCAGGTGGCCACAATTCTTTTTATTCCACCAGCTTTAACTTCGAAAACAAACCCATTACTTTGCACGTTATCAAATGCCTTATGAAAATCCATGCATTAACAGCATTATCCCAACCCTCTCTGTTACCACATCAAAAACTCAATGAAGCTGGTTATGCACAATTTGCCTTTAACAATCTGGTTATAATTAATTAGCCTACTGTTGTCCAAGTGACTGTTACTTTTACCCTGAATTATCATTTCTAAAGATTTTTCCACCACCACGATTGAACTGACTGGCCTACAGTTGCTAAGTTTAACCTTTTTTCAACAAGTGTGTTACATTTGTGTTCACGATAGCACAGTGGTTAGCACAGTTGCTTCACAGCTCCAGGGTCCCAGGTTTGATTCCCGGCTTGGGTCACTACCTGTGTGGAGTCTGCACATTCTCCCTGTGTGTGCGTGGGTTTCCTCCGGTTCCCCCGGTTTCCTCCCACAGTCCAAAGATATGCAGGTTAGATGGATTGGCCATGATAAATTGTCCTTCATGTCCAAAAAGGTTAGGTTGGGTTACTGGGTTACAGGGATAGGGCGGAGGCATGGGCTTAAGTAGGGTGCTCTTTACAAGGGCCGGTGCAGACTCGATGGGCCAAATGGCCTCCTTCTGCACTGTAAATTCTATGATTCTATGATTTGAAATGTTCCAGTCCTCTGACACACATCTAAGAATGATTGGGAGATTCTGACCAGTGCTTTGATAATTTCCTCGCTCACTTCCCTCATTATTCCCGGCTGCATCTGATCTGGTCTTGGTGACTTATCAACTTTAAGTACAGTCAGCCTTTCTAATATATTCTCTTTATCAATTTTCAGTCCATTTAGTGTGTCAAGTACCTTGGGCTGAATTCTCCGCCGTCGGGATTCTCCATTTTGCCGGCAGCTCGGGGGTTTCCCAAGAGCATGGGACTTCCCCATAATGGAAAACACCATTTACTAGCCGGCGAAACGAAGAATCTGGTGCGGTGGGATAGAGAAACCCACCCCTCATCTTTCACCATGCCTTCAGCAGCATCTTTGTCTTTGGTAAATACAGAGGCAAAATATTTGTTTAATACCTCAACCATACCCTCTGCCACCATTCACAAGTCCATTTTTGTTCCACAATTGTCCACCTCCCCCCTCTTCTTAATACCTTTGTACTCCATATATGCCTGTGGAAGACTTTTAGATTCCCTTTTATGTCAGCTGTCTCATCTCATATTTGCTCTTTGCCTGTCTTATATCCCTTTTTGTATTTCCCTTCTGATCTTTCTATATTCAGCCTGTTTCTTACTTGTATTATTAACCTGATATCTGTCATGGGTGGTTCACCATCACGTCTCAAAGACAATGAGTAATGGGTAACAAATTAGGGGCAACACGGTAGCCTTGTGGATAGCACAATTGGTTCACAGCTCCAGGGTCCCAGGTTCGATTCTGGCTTGGGTCACTGTCTGTGCGGAGTCTGCACATCCTCCCCGTGTGTGCGTGGGTTTCCTCCGGGTGCTCCAGTTTCCTCCCACAGTCCAAAGCTGTGCGGGTTAGGTGGATTGGCCATGATAAATTGCCCTTACTGTCCGAAATTGCCCTTAGTGTTGGGTGGGGTTGCTGGGTTATGGGGATAGGGTGGCGGTGTTGACCTTGGGTAGGGTGCTCTTTCCAAGAGCCGGTGCAGACTCGATGGGCCGAATGGCCTCCTTCTGCTCTGTAAATTCTATCTATCTATCTAAATATTGGCCTTGCCAGTGATGCTCACATTTTATGAAATAAAAAAAAACATTGAGAGACTCTGCCTTGCTTGCCCGAACTTTCACTTTTGTGAGAACATACCTCGACTGTGCCCAAACCATCTCCTCTTTATAGGCAGTCCATTGTTTCATTACAGTTTTACCTGTCAGTCTTTGACCCAATTTATCTTGACCAGATCTGTTCTAATTGCACTAATATTGACTCTCCTCGAATTAAGTACATTAACTCTAAATTGCTTCTTGTCCTTTTCCATAATGAACACAAACCCTGAGCTGGATTCTCAGTTTCAGGGACTATGTCCCCATGCCGTCATGAAAACTGTGGTCTATTACGCCAGAACAACTGGCATCAAAAGGCCACAGATTCACAGCCTTGCAGGGGGCCAGCAGGCAGCTGTCGTGGAGCTCGCCGATACAGCCCCCCGCACTTCCGGGTCAGAGGCCAAGCATGCGCACGGCGGCAGCCTCCAGTGGTCGCGCCGTGCTCCATGGTAGACTCAGACCGCGGACCTGGACCATGGAAATAGTGCCCCAGATCGGCCACGTGCCCGACCTGGACCGCCCGCTCAGAAATACCCCAGTCCTGAATGAGGCCACCCCCCCCGCACTCCGATCGGCCCGCCCCCGACTGTGGCGGCCGCGGACTGAGTCTGCAGTCGCCTCGCGCGTATCCCACGCCATCGGGAATTCGGCCGGTCGGGCGTGAAGAATAGTGGGGCGGGCCTCTTGCAATGGTCTCTGGTAGTGGATACTGTGCACGGTGTACTCCCCGAGTACACCGCTTTTCGGGGACGGAGTATCGCCGAACCGGCGCCGGTCCCGATTTCATGCGGGAAACTGGATTCTCCAGCCCGTCGCTGAATGCAATTTCGGTGTCGGGGTGCAAAGAATTCCGGTGCATTTAAATATATTGGACTGGAAATCGGACAGACTAAATTAGGGGCAACATTACGTCAGCAATCTTATTTGGAAAGCATCAGCCCAATAGCAATTAGCCATGGCCAGGTTTCACAAAAAGACGCAATGGTTTTAAAAATGGAAAAAGAGCAATTGCGAAGTTTAATTGGGTAGCTCAATTGGTTAGGCAGACAGACAAGACCGGACGTGAGTTTTAATGTCTTAAGAGTTGAGTACAAAAATTAATGATCTCAAAGTGGAAGACATAATAAGAGCAAATAAAGCATTGGTCAAACTAAAAATGCAGGAGTGTGTTTTGATGTTCCCAGATTTAGGTGACCTTAGGCACTTGAAACTCATAATTTATAGTGATGCGTCCTATCCAAATTTACGTGATGGTGTTTCAAGCGCAGGAGGTTTTATAATTTTCCTTTTGGGGAACATTGGTAAATATTGCCCTCCTGTGAGGGAAACAAAGAAAATAAGGAGCGTGGTCAAAAGCACTTTGGCTGATGAGACGTTAAGCCTTGTAGAGGCGATGGATATGGCCTTTTATAAATCTTAGATATTGACAGCAATTTTGGGATTAGATAATTTGGGGAATATACCTATTGAATGTCACATTGACAATAAATCCCTGTGGGAAAATGTGCACTCTACAAAAAGTGTCAATGAAAAAAGGTTAAGGATAGACATCGCAAGTTTGAAGCAGATGTTGGACAGAGGGGAAATAGCAAAAATTGAATGGGTTGACAGTAGCTATCAATTGTCAGACTGTTTTACAAAAAGAGGGGCTAGCTCCAGAAATGAAAAAAAGAAGGGGAGAAATTGCATATGTGTTTGTGAGTTTCTTGAAATTTTGTTTTCACCTAATTATTTTTTTCTCCAAGGAAGGGGAGACTGTTAAGTAATTCACTGTACTCTGAAAGTTCACTAGGGTCACCTCATTTTCGTGAGCCAGATTCAGCAATGTCATTTTCCTCGTTTGAAATGAAATGAAATGAAAATCGCTTGTGTCACAAGTAGGCTTCAAATGAAGTTATTGTGAAAAGCCCCTAGTCACCACATTTCGCCGCCTGTTCGGGGAGGCAGGTACTGGCCTGCCTTGGTCTGCTTTAAAAGCCAGCTCTTTAGCCCTGTGCTAAACCACCTTATATTTCCAGGAGCATCTCTGAAATGTCCTTAATTGAAAGCTACATGGATTCAACTGTTTGTTATTGATTTTTGTCATATTGGCGTAGAATAAGTAATTCGCCAGTAACTGAACAGAGTGCAAGAAAGTGGGTACATGTCATCAGAGTCAAATTGAAATTCAGAACACCGGAATGGTATATTTTCAAGATAAAAGCCTGAAGAAAACTCGGTTGCGCAAATATTAAATATTTTATATGGTTCTTTATTACAGTTCAGGCTTGCTGCTGTGCTTAGAGCACAGTTTGCATCAGAAGTTCAAGAACAATATGGGCAAAATTTAATGCCCTCCCAGGAGGTATATTTTGAGGTGGGGAAGGCATTTAATTGGGCTCATGGAGGACCCCTATAGCTTCTTATTTGTCCAGATTAAAACAGGGACAGCCTTCCCACGCCAGAGTCAAATGAGACCGTCAAGTGAGCAATTAATGCCCACTTAAGGGTCTCGTGCTTCCTCCACTGGTACCTAACCAGTGATCAGGGCAGTCACCACATGGAGACCGCAAAAAGAAAAACCCTGTTGGTTTTTGGCAGATTCTGAGGAGGGTTCCCCTGTTGTCAGGCACTCAGTGCCTGATCAGGGATCCAGAATTGGGAAGGGGACTGGTCCACTGAGAGCCATTACCTGCCCTTTCTCCTGTCCTCCCCAGCAAGGAACCCCATCCCCAATGGCAATAATCCAGTGTTAACTCACCTGTAGCTGGGTCCCTCTCTGATCCTGGGCTTCTGGTGGGTGCATTGCAGACAGCTGCCACTGTTCCCCGGTGGCACTGATGACAATAAGGAGTTGTTGGTCAGCAGCTCTTGGGGGCAGATTTCATCAACCAGGCTCATGAATCCCAGGGAAGGCCCACCTGACTGCCATTTAATACAATGGGCCTTCTCCAATGGAGGTGATGGTGGGCTCTTGCTGGCTATCCATTTCCTGGATTAAATTCCGCCCCTTTTGCTTAATCATCCCCACAAATGGATTTGCATGCCTTCATTTAACCTCTAACCCCGAATCATGGTAAAATGCTCCTCCTGTAAAATATAAATTTCCACCACGTTATTCTTTCTGAGGAAGCAATAAATATGAACAATGCACAATGACTGCATTCTACCTGTAATTATACACAGAGCACATCAAAACAGCAAAGCTTTAAAGAAGTATGGTAACTAAAAAATTCCAAAAAATAAGCTTTGCTTTAGTTCCATGTGAACAATTCCTCATGGAGCCTTTATTGGTACGTGTAGCTGTCAGGTAATTATGGAGCTGGAGATGCCAAGTCTGTGGGTTTTAAAATATATTTTCTTCTCCCTTTGAAGATCAAACAGTTGCTTGTCAATAGCGAACCTTTCAAAACGTTAACCATGTTTTGATACTTAGGTGGATAAGGTTTGAACTGAGGCTTCTGCAGAGCCTAATAGTCTGCCTGAGATGCCTGATGGCAATTGGAAAACATAACCTCATCTGAAGTATAAAGTATGAAACACACACTGTCCTCTAAAGAATTTATAAATGTATTGACTCGAAATCAAACGCATTCTGGTGCTTTAATCCAGACTCATCAACTCCAAAAGTCATTATGGTGTTTTAAAGAAGCGCATGGACCAAATCTTAAGATCGCCTGACACTAAAAAATGTACATTAAAAATCTGTTTGATGGGATTAAACCTCCATTCGCAGCAGATCAGATTCTGTCAAATTACTGGGGAGGTTTAAATATGTTAATCTGTTCTAGTCATCGATGGGGTGTAGCTCACAGAGATTTTTGTAAATCTCTTCTAATTTATATAATTTTAAAAAGATTTTCGAACTGTCATATATGAAGTGACTGGTGAAAAAATGTGGGGCGAGATTTTCTGGCCTCCCCGCGCGGTGTGTTTCCCGGCCACAGGAGGTGACCACTGTTGGCTGGCGGTGGGGTCTTCTGGTCCCGCCGCTGTCAATGGGATTTCTCATTGAATCCACACCATGCCCTGAGAAACCCGCCGTGAACAGCTGGAAGGTCTCATCCATGGCTTTTATGCCTGATCAGTTGACAATAACGATCACATTAGACATTAGTTATTTTCAGTTGATTTGAAATCCCTCGCCCTCCAAAAGAATCATTTTGGCCACCGGGCGGGGGGGGGGGGGGTTCTCTCGCCAGTGCAATCTTCAGTGCGAAGCCCCTGCTGTGGGTTTCCCAGTGGTTGGGGAGGGGGCGGATTCAATGGCAAATCTTCAGCAGAATCAGAAGACCCTGCCCCTAGCCAAAAGCGGGCCATCCCCATTACTGAGAAACATGCCATAGGGCACATGGACAATTCCCCCCCACCACCGCCCCCTCCCATCCCACTTGGTCTTTGCTAAAGCCGTTAATAATTAAATGCAGAAGAATTGTACCGGAACACTGGATTGTTCATTAGATGGTGCAAAAGGGGCTTGCTCCAGTTTCCTCCCACAAGTCCGAAAAGACATGCTGTTAGGTAATTTGGACATTCTGAGTTCTCCTGTGTACCCGAACAGGCGCCGGAATGCGGCGACTGGGGGCTTTTCACAGTAACTTCATTGCAGTGTTAATGTAAGCCTACTTGTGACACTAAAGATTATTATTATTATTATAAAATGATTCCACTTGATATTAACATCTAAATGTTTAACCAATTTATGTGCAGTTCCTTTATTTGCTCCAAGAGATCTGTTAAAATTACAAACGAATTCTACATGGATGAATTAAAAAGACTAAATTTGCATGGAGCTATTTCAATTTCACAGTGAATTTATTGTGATCGTCTTATCCAGGCTGATTTTGTCTTCACAGCCCTTGCTGATATTCATCCAGTTTGTATAAGCCTGGGGAAGTTTATGGCAGGTCAGATTGGAGATCATTGAAGTATGTTAGACTGAAAATGTATTTCCTAGAATTTGTAGAATTTTGGCACAAGTGGCCATACACTGGAAACTCTCAATGGCTCAGCATCTATCACAAACAACCTCTCGGGGAACTCACCAGGCAGCTGTTCTCCATCTCTATTTCCACAACAAACTATAATGCCCTCCTCTGAAAGAAATTTCAAAACAGGTTTATTAAAATGGTCATTATTGTGTTGAGCAACAAAGATAAATAGTACCCGAGACAATTCAATTCATTAAATATGTAGATATTATATTCATAACCATAGACCTTCCAGGAAAAATGTTAGGCTCATTAGTACCCATTTTCTAGGCATTGCAAGTTCATTGGAGCTTCAAACTGGCGTCCACAGTGCGTATGTACATTTGTGAGGTAAACCGCGATGGACACTATATCAGTGCAAGCATTAGCGTGTGCAAAGTGAATAGAAGTGTAATATTTTTAAGTTATCCATGTAAGGGTCCCTATAAGAAAAGTGTGTTTATCAAATAGCTGCAGTGATGTCATTGTGTGTGTGGAGCCAAGCTGTTTTTCTGGCTTTTACTTTCGTTTTGAGCTGGAAGCTGTTTTGCAGCTGGGTTTTTGGTTTCATTTTCAATTGGAAGCTGGATAAAGACAGAGAAGTCTTGTGTGTGTGTGTCTCTCTCTGCAGACTAAAGAATGTCTCCAGACTATTTGATAATTTAAAAGTGATACCTTTTTTCTCTGTAAGGAATGCAAACCTACTGTCTTTGTTAAAAAGGGTTTTTGACTTATGGATATTGAAATTAAAATCGCTTAGTGTCACAAGTAGGCTTCAAATGAAGTTACTGTGAAAAGCCCCTAGTCGCCACATTCCGGTGCTTGTTCGGGGAGGCTGGTACGGGAATTGAACTGTGCTGCTGGTCTGCCTTGGTCTGTTTTAAAAGCCAGCTATTTAGCCCTGTGACAAACAAGCCCCAGTGTTCAAGAAGTTGAGGGCCTAGAGTTAACAAAGAGGGCTTCAGTGGTGTTACGATCCCTGTTCATGTTATAACTGGATGGGAAGATCCCAGAATGGAACCCTGGCTCGAAAGATTGTAACTTTTTTAATAAAGGAACAGTCACAGGACCACTAATTAATTTTAACAACAAGAAAAAACATTTCTTCAACATGAAAGGTTGGATTACAATACAATGCCCCTCCTTTACTCCCCTTTAGCTTAACAAATACACACAAATTTAAAGTTTAACATGGATTACAAAGTATATTTTAAGCTATAATGGTCTCATTAACACAAAAAGTCTTTTAAGACCCAAGTTAGTATTTGTCATTTTCTCCTCAGAATCTTCCCAGATGATTATCACATGAGAGTTTCCAAACTCCACTCCCAAAAACATACTTTAAATTGATTTCTCATAATAATGCTTTCTCTTGGCAGTTTGCATTCTGAAATCCAATCCAGGTTTTACAAATGACACTTTCAAACAAAACCTTTGCTCCACTTTCAGTGAATCCAGTTCAGGATTCCACAGCGACCCATTTGGGATTTTTTTGTCTTGACTGTGGTGCAACCTGTTCACAACTGCTTCAACTTTGAATTCCCAGACGATTAGAATTACATCAAATGTTTCATCTACCTCTGAAGTCTACTGTCCCACTTTAAGTCTAGTTACTGCAATTGTCTCTTTAACTCAGAACACCTTGTTTACTCCTGTCTGAAATCTTCTGAATACCTGGGAGTCTGTTCACTTACCTCCAGTCTTCTTAGACACTCTTTCTGTCCCAGTTCCCTGGTTATCTGGACTGGAACTTGTACTTTAGGAAGCCTGCCTCTGTGCAGCTCCAGTCCTGTCCAGTTTTTCTTCTGGAAGAGTTGATGTTATACGTTTAGCTGCTGGTGTATAAAGAGTCAAAGGTTCTGCTCCTTTTCCACAAACACCTTTAATTTAATTCAACAGACTGCACAACACTCCAACATCACATCACCCGACACAATGGCCACCTGAAGCCCCTTTACATATCAGTGTCAATTTTTGGATACTTAACATAAATGAGGCAACTAATTGGAATGTTTCTTAATCCATTACTTAACAGTCTCCCCTTCCTTGGAGAAAAAAATAATTAGGTGAAAACAAAATTTCAAGAAACTCACAAACACACATGCAATTTCTCCCCTTCTTTTTTTCATTTCTGGAAGAGAAACAAAACATTCATAGAAACAGGTGCCCTTCATTAACAATATCCAAAAGTTTCAGTGAGCTAGCCCCTCTTTTTGTAAAACAGTCTGACAATTGATAGCTACTGTCAACCCATTTAATTTTTGCTATTTTCCCTCTGTCCAACATCTGCTTCAAACTTGCGATGTCCATCCTTAACCTTTTTTCATTGACACTTTTTGTAGAGTGCACATTTTCCCACAGGGATGTATTGTCAATGTGACATTCAATAGGTATATTCCCCAAATTCTCTAATCCCAAAATTGCTGTCAATATCTGAGATTTATAAAAGGCCATATCCATCGCCTCTACAAGGCTTAACGTCTCATCAGCCAAAGTGCTTTTGACCACTCTCCTTATTTTCTTTGTTTCCCGCACAGGAGGGCAATATTTACCAATGTTCCCCAAAAGGAAAATTATAAAACCTCCTGGGCTTGAAACACCATCACGTAAATTTGGATAGGACGCATCACTATAAATTATGAGTTTCAAGTGCCTAAGGTCACCTAAAACTGGGAACATCAAAACACACTCCTGCATTTTTAGTTTGACCAATGCTTTATTTGCTCTTATTATGTCTTCCACTTTGAGATCATTAATTTTTGTACTCAACTCTTAAGACATTAAAACTCACGTCCAGTCTAGTCTGTCTGCCTAACCAATTGAGCTACCCAATTAAACTTCGCAATTGCTCTTTTTCCATTTTTAAAACCATTGCGTCTTTTTGTGAAACCTGGCGATGGCTAATTGCTATTGGGCTGATGCTTTCCAAATAAGATTGCTGACGTAATGCACCCGGAAGAACTTTTCCATGCAAATCCATCTGTGGGATAGAGCAAATTCACTCCAATTATGCAGTTCTTGCTGTTTGGCATCTTTGATAACTTTTTCATCTAACTTATTGGAAGCCACCAAAATCTCATGTGCATGTGGGCTTCTACTCCTATTATTATTTGTAGTCTTACTCATGTTCCGAGACGTTGATAAACTACGTCCCCTCTCCCGCCTGGTATCTCGTTCTGCACTGCTACTGCTTGATCTTTCCCTTCTGCTGTGGGATGTCCTTTCAATAGTTCACAACCTTTTCCTGCAGACTTGTTCACTATCCGATGTACTATCTGAACTGACACTGCGTTTCTGTGCCCTCCATTTTTGAACTTTGTGTTCCTAATCCATTGTCTTGACTCCCTCCCCTGAATGCTGTACATTCAACCAATGTTTATACTTTCCAGTAGCCTTCCCTGCTCTACTAATAACAGTTGCATCCTTCCATTTACTAGACCCTTCAGGCAAGTATGTCACTTTTGTACCAACTTTTGGCAGTTGTCCTTTTGGAAAAATGGCCTGTTCTAAATCATCAGAAGTGTTGTGTTCCTCTACAGAAACCCTGTCTATATCAGTTAACTGGTCCTCACAGTTCTGTAACACGTGTGTACCAGATGACCCTGGTTCCTCATCTTGTCTGTCTGCTCTGTTTAAATTTGAAAATTTGTAATCTGTACCCATTATCCTTGATGAATGGACATTCATTAGGAACGTTATTAAGGGATATCTGTAAAGTATTGTATCTGGTGGGGTTATTTGTGTTGGTAGTTGATAAACTGTTTACTATGTGTTTATAAAATATTAACTGGATTCATAGAATAAACATTGTTTTGTTTTAAAAATACTTAAGGTCTCTGTTGCGTAACACCTGGAAAGTGGACCCTTGTGCTCCCCATAACCAAAATCTATTTATAGTTGTGGGTCAGGTGAACTCCATGATATACTTTGGTGTTCTCTAAACCCTGGCCCATAATAGTGTTACGTGGATGTGCATCCAGTAGTTACTGCTGCACTGCATCAGGTACCAAGCAACCATATATCAGTCCACAGCCACATGTACGAAATGCACTTAATGAAGTTCCAGCATTTTGAGCCTAAAAGTATAATTTGTTTCAAACTTGAGAACCAGGAGACATAACATGATGGAAGCACGTGCCTCGGAGTTAAAAAAGACAAACATATTTCATGTTGAATTGGTTTGGAAATTAGTACCTGACAGATAAAGTAAAAACTGTATGAATAATACAAAATAAAAACTACATCCTTAATATTCTGACCATGATATCATCCATTTTAACATGTACCGAGTCTTTTTTTTATCTTCAAGCATTCTTTTTAATCCACATCTATGCTTTATCTTTAATTCCCATTATATTAAACTTCTGGAGCAGCCTCTCAAATTAATTTCTGTCCAATATTTTCTGTAAAATCTGAGGACAGCCCTCATACTGTACTGGGATTTCATCCTCAAGGCAGGTAGCCAGAGCTGGGAAAATTCCTTGTTAAGCCTGCCTGCTTCTGGAGAAAATTTCTGCAAGGCCTGTCAATCAAACAACGTTTTCTCTGGGTCTCAGATGTTTGAATATTCTCCCGGATTTCTGGGTCCTTAGCCAACAATACATAATGAGGCTTGGCTGGGTGCCCAAACATCAATTAGCCTGTTGAAACATCGGCGGATTCTGCGTTTCTGAGACTAAGTGTTGATGCCAATGCAGAATTTGTGGACATTCACAACAGCAAAACTGGTGTCACACCTGGACCGATTCCGCTACTTTTAAGGGGCTAGCACCAACACCAGGTGGAACACAATCGATTGCAATGGAAAATGGTGCGGGATTTGTCAGGTCCGAAATTGACACTTGGGAGGCTGACAAGCTGCAGCCGCATTTACACATTACAATCCCCACACGCACACATTGCAGCCAACAAGATGGCACTGGTTGTGCTGGAGCATGCCCCCCATACAGCTGATGGGTCAGATGGGGCCAGAGGTCACCGAGGGGGTGACGTGGGAGTGGGGGGGGGACCTCTAGGACCCGTGGCCCTAAGTTCACAGTGGGCTGTCAGCAGCGTGCGCAGCTGCATGTCTGCCTTGCCGGCTGCTCAATGGTATTCCGTTTCCATCCACCCCAACCCCACTGCCCGCCTCCTGGCTACCCCCCGCTACTCCCCCTCAGCCTTGGCAGAAGCCCCCCTCCCCCGGCCAGCAGCGCAGCTTTCAGCAAACTATGGCGGTGTTGGACATTTTCCATGCTCTCTCTGTCTCTCTCAGCAGCCACCATGCTGGTTGCACGATTTTTAAAAGCATTGTTAAAACCACACGGTCGGGAACCTGGCCCATCGGAGGCGGAGCATCACGGAGGCCCCGGAGAATCCCGGGTTGGGCCCACTAATGATATGCCGACGGTGTCCACTGTACGTGCGTTCCAGTACTGTCTGTCTAGGTGACGGAGAATCACGATTTGGCGTCAAAACGGCACCTGCCACGATTTTGACATCGGAACCTATTCTTCGCCCAATCACGTTTCGCGATTTCAGCGTCGGCAAATGGAGATTCCCGCCCCTGATCTCCATTCGAAAATATTGCTTGATTTCCAACTTTGGCTTTCTGATCGATGCTGTCAATTTTGTAATGTTTATTTACACAGGCAAAGAGATTTTGAGTGCTTGCAGTTTCAGTATTGATATTTTAAGCATATCAATGATTAACACATTTATCGGAATGTAGTAAAAAGGAGCTTTTTTAAGAAAGTGAAATGTTATCAATCAGTGACTGTTTTTAAAGCTTTTTCCCTGTCGGGTTAATGGCTTCAATATAGCGTATAGTGAATGAATGGGCATGGAAGCACCATAGTGTGACAGGGGTCAGAAATCGCCATTGAGATTGAGTGTGGGGGAGGATAGGAGGTGACATGGACATGGTTTGTGGGTTCAGATATTGAGATGGGGGTATGACGAGAACCTTTCGAACTTACCTTTCAAAAGGTTTTGTCTTGCAGGTGAAGGTACACGGCATCTCTGAGGTGTTGTGAATGATGACTCTTTGAAAGCTGGCCCGACTCCATGAAATTTATGGAAAATGTGCTGGCCCCAGCAATGTAGCTACCCAGGTTGGGCGTTCAGGGTAGGCTCGCAATCCAGTTTGCACCCTGAAACGGCACTGCTGGAAACTGGAAACTCCGGGAATGGGATCAGGAACCCCAGAATCGGGGCCTGCTTTCCATTTTTAAAGGGCTTCCGGGTCATCCTGACTCAGTGCAAATCCAGCCCTGGGTTCCCTATAGTCCGCTTGCATCATTACTTCCTCAAAGAGATCAAAATGGCTGAAGCAGCATTTTTCCTTGTGATTGTTTTTGTTGTATTGTTATTTTACAGAAAGCTCCTTACATTACAGCGGCTCAAACGTTATACAGGTACGTAATTGGCTTCAAATTACCTTGGGATGCTCGCGGATCAGGGAGGATGCTAAATTAATGACAATACAAAAATTGGATGTGTGGTTGATAATGAGAAAGAAAACTTTAGACTGCAGGAAGTTATCAATGGACTTATAGTTGGGCAGAAAAGTGACAAATGGAATTCAATCCAGAGAAGTGTGAGTTATTGCAATTGGAGAAGACAAACAGCGCAAGCAGATACACAATAAATGGCAGGATACCGAGGAACATAGAGAAACAGAGGGATCATGGGGTGAGTGTCTACAAATCCCTGAATTTACTGGGACAGGTGGAGAAGGCGGTTAAGAAGGAAGGAATACTTCCTTTAATGACCAAAACAAGAGTGGGGCAACTGTGCTAGAACTGTATAAAATACTGGTTCATAATGCGCTGGGCTTCCATCCTTCAGGCAGGTAGCAAGTACTTGGTACAGTTCTGGTTACTACATCATAGAAAGTATTCGATTGCACTCGACTGTGCACAGAGGAGATTTATTGAGGTTGTTTTCTTTGGTACAGAGGAGGCTGAGGGGGCATTTCATTGCAATGATTACAGTTATGAGGGACCTAGGTGGAGTGGACAGGATGAATTAATTTCCTTTAGGAAAGGGGTCAATAACCAGGATCCAAAGTTTTAGGTAATTTGTGGAAGGATTAGAGGAGAGTTGCGAACAAGTTTTTCAGACAGACAATGGTGAGAGGGTATGGCTGAAAGGATGGTTGAGGCCGAAATCCTCATAACACATACAAAAACCACTAGATATCCACTTGATGAGCCTTACCTACAATGCTATGGATCAAGAACTGGAAAATGGGATAGCTCTTTAACTACTGGTGCAGACATGATAGGCTATATGGTCTTCTTCAGTGCTGCCAATTTCTCCGATTGCATGATGAAAAGCAAGTTTTCTCCTCTTACTAATTGTGCTAATATTTTTTCCGAATAATAGATTTCATTGTATTGCTATTTTGCTGCAAGACGATTGGGTCCCGATACACCTTGTTTGAATTTCGATGGTTCCAATCCAGGAGGATGGATCCAGTGCTCATTAACACTAGATGATCACCATCAATACTTTCCAAAAGCCATCCCATAACTCCTGTAACAGTTTGCGAAAAATGTTATTCAATGCCTGGGGAATTGCTTGAAACCTCTTTCTCGTTGATATCAGATCATTGAGTCCATTTTGGTCACTCTCCCACAATGGATTATAACAACAAAGTAAGTTGCATCTTTTTGTAATTTTACCAAGAACGTAATCACAAATCTTCAGCAGTTTTATGTTCATTCTCAGTTTCAGTTTTGTCAAAATGTTGGAGGGTTCTTGCCTCTTCCTTGCCCTTGTATCTCTGTTTTTGTACTGAAAATATTTCCTGTTTCATATTTGCAGCTATATTAATTTCAAGTTCCCATTAACCTCCACCCATCTTTTAAAAGATTTCTAAAATATGTCAATAAACTGTCCTCTGAATCCTGCACTTTAGTCCTTTGTGACTGGCCCAGAACTGGCATTCCCCAGGGGTTGGTGGGTAGGTGTGGGTCGGGTGGCCGGGGGGCAGGGGGAGGGGGGAATGGGGGAGGGGGGGTGAGGAGATTGAGGGGGAGGGGGAGTGGGGTCATACCCATGTGATATCCTGGAGGATATGTTCTGGAACCATCCAATACTCCAATTTTAAATCAGTCACTTTGGATGGTTCCAGCTGTTTTAGCACATTGCCCAGGAAAAGCTTGAAGGATGAAAGGCCCCTTTTTACTCTTGGGTAATTGTTGTACTAACCTGCATTAACTCCTCCCCCCTCACCCACTGGACCCTCCAATTCAATCCCTGACTTCCCAACCCCTGTGTAGCCTCTAACTGAGACTACACCTGACCCCCCTGACTATCCCCCACTACCTATCATTCTCCAACAACCTCTTCCAATACATGACTATACCTCCATCCGCTGACTACCATCACCTCCCTCCCTCCGGCCTTGGCTAACCCCTACCCTCAACTATCCTCCAAACTGTACCACTATTCCCCCAACCCCCTGACTACCTTCCACCCTTGAAACTACTGCCTCTGACTACCCCCAATCATCCTCACCCCTGACCACCTCCACCCACTATCCCTCTGTACCACCTGACCACAGCTTAATTCTTCCTCCCACCCCCAACTACCTTCACAAACCAGTGACCCACACCTCATCTACTTCCCCGCCAAGCCCCCTGACTACCATCATGACTCCCCGGGTACCATCCCAACCCCCAACTATTCCCCACCCATCCAACTGTCCTCACAACCGTCCAAATACCCCACCACCTCCCGATTACACTTCTGACCACCCTGACTACTCCCCACATTACCGAATGACCAGCAAGTGCCTCCACCCATCCTAACCTGCCTGTCTGATCACATGACCCCCATAACTGACCTCCCGACCCCCATGACCTATCCTGCTCATCACGACTGACTACCCAACCCTGCCTCCCACCCTACCCAGCACCAATCGACCAACTATCACTCCTTCAACTGACCGGTCGACCCATCCTAGGCCTCCAGTTAACCACCCAAGCAGCAACCACACTCCATCCTCCCCAGCTCTCATCCCACCCACTTCCCTTGTCCCTGTCTTCACAAAATGATTGGTGTCTTTAAAATTACCTGCTGGTGCAGGGTACACGGCCCTGCACTGAAGGTCTTGGGAACCCATTGTGCTGCACCTTTCTCACCAGGCCAGAGTCGGAATGTTGAGCATGAAATGTGCCACTCATGAATAAGGTAAATAAAAAGTAACAAAGTGGCAATCGCAGTCCGATTGCCACTCCTCGGAAGTCTTGGTCCATGGTTTTCTTTGTCATTGCTGCTTTCCATTAGCTCCTGGTCTGGTCCGTTCCTCGATTTTAAAATTCTATTCCTTGTTTTCAAATTGCTCCATCTGCTCACACCTCCCGATCTCTGTAAATTCATCGAGCCCTGCACCCTTTGAAATCTCTGTGCTTCTCCAATACTGGCCTTTGTGTTTCATTGCTCCACCCTTGACTGCACTGTCTTCAAACGACTGAGCACTAAGCTCTGGAATTTCCTCCTTAAAGCTCTCCGATTCTCTGCCTCTCCTTCTTTCAGACATTCCTCAAAACTGTGTTCATATTTTAGGTTTGTATTATCACATATTAGCCTTGACCAAGCATTGGATCTGTGTCCTAATAACTCCTTATTCCTGTGAAGCGCCCTGTGAAATAACAACAATAACTTGTATTTACCTAATAATAATAATGATATTAATAATCTCTATTCACGTCACAAGTAGGTTTACAATAACACTGCAATGAAGTTACTGTGAAAATCCCCCAGTCGCCACACTCCGACACCTGTTCGGGTACACAGAGGGAGAATTCAGAATGTCCAATTCACCTGACAAGCATGTCTTTCGCGACTTGTGGGGGCGGAGACCGGAGCACCCGGAGGAAACCCATGCAGACAAGGGAAGAACATGCAGACTCTGCACAGACAGTCGCTGATGCTGTGAAGCAACAGTGCTAACCATTGTGCTGCCATGTAGTCCTTATGCTTTTAACATAGCAAAACCAACAGGGCACGTGCTTCTTTTAAAATGGTCTTTTTCTGCAGACAAGTCAAAAAATTCATTTCAATTTTGAGTTTTATCCGTGAACAGCTATTTGCCAGTAGACTTAAATATAACAGGTTTGGAACTTGACAAGACAAGATTAGTTGACAATTAAAATACCAATTATATTTATGCTTAATTTAATGTCCACTGTGAATTTGAAAGGGTAATGCATTTTGAACTGCTCGAGTTTATTAATATTTAATAATTGCTACCTATTAATTAAATGCAATACTCAGCAAGAACATCAAAATTCCTTTATATTTAAAATAAATGTCAGGAAATTAAAACATCTTAAGATTTCCATAATTTATATTTTCATTATAGCTAGTTGAAATTTCAGTAAAATAACTGAAGGTTTTACATCTCGATTAAATAGGAAACATTCTTCAGTGTTTTAATGCTTCCCAAAAAACCCATACTGGTCTCTTATTTGTCTATTTCTGTTATCAGGCTTTCTCCCCTGTCTTGATTCATATATTTGTGGGGGTCTTTTTTAACCTATGGTCCCTTACTAATTTGTGGCAATACAAACCAAAATATTAACACAGTTTTGACACTGTGTGGGTCCATTAACATACACATTTGTGAAGTTTGAGAGGAAGTGCTGGCTAGAAATAATTGCACACTGCACACAACGTGCTGAATTTTCAGACATCCCCAAGATCAGAAATGGAGGGGCTGGGGAGGGGGACATCTAAACTCATTACAATTCTAGCTTTGGCACACATCAATTGCGATTGCTTTCATGTTAATGAAGGGATGAAATAATTAAAGTGTGAAGAAAGAGAAAGAGAAATGGCACCCTAACACCTCTCCAGCTATGAACCTGCATTGTCAGATCTGAAGGAATGCATCAGATCTTGACAACAAGGCAGAGCATGGGCTGCATTTTGTCATGGGGGCGAAGGTCATGGCGGCCGCAAGGGAAGCAGACGCTGTTTCATTCTTAAGCAGCTGGCTGCACGCAATCTTGGTGCAGGTCTAATCCCGGGCCTGGGAATGAAACCCAGGCAGCGAGCCCGGTGCGAGCTGACACCACGACAGGTGCTGGTGCAACATTTAAAGGGTTGCATTTGTTTCTGCCTGAACAGAGAATTTGTTCCTGCTGCTGCCTCGAACCTACCTGCTTTCCTACCGGTTTGCCCCTCACTGAGGACCCAAACCAAGCAATAACCTCACCGAAAGCAGGCAACAGCAACAATGTTCGAAGGACCTGATGATTCAGTCGTGCCATCCTACAGGTTTCCCTCCATTCTGCAAGGACAAGGCAAGGAGGAGGTGTGAATCTCTTTCCTCTTCCTGACCAATCAAGCCTGGGTGGGGATTGCAGGGAAGATCCACAGCCATGGAGCCACCTTCCAAATCTGGACCCGAAGCCACAAACACAACAATTACCTCATTTGGTTCACCATACTGATTAGCCCATACCTCTTTTCCATTTGGAGATTGTGAGTGGTAGCGCCAGAGGGTATTTAGATCACTGTTGTATTTAGAATTTACAGTGCAGAAGGAGACCATTCGGCCCATCGAGTCTGCACCGGCTCTTGGAAAGAGCACCCTACCCAAGGTCAACACCTCCACCCTATCCCCATAACCCAGTAACCCCACCCAACACTAAGGGCAATTTTAGACACTAAGGGAAATTTATCATGGCCAATCCACCTAACCTGCACATCTTTGGACTGTGGGAGGAAACCGGAGCACCCGGAGGAAACCCACGCACACACAGGGAGGATGTGCAGACTCCGCACAGACAGTGACCCAAGCCGGAATCGAACCTGGGACCCTGGAGCTGTGAAGCAATTGTGCTACCCACAGGGTGTACCCATGGCCACTAGTGCAGCCCAACAAAATGGCAGTGCGCCTCTGTAATGTTGCTGGAGGTGGTGCTATGGAGATGAAATTCACATACAGAATTCTCTCATCACTTATTTCAGTTAATTTGCACTTTCATAGAGTTTACGAATACAGCTTGATGATCGAAACACATTTAAAATATCACTGAACTGGAAGTATAAGATCCAGAGAGCTTTATTAATATCTGATGGAAAGGAGTGCCCACTGTTCCTTGCTTGCAAGTAAGTGCAGGTAGTTGGTGTCTCCAGATTCCTTTGTACGAGTGGAAGATTAAGAATGAATGGTGAAGCACATCATAAAAATTAATATAAAAAGAATAGCATGAACCAATATTTTTGCCCACAGTGCAGAGCACCGAACGGCTAGTGTTAAATGCTTAGGTGATAGATTGTTAGGAATTTTCCAGTGATTCAGTCAATTTTGCAGATAGGTTTGTCAAAGCTGCCTTTTTCAAACATACATTTATTTTCTCCTCCATGTGCAATTTGTCCAGGTGCTTGAACTGTGATGAAAATGATCAGGAAATACACAACTCCAAGGCACCACCAGCAATAAATGAATTGGAACCCCAACTTTAAAGGCATTTATATAATGGAAAGCAGAGTTTTAATGTTGAATGTGCTGCCTCACATGCAACCTTATTACATCCACCAGCTTACAAAGTAGAAACACTTGCACTGGAATCAAATAAGAGGCCTGAGCTGAAAGAGACAATGCTGGAAAATCTCAGCAAGTCTGGCAGCATCTTTAGGGAGCGAAAAGAGCTAACATTTCAAGTCCGAAGACGCTTTGTCAAAGCTAACAGACAGAGAAAGTGGGAAATATTTATACTGTGGAGTGAGAATGAAAGATGAGTCATAGCCACAGAAACCCAGGGAAACCGGGTGCTAATGGCCACAGAAACCAAGGGAATAGAGTGCTAATGGCAGTCCCCAGAGAGGACAAAAGTGTGAAAGGTCAAAAAGCAGGGAAACTAACATCAGAGGATGAACTGTAGATGTGGGGGGAGGGGAAGGGGGAAGCAAAGAGGAGAAAGGTGAAGGAAAGGTGGGTAAGATTGGGGGGGGGGGGGTATTAAATATATATTAAGAAAGAAAGAGATGGTAAAAGACAGTTAAAATGAAATGAAAACAAATGGGTCGAGGTGGGGTAGAGCTGATCATCTGAAGTTGTTGGATTCGATGGTCAGGCCGGAAGGCTGTAGCGTGCCTAACCGGAAGATGAGATGTTGTTCCTCCAGTTTGCGTTGAGCTTCACTGGAACATTGCAGCAGGCCAAGAACAGACAGGTGGGCATGGGAGCAGGGTCTTTTGTTAAAATGGCAAGCAACAGGAATGTCAGGGTCCTGAATGCGCACAGACCGAAGGTGCTCAGCAAATCGATCAACCAGTCGGCGTTTGATCTCCCCGATATAAAGGAGACTACATTGGAAGCAACGAATGCAGTAGACCAAATTGGAAGAGATGCAAGTGAAACGATGCTTGACCTGGAATGAGTGTTTTGGGCTTGGGATGTTAAGCATGGAAGAGGTAAAGGGGCAGGTGTTACACCTTCTGCGATTGCATGGGAAGGTGCCATGGGTGATGGCAGAGGTACTGGGTACGGTGGTGGAGTGGACTAGATTGTCTCGGAGCGAACGGTCTCTGCGGAATGCTGACAGAGGGAGTGAAGGGAAGATGTGTTTGGTGGTGGCATCACGCTGAAGGTGGCGAAAATGGCGGAGGATTATGCTTTGTATACGGAGGCTGGTGGGATGAAATGTGAGAACGAGAGGGACTCTATCCTTGTTCTGGGAGGGTCTGGAGGGGGTGAGGGTAGGGCGCGGGAGATGGACCATACACTGTTGAGGGCCTTGTCCACAATTGTAGGTGGGAAATCACGGTTGAGGAAGAAGGAACAAATTTTCGAAGCACCATTTTTGAAAGTGGCATCATCGGAACAAATGTGACAGAGGCGAAGGAGTTGGGAGAAAGGGATGGAGTCCTTACAGGCTGTAGGGTGCAAAGAGCTGTAGTCCAGATAGCTGTGGGAGTCAGTGGGGTTGTAGTGGATATTAGTGGATAGTGTTATGGGTCAGGGTTTAGAGAACCCCAAAGTGTATCATGGAGTTCACCTGACCTACAACTTTTAATAGATTGTGGTATGGGGAGCACACGGCCCACACTAGAGGTGTGGTACAGCAGGAATGGAAAATTATTTTTTAAAAACAAAACAATGTTTATTCTATGAACTCAAGTTAACCTTTTTAAAACAAGCAGTGAATATCTCAGCAACCATTAATTCAAAGATAACCCCCAAAGAACAAAACACTAAGTAATCCTTTAAGCTGTCCTTTTAACATCCAAAAGACTTAACAACCTTTAAACCGAAGCACATCAGGGTTTACATTCAATACTGAAAACATTTAAATTTCTGAATTCACCAAATGATCAAGAGCTAGTCCTTCATGGCAGAGAGATCAACAATACAGCTCCTTTGGCTGACTTCAGCTACAACACACTGCAAAACGAAACCAAAAAGACAGACACACCCAAGCTTTTCTCAAAGTGAAATTAAAAAGCAGAACCAGGGCTCAGCTCCACCCACACTCTGACATCACTGCAGTAACATGAGCAGCCAACCATTTCTTAAAGCGACATTCTCATGACACCTCCCCCCAAGAAAAAAAACCCCATCAACTTCAAGGTGCTTTCATTTTTCACCTTTTCAATATCCTTTAAGAAATGCACACAGTAAATATACTTTATCATTTAAAAAAAAACACATATGCAAACAGGTGTAATAATATAGTCCATTTTTTTTTCATTCTTTCTCCAACTGAAATCCTTCTCGAGTGACAGTCTCTTTGAACAAGAAAATCCCTGCACGATCCGTCCATTCCTCTACGCCTCGGCATTTCTCTTTAAAGTCAGATACTTTAGTTCAATCTGATCACAGAGTCCCTTGCAATTCTCCAACACAGGAGAATTGGTTATCACAGCCTTCAGGCTTTCAAATGCCTGTTGAAAGTACGCTGTCCATTGAAATTTTCTACGTTTCTTCAGCAAGTCCATCAGTGGAGCAATCACGCTACAAAACATTCGCAGAAATGTTCGATCAAATCCACTCATGCCAAGAAATCGCATTATTTCCCTTTGTCTTGAGGGTATCGAAAACTCCTCAAGGAAAGTGACTTGGGCTTTTCCAAATTCACTTTAACAAACCCCACTGTCTTATCCTGTTTTACCACATCAGCCTTCCCAGTGCTTTTCTTCAACCACCAACACTGTGACTTTACATGGCCTGGTTTATTACAGTGAAAACATTTGAAATTTTTCATTTCTTTTCCACCCTCCTGGATCTCTTTTTTAATCTGAGGTACACTCTCCTTATTATCTCCCATCAGATCACCTTTACTTTTACCACTTGAGTATTTCTCGTGTCCCCAGTTTCTGTCCCTCACAGGCTGAAACTGATGTCGGAAACCAAGCTTTGATTTATGATCTAATTCATAATCATCTGCCATTTCAGCTGCTAACCTTGCAGTTTTAACCCTCTGCTCTTCTGCATGAGTTCTCGCTGCATCAGGAATTGAATTTTTAAACTCCTCCAAAAGTATTATTTCTCTGAGAGCTTCATACGTTTGGTCTATTTTCAAAGCCCTTATCCACCTATCAAAATTACTCTGTTTGAGCCTTTGAAACTCCATGTATGTTTGACAAAATTATTTCCTTAAATTTCTAAACCTTTGGCTGTAAGCTTCAGGCACGAGTTCATATGCACCCAAGATGGATTTTTTCACCTCCTCATATGTCCCAGATACCGCCTCCGGTAGTGATGCAAACACTTCACTAGCCCTACCTACCAGCTTTGTTTGAATCAGTAATACCCACATGTCCTGTGGCCATTTCATTTGTTTAGCTACCTTCTCAAATGAAATGAAAAAGACTTCTACCTCCTTCTTGACAAACCTTGGCAATGCTTGGACATATTTAAATAGATCCCCACCACATCTTCGACTATGACACTCTTTCTCACTATCCTCATCACTATCATCCAACTGTACGTTTCCCTTTACATCTGCCAATTTTAACTGACTGTCATGTTTCATGGTCATTTTCTGAAGTTCAAACTCTCTCTCTCTTTATCTTTTTCCCTGATCTGTGTCTCCCTTTCTTTTTGTTCTGCTATGGCTATTCTTTCTTTGTTTCTTTCTTCTCTCTCCTTTTTTTTCATAGAATTTACAGTGCAGAAGGAAGCCATTCAGCCCATCGAGTCTGCACCGGCTCTTGGAAAGAGCAATCTACCCAAGGTCCACACCTCCACGCTATCCCAATAACCCAGCAACCCCACCCAACTCTATGGGCAATTTTTTTGGACACTAAGGGCAATTTAGCATGGCCAATTCACCTAACCTGCACATCTTTGGACTGTGGGAGGAAACCGGAGCACCCGGAGGAAACCCACGCACACACGGGGAGGATGTGCAGACTCCGCAGAGACAGTGACCCAAGCCGGAATCGAACCTGGGACCCTGGAGCTGTGAAGCAATTGTGCTATCCACAATGCTACCGTGCTGCCCCGGTAGCATTTTGGATAGCACAATTTCTTTTTCTCTCATTGCATATTCAAGCTGCTTTAATTCTTTTTCATGTTCAAGTTGCTTAATCTGCAACTGGATCTTTGTCATTTCTAATGAATCGGACTGTATCTCAGCCAACTTTAATAGCTTGGCCACCGCCATAATGACCTCATCTTTTCGCTTTTTGTCAGGTAATGTTAACTGCAATGTTTTGCCAAATCTAAAAGTCTGCTTTTAGTCTCTGTCCGTAAGGTACTACGTGTGACCGTCTACACCCCCAAAAATATCTGAGCCTCTGAAAGAGCCATTGTCCACAACACACTCCCAACTTAAACTAAAATACCACACCTGAAAAGCAACCACAATATGCTCACCCCTCACTGTCTTTAAGTTCACTAAGCCAATCCAATAGATAGACTTTTATCCCGGATGAGCCGCCAATTGTTATGGGTCAGGGTTTAGAGAACCCCAAATTGTATCATGGAGTTCACCTGACCCACAACATTTAATAGATTGTGGTATGGGGAGCACACGGCCCACTCTAGAGGTGTGGTACAGCAGAAATGGAAAAGTATCTTTTAAAACAAAACAATGTTTATTCTATGAACTCAAGTTAACCTTTTTAAAACAAACAGTGAATATCTTGGCAACCATTAATTTAAAGATAACCCCCAAAGAATACAACACTAAGTAATCCTTTAAGCTGTCCTTTTAACATCCCAAGGACTTAACAACCTTTAAAGAGAGGCACATCAGGGTTTACATTCAATACTGAAAACATTTAAATTTCTGAATTCACCAAATGATCAAAAGATAGTCCTTCATGGCAGAGAGATCAACAGTACAGCTCCTTTGGCTGACTTCAGCTACAACACACTGCAAAACGAAACCAAAAAGACAAACACACCCAAGCTTTTCTCAAAGTGAAACTAAAAAGCAGAACCAGAGCTCAGCTCCACCCACACTCTGACATCACTGCAGTAACATGAGCAGCGAACCATTTCTTAAAGCGACATTCTTATGACAATAGTCTATTGCCGGAAATGGAGACAGAAAGATCAAGGAAGGGAAGGAAAGTGTCTGAGATGGACCAGGTGAAAATGATGGAGGGGTGGAAACTGGAAGCGAAGCTGATGAATTTTTCCAGGTCCGGGCGAGAGCATGACGTGGCACCAAAATAGTCATCAATGTATCGGTAAAGGAGTTGTGGGAGGGGGCCCGGATAGGCCCGGAACAAGGAATGTTCCAAATACCCCATAAAAAGGCAAACGTAGCTAGGACCCATGCTGGGACCCATTGCTACTCCTTTGATTTGGAGAAAGTGAGATAAGTTAAAGGACAAGTTGTTGAGAGATAGAACAAGTTCAGCCAGGCGGAGGAGAGTGGTGGTGCGTGGGAATTGTCCGGGCCTCTTTTCGAGAAAGAAGCGAAGAGCTCTCAGGCCATCTTGGTGTGGGATGGAGGTGTCGAGGGATTGCACATCCATGGTGAATAGAATGCGGTTAGGGCCTGCGAACTGGAAGCTGTTAATATGATGCAGGGCATCAGAGGAACCCCAGATGTAGGTGGGGAGGGAATGGACCAGAGGAGTGAGGATGGAGGATGGAGAGGGCTGAGCTTATGCTCTTGTGTCAGGAGGACAGAATGAAGAAGTATTCCTGGCTCCATGAACCCAATTCCTGAAAAGTTCCGATTTTAATTCCCGAGGTGGTGATCAGGGGCGAAATTCTCCCCCAACGGCGCAATGTCCACCGACTGGCGCCAAAAACGGCGCCAATCAGACGGGCATCGCGCCGGCCAAAGGTGCGGAATGCTCCGCATCTTTGGGGACCAAGCCCCAACATTGAGGGGCTAGGCCGACGCCGGAGGGATTTCCGCCCCGCCAGCTGGCGGAAATGGCGTTTGTTGCCCCGCCAGCTGGCGGAAATGGCGTTTGTTGCCCCGCCAGCTGGCGTGGAAATGCCGCGCATGCGCAGGAGCATCAGCGGCCGCCGACAGTTTCCCGCGCATGTGCAGTGGGGAGAGTCACTTCCTCCCCCGCCATGGTGGAGACCATGGCGGAGGTGGAAGGGAAAGAGTGCCCCCACGGCACAGGCCCGCCCGCGGATCGGTGGGCCCCGATCGTGGGCCAGGCCACCGTGGGGGCACCCCCCGGGGTCAGATCACCCCGTGCCCCCCCCAGGACCCCGGAGCCCGCCCACGCCGCCTGGTCCCGCCAGTAAATACCAGCTTTGATTTACGCCGGCGGGACAGGCAATTTCTGGGCGGGTCTTCGGCCCATCCGGGCCGGAGAATTGAGCGGGGGGTCGCGGCAACCGGCGCGGCCCAATTCCCGCCCCCGCCCAATCTCCGGTACCGGAGACTTCAGCGGGGGCGGGGGCGGGATTCACGGCGGCCAACGGCCATTCTCCGACCCGGCGGGGGGGGGGTCGGAGAATGACGCCCCAGGTTTTATGGGTTTTGTGCCAACCGGATTTTATCGGGAGTCATAGGCAGTCACATAGGCTGCTGGGTGCAGAAGTAGGTTGAGCAGAAAGTCCACCTCGGTATCCTGGCACATTGCCCCCTCACACCCTGCATCCCTCCATCCACACACACAACCAATGTTCCAGCCATGCCAACCCATGCTGTGTCATGACCCCCACCCACACTCCATGGTTCCCCATACCATCCAATGCCAACCTATTCCATTCAATCCATTCCAGGTTTTGTTCCTCCACCTAGCCCCATTGCCTTTAAAGTCCTGTGCCAAATTAGTGCCCCTCTACCCACTGCATGGTACTGTGAAGGCAGCACGGTAGCATGGTGGTTAGCACTATGGCTTCACAACGCCAGGGTCCCAGGTTCGATTCCTGGCTTGGGTCACTGTCAGTACGGAGTCTGCACGTTCTTCCAGTGTCTGCATGGGTTTCCTCCGAGTGCTCCGGTTTCCTCCCACAAGTCCCAAAAGTGTGCTGTCAGATGAATTGGACACTCTGAATTCTCCCTCAGTGTACCCGATCAGGCGGCGGAATGTGGCGACTAGGGGCCTTTCACAGTAACTTCATTGCCGTGTTAATGTAAGACTACTTGTGACAATAAAGATTATTATTGTGGTCCTAATGTCAACATTGTGCCAACTTTTTGCAACTCATGCCCCAACCCACAACTCTTTGTCCTTCGATTCTACATATTAACTCACCTTGTATCCAACATGGTGTCGCCATCTGGGATGGCCACTTCCAACGAGGTTCAGAGAAACTCGTAAAGCCTAGCAGGTAAAATGGACAAGCCAAGACTCAGGCAGGCTCAGAGCCTGAAATACATATTTGTAATCAAGAAGTCCAGACGGTATCGATACTCCGTTCAATTAGCATTTTAATGGGGCCGATTAGCATTCGATGGCCCAGCTTCACCAAAACAAAGGACTGGTACTCGAACAACTGGGACAGTCCCAGACATTTCAGCATCACTCCCTATTCAAGGGAAATGCAAACAATGGGGCCAGTGACCGCTTGGGACACGCCCAGCCATCCAGATCCCCGCCCACCTATTGGCTAAGGAATCGAACAGAGTGATCAGGGATCACCCAATTAGGAAAGCCCAAATCGAAGGACCGCCCAAAAGAACGTGAAGGACCGCCCAAAAGAATAAGAAGAAGAGTTCACCATATGTTCACTCTCTCTTGGTCCTGGTACCCCGGTCACGGCCATCGCCAAGTGCAGCAACACCAGAAGCAAGTACAAGTTCAACGCTCGCTACCAGGCGGATGAGCCCAGCTGAGCAGCAGTTACTCCTTCGAACCCGAGAGATCCAGAAGCGAACAGCGGCCTCTGTTTTCTGACCTAAGCCGGGTGCCCGAAGTTAAGTACAGGTTGTCTTAGTCAATAGGTGTAGTTAACTTGTAGTGTTTATGTTGCATGACTAATTGTGTGTAAATAAAGTACCCTTGACCTTGAACTAACTAACTAGTGTTTGGCCCTTTGATCGATAGCCGGTTGAAACTTGTGGTGGTATCATTCGATACCTGGCGACTCTAAGCATTAGGACATAGATAACACAGAGAGAAGGGCAAATTCACTGATTGGCATAATTGAAACAGAGCCACAGAAAAGACAGAGTAAAAGAAAAAGGCAACAGTTATTGGCGACATCTGATGGGACTCAACCCAGAAGTGAGCGTGTCACTCCGAGAGAAACCCACAAAAGCATTTGAATTAGAATCCAAATTGGCAAAATAAAAGAAACCACAAGCGAAACCAGTATCGATCAAACCTCCAGAATTCGGGAGTGAGTAATTTGCATGCGTACTAACAAAGGGATATAAGGTAAACTCAATAGATTTTGTTGCAAGAAACTTTCGGGAGTTGCGTAAACTGGAAAATAGCTTGAGCCGTACCCATGTTTGCACCACCGCTTTATTCCCCCTTGTTCCAAATTTCTGGGAGACAGAAGTAATTGTAGATATGGCCATGAAGGCAATGGAACGCCTTATGCATCCACAAGAGCCCGAGGTCGCAGCGACCAATAGATCAGAACAGTGCCCCGTATGGGAAGAAGAGATTAGGAGATACTTAAAGGGGAAAGGATGGCCCCTATGGTTGGAATTTTGCTCAAATGAAGAGACAGGTCCTGGCAACATAGGACAGACTTGGTGGGACAGCCTGACCGAGATCCATAAAAAGAGTTTGACTAAGGTTCGTAAGCCGATGGCAATCGTGTCCTGTCTGGCACAATTGCAAGGCACAGAGGAGGTTGTGAGGACGCTCCGCAAGCAGCTTGAGGAGAAGGAGAAAAGTAGAGAGGGAAATTTAAGTGCAAGCGAGAGATTAAATGCACAGCTCCGGGAGCAGTAGGCAGCGAAGGACAAGGAAATGGATGATGTCAAGAGGGCACATCAATCCTGTCTCGCCCACCTTAGCAGCTTCCAAATCCAGTACGATAAGGCCTACCAGGACACACAACGTGCTGTCATGGTAAGAGAAGAGACAGAGGTACAGCAGTTAAAAAAACAGTGCGATAATCTAAAAGCAGCCCTCCGAGCACTCCACAGTTCCACCACAGAACAGAGGCAGAGTTCGGTGGATCATGCCAAACGCAGGCAGCAAATTACAAAGTTGCAATCCCTGCTATCAGTTCAAAATGGGTTTCGAGACACCTTTGGCCACAGCTAGACCAGGAAGACAGCCCCGGTTGGCAGGACCTGAGCGAAACGGCCCAACCCAATAAGCAAGACCGAGAATCAAAATAGAGCCCTCCAGGCCCCGAAAAGAAAAGCACCCGCACCACCGACTGCACAGGCAGCACCCAACCCAATGAACCCCATTACCACACAGCGCAGGGTTACCACAGAAGGCCAACCCGATTTTGTGTACACCACGCCATTAACGATCACCCAGTTACGAAATGCCCGCGGGACGATAGATACTTTCCACCCCACATCGGACCCACATCACTTTTTCGAGTCAGTGAAACAACAAACCCTCATGTATGGGATAGACGAGCTGGAATAGGTAAAGCTCATAGTTATGTGCTTAGACCTCTCAGTTCGTTCAGCCCTTTCCGACCCAAAAAATGTAGGAGGAGGTAGCATCCAAGAAATGAAAACAGCCATTTTAGACGCCATAGGATATAACAGAGGCGATCCGGTAGACAGACTCAACCGGTGCAGACAGAAAAAGGGAGAGCATCCAACAGCGTTTGCTGGACACCTTTGAATCCATTTTACTGCTGTATTTGGTGAGTTAGCCCGTGTCCATTTATCAGCAGACAATACAGGGTACATAAATGGACCCTTACGATAGTATCCCATGCCACAGAGGCAGGACAGAAGGCATGTGCCAGTTACGACCCCTCGGACCCAGCACACAATGAAGTGTGGGTTCTAAAGCGATTGTCTAGAGCTTCGGAACAGTCTGTACAGAAAAAGACAGAGCATGAGAGAGTAGACGCCACAATGAATCCAGTAAGGGCACACCAAGACCCCGCATGGGTAAATGAAGGCAGAGGTGCAGCGCAGCGCCACAAGACACAGGAATGCTATAATTGCGGACACGAAGGACATTATGCCTGAGAATGCAATGCCCCCCCGAAGCAGCAAAGGAATCAGCACCCAAACGCCTCCCCCAGAAACAATAACCAACCCATCCACAGTGTTAGCGCCCGACCAGATAATTCTGCCATGAATGGCACCGACTGACAGTGTTTGGGCTCCCCAACCTGTGTCTGCGATACCCTTTGGGATAAGTCCGGAAGACAAGTCATTGCAGGCACAGTCCAGGGACACCCCGTAGAATTCCTTTGGGACACAGGAGGGTCTCGAACCACGTTAAACTCTTCCATCATGTTCCAGGAAGAGATGTGGCCCACTACGGATACCATTACCTTTAATGGCTTTACACATCACAGATGTGGACGTACATATCGGGAATATTAGAACAAAACATTTGGTTGTTTTAATAGACTTGCCCCAGGCAGCAGAACACATCCTAGGCATCGATTTCACGAGTGCACACAACCTTTCATTCAACCCAGTCAACCGATGCATATGGAAAATGGCTAGAGCAGCGCGAGCCCCCGCCACACTCACAGTAGGAGATTATGCCCACAGAATCAGCTCAGTAGGAGAGTACTGGTTTGATTCACAAACCATTATACAGACAAAGCGGTTAGAGAGGTCTTGAAAAGACATAAAGCAGCATTTGCCCAGCTCAAGCACGACTGCGGCAAAATCCCAGGTGTAGTAAACATTACAGGTCCCGATCCCAAGTCCCAGAAACAGTACGGTTTCCCCTAGCAAGCCGACGGAGAGAGAGCCAAGGCAATTCAAAGTTTATTGAATCAAGGCGTGATTTATCCCATTGCATCGACAAATAATGCCCCGATTTGGCCAGTAAGGAAACCCGATGGATCATGGCGACTGGCCATCGGCTACAGAGAATTGAACAAAGTGACTCCCCTAGCAGTCCCCACCGTTGCCACGAGTCCCGAGACCATTTGAGACAGGGACTCTAGTCAAAATTTTTTACGGTATTGGATATCAGTAATGGCTTTGGGTCCATACCACTGGACAAAGCATGCCAGTATAAATTTGCATTCACCTTCCAGGGACAGCAGGACACGTGGACATCCCTTCTACAAGGCTTCCACAACTCCCCCTCCATTTTTCACAGCCAATTGGCAAACGGATTATCTAAATTTTCCCACCCTGAATGCCTTGTTCAGTATGTGGACGACTTGCTCCCACAGACTGACACCAAGGAAGAGCACATTTTGCTTCTTTCTGAATAATTAGACCTGCTCACAATGATTGGATGCAAAATTAACCCCAAGAAAGCCCAAATCCTTCAGCTAAAGTCACATATTTAGGTACGGTCATCACGCATGGGAAGCGTGAAATGCATTGATTCCATTGTAAATTTGCCCTTGCCCCAAAACGTTACCATTTTTAGGACTGGTTGGATATTGTAGGAACCACATAGACGGATTCGCCACAAAAGCAGCGCCTCTTTCCGAGCTCCTAAAGAAACAGGCCCCATGGAAATGGCTTCCACAGCACACGGATGCCGTGGATGCATTGAAACGCGCCCTGAGCACAGCTCCTGCTTTGCAAGCTCCAGATCCCCACTCCCCATACACGATAGAGGTAGCGACCACAGAGCAAACCCTTTTGGCCGTACTCCTGCAGGAAAGGCACGATCATCTAGGACCTGTAACCTACGCCTCACGAGTCTTAGATCCGGTGGAACAGGGATTTTCAGCCTGCGAGAGGCACCTGTTAGCAGTTTTCTGGGCGGTACAGTACTTCTCATACATAACCAGACTCAACCCAGTAACCATTGTGACCGAGCACACCCCGACACAGCTTTTATTGGATGACAGACTAAAAGACGGCACAGTAAGCCAAATTCGAGCAGCGCGATGGACCCTACTCCAACAGGGACGTGACATCACTGTAAAACGGACAAAAACGCATATGTTTCTGGCCGATAATTTGCACCATGCAGGAACCCCACATGAGTGCGAGATCATAGCCCCCAGGCACAGCACAGGCCCCTTTGTTCCCAAGTCGGTACCAAGAAAGACAGGTATCGGACGCCAGCCCACAGACAAAACACTGAGAATGTACGTAGATGGCTCCTCCACAGTCCTTGAGGGAAAAAAGATAACAGGCTATGGTATTTATGTAGAGGACGCACAGGGACACGCTTTAGAAGAGATAGCTTTAAAGTTGCTGGACACTTAGGTTCGCAGGCAGCCGAGTTAGCAGCCATTGCTTACATTGTCCAGCACCCCGATTCATTCCCGACCCCTGCAGACATATATTTGGATAGTTTGTACGTCTACAACAGCCTAACAGAATTCCTACCCCTGTGGGAATCGAGAGGATATATTTCCACCGACAGGAAACCTCTACCCTCAGCCCCACTGCTCAAACATATCCTTCAGACAGCTAAAGGCAGGAAATATGGCACTGTTAAAGTAAGAAGTCACCATCGTTCCTCCCCACCCAGTAACGTGAAAGCTGACGCCCTAACGAAGGCAGGCTCATGACATGACCACTTTTGGCAACCCCCCCGAGAGTGCCCTAGTGCACGCAGTTCCGGTCTCACAGACCAACATCCAAGACTTAGCCCAGGCTCAGAAAGAAGACGAAGCATTAAAAGAAATTTTAAAAGGAAACTTCCCAGCTCCCCTCAAAAAGTTTAGGAATTCTTTGACGGTCCATGAGGAATTGTTTTAAAAGTTGGAATTCATGGAATTCATAAACTAGAAAGAGTGCAGTAAACTAGAAAGAGTGCAGAAAAGATTTACTAGGATGTTACCGGGACTTGATGGTTCGAGTTATAAGGAGAGGCTGGATAGACTGGGACTTTTTTCCCTGGAGCGTAGGAGGCTTAGGGGTGATCTTATAGAGGTCTATAAAATAATGAGGGACATAGATAAGGTAGATAGTCAACATCTTTTCCCAAAGGTAGGGGAGTCTAAAACTAGAGGGCATAGGTTTAAGGTGAGAGGGGAGAGATTCAGAAGGGCCCAGAGGGGCAATTTCTTCACTCAGAGGGTAGTGAGTGTCTGGAATGTGCTGCCAGAGGTAGTAGTAGAGGCGGGTACAATTGTGTCTTTTAAAAAGCATTTAGATAGTTACATGGGTAAGATGGGTATAGAGGGTTATGGGCCAAGTGCGGGCAACTGGGACTAGCTTAATGGTAAAAACTGGGCGGCATGGACTGGTTGGGCCGAAGGGCCTGTTTCCATGCTGTAAACTTCTATGATTCTATGTAGTCCCCACCCAGGACAGGAATGAGATAATTTGTAAGTTCCATGACAGATATGGACACCCAGGGATTGAATCCACCCTTGCCCACCTCAGACCCCTCTGTTGGTGGCCTGATTTGAAAACCGACATGTCCCATTTTGTCGAAAACTGTTTAAATTGTGCTCAAAACAACCCCGATAGATATGCGAAAAAAGCCCAGCTACGACACACCCACCCTGTAAATGGCCCATGGACAAACCTTCAATTAGATTATATTGGTCCCCTCCCACCCTGCAGAAATGGATACAAGTATGTGTTAGTGGTGATAGACACATTTACGAAATGGGTCGAGGCGTTCCCCTCAAGAACAAATACAGCCAAGTCGACGGCGAAAATCTTAACAGAGCAAATTTTTACGAGATGGGGACTCCCCCGTAGTATTGAGTCGGACCACGGTTCGCACTTTATGGGAAGGGTCATGAAAAATGTAATGACTATATTTGGGATTAAACAGAAGTTCCACATTGCCTATCACCCGCAGTCCAGCGGCATTGTGGAGCGCATGAATTGGACCCTAAAGGCCACACTTCGAAAAATGGTGCAGCAGCACAACACAATATGGGACACAGTGCTCCCATTCGCACTGATGTTTATTAGGAACACAGTGTCGAGCTCAACAGGATATACCCCCCATACCCTCATGACCGGATGACCCATGAAGGGTACCGAATACTGATTCAAACTTGATTTGGCCAGCCCCGCAGTCACCGCCCTGACCCGTGAGAAAGCAGTTCAGCACATGGCAGAAAATATTAAAGCAGCACAGCTCGCTGCAGCTGTTCGACTAGGCGCTAAACGAAAGCAGAGTAAGGCCTGCTTTGATAAGACAGTACACCCGACAGAGTATACAGTCGGACAGCAAGTAATGATCACCTTGTACAATCCCAGCTCATTCCTCTCCCCTAAATTTGCAGGACCCTATTCAATCTCGGACAAAGTAAGCCCCTCAGTTTATAAAATCACCTATCCAAACGGAAAATCTGGATGGTTCCATGTAAATCAGCTTAAGGTTTATGGAACGCAGTGCAGCCACTCTCACCACCTCTAATTGGCGATGGCAGACAATGAGGACCCGCTCACTGACAACCCAAGTTCCCCCTCCCCCAGCAGCAGCGGCACGTTTACAGACCGTGACCACGCCCCCCAGAATCAAATTTCACCCTGACGCTTGATTCGGCTGCTCGCGACAATGACAGCACAACTGAAGCCCCTGAGAGACCCAAAAAAAGCTCCCACGATCCAGGCCTCAGTCACTACAGGCCCAGAGACCCCGACCACGATACGCTCATCATCTTTCAAATGATTTATTTGCCCACAGCGGAACCTGACCCGCCACCCGACGATAGCGACAACCCCCTTGCAACCTCCCTACGGAACATGAAACACTGGCACCATGGTAATTCCTGTCTCCTGACAAGGGATGATGAAATGGACCCCACATCGGCACACGCCGCGTTAGCACGCAAACTCCATGAGCGAGTTTGGCACCTGGGAGGTGGTGACAACTCTGAGTCTGACTCCCACCATGGTAACCCCTTTGGAAACCTTTTTGGGATGGAACTTTGAGGTGTCCAGATGATGAGAGTCAGGAACCGATTGAGATTTACGGTGTCCTGTACGCTGATGGAACCTACCCGCTTTTATGTTTAGTTTGTTTTAAATGTTGTTCGTTCTCTCTTGTACGATTTTGTGTGTCATCCTCATGGACGCTTTTTTTGATGCAGTCATAACTAATCTTCCGACGCCACATGGCAGTTAAAGAAACAAGTTTGTCTGGAGCCCATATATTTACAAATTCTTACCGCTCTTGGAAGGTCACTCAGACAGTGGAGTAATGGCACTTATCCCCGCCCTGCCTGAGGACCCCCTATACATTTGGTCAGCCAAGCTCGGGTCGTGGAGTAACGGCACTGATCACCGCCCTACCCGGGGATCCCACCCATTTTTGCCCTGCTGCGGATCATACGCACCATCCCATTCGGATACTTGTTTTCAAAACTCTTCTGCTGTTCTTTTCTAGTCCTGTGGTTTAAAGAATGCCTTTTGCCACAACTTTTGCCCTTTCCGGCAACCCTTCGGTTGCTATCCCCAACATACTATTTACATGTCAGAAACACTTGGTTGGAAAAACAAGTTTGCAGAGGACGGAGAAATTGTCTGCCCACTCAGCCCATCGACCACAGGCGGCGACAGCGCTCGCACTGTGACTTAGAATCTTTTTCGGATGTCTTATCTCCGCAAATGGTTGGTTTAAAACAAAAATGAGGGAGTCACATCTGGTGACGATTCTAATGGGACATTGACGTTAAGGAGAAACAGACTGACACACGAGATATTAAACAACAAGATTATAACAGACACTATGCTTGTTCCCCTAGGAAGATACAAAGACACTCGACGGCGAAGGAAAGCCTGGAAAAGATGAAGATGACCCTGATGATCAGCATCATGATCGTCGCTGGAACAGTACAGTTGCACGTGTTACCCACCTCCACCTCCCTCACCACACAGGCCCCGAACACGTCTACCCAACACAACACCCCCAGCCTGGACACTACACCACACATACACCCAGCCACAGATACCCCCACATGGTGTGAGAACCTCGTTAAGTGGTATTCCCTGTCCTACACAGTGGAAGCCTTACTAGTGATAGCCATATTGTGCAGTGTCATTCAGACAATTAGATTGCGAAAATGGAGAAGGGGAGCCTCCCGCCTTCCAGTATACACATTTAGAGCCCCTTTCCTCGGACTCCAGCAAACCCCACACTCTTTCTGAACCTTCCCCTTTTTTAAATTTCGTGGTTGTTGTTTTGTTAGTAAAGCATATATTTCTGTGTATGAATGTTAATAATAATAAGAAATGTGATGCTGCTATCGGATTTTTGTATTGTAAGATAAGTTCTTTGATTGTTAAATAGCAGCATGAGTGTAGTCTAGTTAGAGACAGTTAGAGGTTCGCTTTTTATTGAATGTTAAATGGCTCCTTAGAAATTCTTAGATATGTGTTGTTTAGGGAAAATTAGGTAAATGTTTTGGACCCATAGGACAGAGTAGAGTAGAACCTGTCCTTGGTTAAGGGTACCCGGCATCTCTGAGAACAAAGAAGACTCAGTATTGTGATCCTTCACGCTTCGCGTTGAGGATCAAGAGGCCGGAGTGTAGCCATCTGGGATGGTCACTTCCAACTAGGTACAGAGAAACTCGCAAAGCCAGGCGGGTAAAATGGACAAGCCAAGACTCAGGCAGGCTCAGAGCCTGAAATGCATATGTGTAAGCAAGAAGCCCAGACGGTATCGAAACTCCATCCAATTAGCATTTTAATGGGGCCGATTAGCATTTGATGGCCCATCTTCACCAAAACAAAGGACTGGTACTCGAACAACCAGGACAGTCCCAGACATTTCAGATCCACTCCCTGTTCAAGGGAAACGCAAACAACTTGGTCAGTGACCGCTTGGGACATGCCCAGCCATCTTTCTGTGTTATCTATGTCCTAATGCTTAGAGTCGCCAGGTATCAAATGATACCACCACAAGTTTCAACCGGCTATCGATCAAAGAGCCAAACACCAGTTAGTTAGTTCAAGGTCAAGGGTACTTTATTTACACACAACTGGTCATGCAACATAAACACTACTAGTTAACTACACCTATTGACTAAGACAACCTGTACTTATTGGAAGAGAGAGAAAGGAAGACAGGAGACGTTTGTCTCACATTGACACCATCAGGAGCAAGGGTGTGTCCAATGCATGACCAGTATTAGAAGACTGTTTCCTCCTTCAGACCTTCCCTGAAGGTAGCAATGCATTCAGGGTTTCAGGTTCAGATGATGCTTGCAGCATTTCTTGTCTATCAATGATTGACTTTATCAGAGAATCAATGTTTATACTCAAAGATCAGATGGAGTCTATCAGTCGTAGCTCAAGCAGGGTGCTTTGTCAAAGGCAGCCAACCACACGTGAGTGTTACACAGTCACCTAATTGGATTTTCCACATGTTAAGATGCCAGGTAAATGAAAATACTGGAAAAACTCAGCCGATCTGGCAGTATCTATGGGAATGAAAAGCAGAGTTAACATTTTGAGTCCAACATGACTTCAGAATGAGAGAGGTCGAAAAATAAAGGGTCTTATACAGTTGAATAAAGAGGGGAGGGTCAAGTGGAGCAGAATAGTAAAAAAGGCAGGTAGAGAAGATTAAATGACAAAGATGTCATGGACTACAAGACAGGGGAGGTGGCAATGATAGTATTAAAGACGAAAAGCGGGAGTCTCCGTTCCTGAGACTAAATGTCGACGCCAGGGCAGGATTCGTGGACTTCTATGACAGCAAGACTGACATCGCACCTGCACCAATTCAATGACCATTGAGGGGCTAGCACCGGCGCCACGTGGAACACAATCGATTCCAATGAAAAACTGTGCCGGATTCGCCAGATTCACGATTGACACTCAGGAGGCTGACAAGCTGCAGCCGCATATACTCACATCATCCCAGCCAACAAGATGGCACTGGTTGCTTTGGAGCGTGCCCATGCCACTGATAGGTTGGTTGGGGCCAGAGGGCACTTAGAGGGGTGGCCGGGTGGGGGGGGGGGGTTACCCATATAACACGTGGCCCTACGTTCACAGTGGGTAGTTAGCAACATGCGCAACTGCATGGCTGCCTTGCCAGCTGCTGGGTGTGCCATGCCCGTCACCTCGACCCTACAGCCCACCTCCTGGCCACCCCCGGCTACTCCCCCTCTCTCCCCCTCAGCAACCACGCCACCAGGAATGCCACTCAGTGGAGACGGAGAATCGCGGAGACCTCGGAGAATACCAGATCAGGCCCGCTAATGATATGCCAATGGCGTTTACTGTACATGCGGAGTGGAACGCATTGTCGCCGCTGTTGAGAAACTGGAGAATTGCGATTTGCAGTGAAATTGGCACCCGCCGTGATTTCAGCATCAAAACCGACTCTCCGCACAATCGTGTTTCCCGATTCGGCGACAGCCGGCGGAGAATCCTGCCCTAACACTTTGGCCCAGAGTAGATGTTAATAGCAAAATAAAGGTCTGCACTGTCTGAAAGTAAAGTGGCAGAACGTGTAAACAGTGGGAAAAGGATCAGAAAGGGAGGACAGAGTACATGGTCTGAGGTACTATTCCTCCAGTTTGCATTGCATTTCACTGGGAGATTGCAGTAGAGGGGAGGTAGAGAAATTCTGTAGAGGTTTCCTTCTAAGCCTTGGAAACAACCTGAGCTGGGCCATCGATAGGGCACAAGGATCGGCAGACTGTGGTTTGAGATGTTTTTGGACTATGGCCTATATGGTCAGTCCTGCTGTATGGATCTGAGTGCTGGAGGGTAGTGAAGCCAGATATGGGCAAGGTCAACGTCTTTCATAATAATTGCTTGCAAAAGATCTGCAAAACCAAGGAACTGATCATCGACTACAGGAAGTGTAGTACCAACCCCCCATTTTCACCAATGGCTCCGAAGTCGAGTTGGTCGATAGCTTTAAGTTCCTGGGGTCACCATCATCAACGGTCTGTCCTGCTCCACTCACGTTGATGCAAAAGTCAAGAAAGCTCAACAGCATCTCTACTTCCTATGGAAGCTAAAGAAATTCGGCATGTCTGCATCGACTCTCACAAACTTCTACAGATGTGCCTTGAGAGCATTCTATCGAACTGCATCACAGCTTGGTATGGCAACCGCTCGGCCCAAGATCGCAAGAAATTGCAGAGTGTGGTGAACTCAGCCCAACGCATCACACAAGTTTGCACTCTCCCACTGATTCTACACCTCCTGCTGCCTCAGGAAGGCAGACAGCATTGTCAGTGACTCCTCACATTCAGGCTTTGCCTTCTTCCAGACCCTTCCATCAGGCAGAAGATAAAGAAGTGTGAAAACCCGCACATCCAGACATAGGAACAACTTCTTCCTCACAGTTAGTAGACTCCTCAACGAGTCTCCCTCGGACTGATCTGTTTCCTGGAAGAGCATTATTCACAACACCCTCTGTTGCCCTTGCTCATATATTAGCTTTGTTTGGCCCTTGTTCTGCACAGTAACCAATCACTATATGTCGATGTACCATTTGTCAATGCTTTTCACTGTACTTTGGTACATGTGACAATAAATAAATCAATCAATCCATTAGCCAAATAAAATTTTCATTGAGGATCTGTACAAGAAGACTGGGTGCTACAGCATTGTCCGTGAGATCAGGAAGTGCCAGATAAGGTTGCTTGGACATATGCTAAGGATGCCCAAGAGTAAATACCAAAGGTTGCTCTAAGATGGACACCAGTTGGGAAACATAGATGGTGTTGGTCAAAAGTAAAATAGTTTAAGACTGTGGTGACTGATCTGGAAGAGATGGACCTTAGATGTCCATATCCAAGAAGAGCGAATCTAATCATTTTCCCTTCACCTTCAATGGCATTACAATTGCCATCACTAAAGCCCCCCACTATCAAAATTCTGAGGGTTACCATTGATCAGAAACTGAAATGGACCAGCCACATAAATACTGTGGCTACAAGAGCGGATCAGCGGCTAAGAACCCTGCAGAGAATAACTCACCTCCTGACTCCCCAAAAGTTTGTCCACTATTTACAAGGCACAACTCAGGAAGTGCGATGGAATAATTTTCCCTTGTTTGGATAACTGCAGCTCCAAAAGCCCTCAAAACACTCAACACATCCAGGATAAAGCAGCCTGATTGATTGGCATCCAACCACTATCTTAAACATTAACTCCCTCCACTACCACTGCATAGTAGCAGCAGTGTGAACCATCTACAAGAGGTACTGGAGCATCTCTCTAAGGA